>NW_022437008.1:8478753-8533554 GCF_009761245.1 Sapajus apella
CTCTTGAGTATATATATGTCACCATATATATACTCAAGAGGAAGGACCCTGAAGGACCCTGGAGCACCATGGCAAGTGTGCATGGTTACAAGCACCCAGTTCTTCCTCAAAGAGAACTTTAGCCATATACTTGGGTAACTACATTCTAGGAAAAGGGGAATAGACAAACATTTGAAGCAGTGTCAGAGGACATTAATACTTGAAGGCTTAAAGCATTGTCATGGCCTTACTATAAAACTGGAGGTGCAATGGAACTAGGCAATAAAAGGAGTCTTCATCAAAACCACTCATCCAGGTACTAGGTCCCATTCAAGTCTGGCAGCCTTTCAAGTCACTTGGGTCATAGCAACATTCCCAGGTATACACTGTTTTTGCTTCCAGAATCTAAAGGGCCTACTTGTGCTTCCTTTTTCCTGGTAGGAGTTACAAGATGCAATCGCTTCCCCTTTAGTTTGAATGCAACGTTGTGACATGCCCTTGACAACTGAAGTCCTAAAAATGTTTACTGATGTAGTAGATCCCTGCATCTTCATAGGGTTTATCTCCTAAATTCTAGACCACGTATATCTCACCAAGGTCTCCAACATGCTACATATATTCACTCATCTGGTTTTATTATCATATTTGCTATGGAACAAATCACTGTGTTTTTTGCTGGATGGCAACATGGGACAGATTATTTTGGACTATATCAGTCCAAAGTGCATCTATTCTGATTATACATTCAGGATTTAGGAAAATAACCAATTTATTTGGCTTAAAGCGCTACCCATTTATCAGGTGACTTGAAATGCTGAATGAATGGGACCAGATTTGAATGGGACCTAGAAGCTGGGTGGGTGGTTTTGAACAGGGCTCCATTTATTATTTAGTCCCATTGTACCCCCAGTCATATAGTAAGGCCACGATAATGCTTTAAGCCCAGTAAATTGGTTATTTTCCTAACCCCCAATGTAAAATCAGAATAGATGCACTTGGTAGTTGGTGCAACTTCCTTGCTGAGCCTTTAGACTATAGAGTAAAAGGTATCATAGTGCGGGGGAACCAAGAGAAGGCTCTGAAAATACCCCTTACCCAGCTCCTGCCAAGACAATATAAACAGTATTATTTCAGGGGGAAGGAGATGGGAAGCATTAGTTCCACTCTTATAAACCTAACAGATGTTGCAGGGGTGGTGGTTTGTGTCAGAGCTCCATTTACTTCACTAGTATAGTCCCTGCTAAAACCAGATGGATCCTGAAAAATAGCAGTGAGGACCACAAACTCAACCACGTTGTAAACCTGATTGTGGCTGCCATGCAACTGTGATGTCTTTGCTGGAGTAGATTAACATGGTCTCAATGCATGGTATGCAGCATTGATCTAGCAAATGTGTTCTCTTCCATACCTATCAGAAATGATCAGAAATAGTTTACATTTACATGGAACCAACAACAGGATGCATTCATAGGTTTCGCCAAGGCTCTGTTAACTTTCCTGCCCTCTGTCATAAGATGGTCCAAAGCAATCTGTCCCATGTTGACATCCAACAGAAAATCACAATGATCCATTTCATAGCAAATGTGCTAACAGGACAAGATGAGCAAGATATAGGTAGCATGTTGGAGGCCTTGGTAAGACATATGTGATCCAGGGTTTGGGAGATAAACCCTATGAAAATTCAGGAGTCTGCCACGTCAGTAAACATTTTTAGGAGTTCAGTGGTCAACGGGCTGTTACAGTATTGCCTGTAAACCGAAGAAGAAATGATTGCATGTTGCATCTCCCGCAGTGAAAAAGGAGTCACAATTAGCTGGGCATGGTGGTGCGTGCCTGTAATCCCAGCTACTCTGGAGGCTGAGGCAGGAGAATCACTTGAACTAGGGAGGTGGAGGTTGCAGTGGGTAGAGATCATGCCATTGCATTCTAGCCTAGGCGACAGAGTGAGACTTAGTTTCAACAAACAAACAAATAAACAAAGTAGTACAATGCCTGGTAGGTTCTTTGGGTTCTGGAAGCAACAAAATGTATACCTAGGAATACTGCTCTGACCAAACTGACTTCAAAGGCTGCCAGATTTGAATGGGACCTAGAACAAGAAAGGACTCTGCTACAACAGGCTTTGGCTGCAGTGTGAACAGCCCTGCCATTTGGGCTATAAAACTCAGCTGACCCATTGGTAGTAGGGGTATATCCCAGTGCTTGGAAAACACCATGTGGAGTTTATGGGAAACTCCAGTGAGAGAATCATTAGGGTTCTGGGTCAAGGCCATGGCATCTGCTTAGGGAAAATTATACACCACTTGAAAACAGTTTCAAGTTCTCCGCCCTCTTTCCCAGAGAACCCGACCTGCCGCAGAAGCCACCCATTCTGAACATTTGAGGTGCATCCTTATGATTTGGTTTCATTTTGTTTTGAGCTCTACAGGTGATTCCAATACCCAGCCAGGCATCCAATCACAATATCACTGATTCACAATATCACAGAATCACTGCGGACCCTCCAGTGCCTCCTACCCACATTCATTGGCAGATCCCTTGCAAGCTCCTTTCCACATGGCAGATGCCGCCAGAGTGACTCGGAGGAGGACTCTATAATCTCCAGGTGCTTCCAGAAAAAAAACAAACAACAGATAGTCAGGAAACCGGGGGGTGGGTCCTCATGGGCATATGAAGAAGACCCAAGAAGGGTGGAGGCAGGTGGAGGGTCTGTAATTCCATCCAGAAGGAATTACAGAACTGCTCACCTTGTCCTGACATCCTGAGACATAAATAACTCACTGCTTCCCAAGGCAACAGGGCAGTGCACTCGTCACCTCTTCCTGTGCTTCAAAACTCCTGGCGTTGGGTAGAAGTGGCAGGCCATAGTCCTCTGGGGTGTTTGTTTGTTTCTAACCCTCTAGTCACGACTCAGGCCCCCCTCTTCTTCTTGGCTGCCTCATTCTCTTCCCTGTTGGAGAAGAGGTCTTTGAGGATAATGCTGCATTGAGAGTAGTTACTAAGAAGGGATGAATATGGACCAGAATGAAGTTTACTGATCCTGTAAAGATTCCATGCGGAGCACCCAGGGTTAAGGAAGACAAGTAACCCAGATTAAAATGTCAAGGGCGTAATGACCCACATATGCCAGTGAAACGTCAGGAGACAATGGTATAACCCAGCTAGACTAGAGGAGGATGAAGCTGGGTGCCTTGGTGGGGAGGAGTAGAAAAGAGAAGGAGAGAGACAAGGAAAGGGGCCCTCTGAGAGACAAGGAGGCGGCCTCAGCCATGACTGGATAAAATGTCCCTGATGGTCATATCCTGGCCAAGTGCAGATAAGATCGAGTCCTCTGTGGGATGAGCAGGAGCCGGGCATCTTTCTAGTTGTTGCTGGGGTCACTCATATTGTTACACCCAGCCTTTTGTTCTCAGCACCTTGTAAAGGGTAGGCTAATGAAATAGACCAGCTGGACTGTGCCGGGACTATATTTATGCGTGTCCTGAAGGTTCTGAGTTTGAATAATTGATTACCTTTTGCAAGGCAACACCGTGGTTTTGGTCATAAGAAATTCATGCAAGGCTGTATCCACCCACCTCAGCTTAGTACTCACCCAGCTCGGGACGATCTGCTCTTTCAATTAGCGGTGTGCATGAATATATCTGGTGTACGAATGCAGTTAATAACTGAGCCGGTGCAGACTACTGGGCGAGACTTCTGTAAGGGGCTTAAAATATGGAACGTTGCTGCTAAAGACCTTCCCAGATCTTGGCTGGGTGAAGATGGAGATTGGGCTGTGCTCACAATGTGTGGTCATGCATAAATATTAGCCTTAAATAACTATGAATACCTTGTTTCCTAAAAAGATTAGTGGCTCTTCCCTGTGTGATAAATTGTGTGAGTTACAGTGCAGACCTGTCTTCCCACTGTATTATCCCACAGCCTTTTAAATAACCGAGCCCAAATTATGCTCAGGGAGCTGTGCAGAACGCTTCGGCAAGCTTTAGTCAGAGAAGTATAATTTGGGTTCATCCTTCTTCGGTTTTTACCTCTTTCTCGTATGCCTTTATTTCATTCTCACCTTGGTCTTTTTCTCTGATTCCTTCTCTCTCTCTGACTCTCTTATTTTCTCCTTCCATACATTTACCTCTGGTTCTCAGACTTTTTTTTATCCTCATCTTCAGGTAATAATAATCATAGCTAACTTTTATAAGGTGCTCCTGATACTTAAAGTGAATAAAGTACTAAGCCATTTACCTCTACTAGTTTATTTACTTCTTATGACAACCTTGAGGGAGGTATGCACTTTGACTATACCTATTATGGGGATGAGCTAACTGAGGCACAGAGAGGTTCAGGAACGCACTCAAAGTCACAAAGCTTGTGAGGAGGTGGAGCCAGGATTTCCCCATGTCTGCCTCACCTCCCAGACAGGGGCCCCAGACACTACAGTGGTGTTGTAGTGCTTCTTGTTTCTCTAAGGTATCTCCTCGGATAGAAAATAAAACCCTTCCTTCATTTTGAAGACACATTTTAGGGATGCACTGAAATATCCTGGTTCCCCAGATTAAGTGATGAGGTAACAGGTGCTCCCCCAACTCTACCCCAGGTCAAATGAAATGAAGAAATCACCACTAAGATTGAGGGGATTCTCTTACAGTTAACCAAGGTGGCTGCCCTTTGGGAGGTCTTTGGAGGGTCCTCCCCTCTCTGTTCCCTGTTGGCATTAACTGATTTTCCTGGTGCTAATGTAATAAAACAGAAGTAGACCTGATTACCTGGTGGCCTGGTGTACCCAAGGGAGAGAAGAGCCAATGTGATTGGTCTTAAAGAGATGCTTCATCGAGCTCTTAACACTTAGGGCCCAGCCTGCAATGGGACGGACACCCTCTCTCCAACTGAGTATAATTAAAGTAGAAACATATTTTGTTGTCTTTTCTTTTTCCTTTTATAATCTACTTTATTAAAATAAATTTATATGCAACAGACGGTGCAATTTGATGAGTTTTGACATATGTAGACACCCTCCCTTCTAGATATAGACCATTTCTGCCCCTCTAGAGAATTCCTTCTATCTCCTAAGTCCATCTCTATGCTTCTTGCAGGGGCAGCCACCGATCTGATTTCTGTCCTCATAGCTGGCCTTTGCCTGGTACAGCACTTCATAGAAAGGGGTCATACAGTGTGTACTTTTTTGTGTTTGGCTCAATGTGACATTTTTGAGATTCTCTCATTCTCTCATATATTAAGGTTTTGTTATTTTCATTTTTGTTTCTGAATAGCACCTCATATTATCAGCATAGAACAACTTGTTTATCCACTCCTCAGTTGAGGGACATTGAATGTTTCCAGTTTGTGGCTATTATAGGAATAATGTGGCTATGAATATTATGTATAAGTCTTTTTGTAAACCAACATTTTCATTTCATTTCCTCATCCTCCTCCTTTTCCTCCTCCTCCTCCTCCTTTCCTTCTCCTCCACCTTTGTCTTTGTCTTCTTCTTCTTTGAAAAAAGCTTTGACTGGAATTTTCTGGGCCAAATGGCAAGTGTTGTTTAACTTCATAGCAATTTTCCAATGTGGTTGTTCCATATTACATTCAACCAGCAATATACAAGTGTTCTGGTTGTTCCACATCTTTGTCTACTTTTGGGACTCTCAGCATCTTCAATTTTAGCCACTATACTGGTATATGAAATGACACCTCATTATGGTTTTAGTTTGCATCTCACTGATGACCAGTGATGTTGAACATGTCTTCATGTGCAAAATGTCTGTTCATATATATATATATATTTTTTTTTTTTTGAGGTGTAGTTTCACTCTTGTTGCCCAGGCTGGGGTGCAACGACACAATCTTGACTCACCCCAACCTCCACCTCCTGGGTTCAAGTGATTCTCTCGCTTCAGCCTCCTGAGTAGCTGGGATTACAGGCATGCATTACCATGCCCAGCTAATTTTGTAATTTTTTTAGTAGAGATGGGGTTTCTCCATGTTGGTCAGGCTGGTCTCGAACTCTCGACCTCAGATGATCCACCTGCCTTAGCCTCCCAAAGTTCTGGGATTACAGGCATGAGCCACAGTGCCCAGCCTCCTCATATTCTTTTTGTGTGTGAAGTGTCCATTCAAGTCTTCTGCCCATTTTGTACCTGGAGACGGATTGGCTTTTAAAACTATTGATTTATAGAAACTCTTTGCATGTTCTTTAGCATGCATATTTTCTCCCAGGCTTTTGTTTGACTTTTACTTTTCTTAATTTATTTTTTTGTGTCAGGAAGAGGGAAACTCTGATTTCTGCCTTGCAAGAGCTGTTCTTACAACATGAATGTTGAGAACTTTAGTAACTGGGATAAATTTCTGGGATGATTACATTGCAATTGTGGCGTGGAGCCAAGTTTTCTGAAAGTGACAAAGGTCAGTGATGGCAGGCTGATGGCTTATGGGGACAGTGAAGACCAGCCTCTTGGTAAATCCCAGATACATGTGAGGTGGTGGGGAAGAGAATGCTACAACCTTGCTGGAGACTAGAGTTACTGCATGAGCTGGTAAGGGATTAACAGCCTGAAGTATTCCACAATTAGCCTCAATGGAACCTCACTGTTTTCTACAAATACAAAGCTTGTGGGATGTTTGTTTTCCTGAACCTCTCTTTAACATTTGAAGGCTTAGGCGCTTTGCAAATATTTCACTCAATCCTCTCAACAGGAAGATGAGCTCAGGCATAGCAAAATGGAGCAAGTTGTTCAGAATCCCACAAGGTCGCAAGTGGTAGAGCCTAGAGTGAGTCCACGGCCGTTTTGCTCTGAGCCCAACTCTTTCCTCCAATCTGCACTGCTTCCCCAGACCCACATCCTGGGCCCTAAGTGTGCTCTCTGCAGCTGTCCTGAGCAATTTAAATCCCTCTCCCTCCAGACTATCTTCTAAATAAGTGCCATAATAACGTTAAGTCATCCTTTCCCTCTAGGCTCGATGTCTTGGGTCTCCTAACACCAAGCCTTGGATGGCTTGCTTTCCAAACTCCTTGCTGTTCTCACAACCCTGTTCTGATCCAGCTTCAGTTTCTCAGCTGAGACGACCAGGGTTGGGCACAGGATGCCTAGATATGCTGTCTGTCTGCAGGGACACTCTGCATGCAGTGGACTTTCATTGTGGGGTTGTTGTGCAGTCCTCGGAAGAGGCACAGACCACAGTCACTCTCTGAGTTGGTAACCAGAGCACTTCAATCTCTGATGATCTACCAAGCACCTGCCATTGGTAGCAGGACGGAGGTGTCAGTCAGAGCAGTGGGCACAGCCAAGAGGCCCCCTGTCCTTTTCATCCCACCTCAGTTTCCATTTTAGTAGATCACACAGGCAGCATAAAATAAACATGAAATTAAAATCAGTATAAATTGTGTAAGTTTCTCTGATGGAAATAAGTGAGGGCGATATGACAGAGAAATGAGGGAGGCACCCTGCATAAAGTGAGTGATCTGAGGATACCGACCCCAGAGCTGTGACCGAAAGCCTGAGAGTTGTCTCGGCAGGAGCAGAACATTCCAGGCAGAAGCAGCTCCATTTGGGATACTGTAGGTTAAAAATGTCTACCAGCGATTCAAAAGTAGACGTCATTGAAGCTATAAGCATCTAGAAGGTCTGGGCTGGAGATTTCCGGGCCCTCGATGCACAGAGATGGCATTTAGCGCTTTGGGAACTGGGTGGGATCACAGGGTGGGTGTGGAGAGGAAAGAAGGACAGGGCCCCAGACAAAGCCCAGGGGAGCATCAGGGGTTTGTCTTAAGGAAGAAAGATGAACAGACTAGGAGCAGGTGGAAGAGGCAGAGAGCAGAAGCCAGTGGAGCAGGAGGCGAGGTAAGAGCAGGTGTTGTCATGGCAGCCAGAGATGCACACAACCATTCAGGGATGGAGAGAGTGTGTGCCTGGGTCCCCTGCCCTCCTGGCTTTAACCCACCTTTTCTGGCGCTGTCCTTGGGCCAGTCTCACACCCACATCTCTGCCTCCAGACCTTCTAGTTGTGCGGTCCACTCTGGGCCAAATGTTTTCTGAGAAACGAGACAGGATTCCAGAGTCCATTTGAAAGTGGAACCAGCATCCCATCCCTTCAGCGGTCTCTTTCCTGAGCAGGACCCTCACTCCTTATTTGCTTGGTGAAATCCCTCACACCCCTTCCTTCCCAGTTCTTTCCTCAAGTGGATCTTCCCTAAGAGCTTTCCTGATGACAGTCAAGCATCACGTTCCCCTGATTTGAAAACTCTCCCTGCCTTCCTGCTTATAATGTTGTAAGAACCCGTCATCTGTTGTAAGAACCCGTCATCTGCAGAATCTCACCATCACTTTCATTAACTAGAAGTGGGAGGTTTTCATCAGCAGATAGAAGAGGGCTAAGCACTAAGAGTGCAAAGCAGTACATTGTTCCCAGCATGATAAGGATATCACGGTAAGACCCAGAAGCACTTGCCAATGGATGAAGTGAGGCAACTAAGTAGCAGTGAGCAACCACTGGGATCCTAATGAGGCAGGAGGCGGGACTTGGCTCTGGAGGCGGGGCTCACACGCAAGACCAAATTGAGGATTGGCTAAAACAGTTCCCAGGTGGAAGCAGCTTTCCATCAGACACGCCCACCGGCCCTTGCCATGTCAGTTTACCACTGCCATGGCAACAGCCTGGAGTTACCGCCCCTTTCCATAGCAATGATCGGATGAACCAAAAGTTACTACCCCTTCCCTAGAAATGTCTGCATAAACCGCCCCTTACTCTGCATGTAATTAAAAGTGGGTATAAATATGACTGCAAACTGCCCTGAGCTGCTGCTCTCAGCAGACTGCCTATGGGGTAGCCCTGCTCTGCAGACACGGAGCTGCAACACTGCCACTTCAGTCTTCATTGTTTTCTTCTACCCCATCACTGGCTTGCCCTTGAATTCTTTTCTGGATGAAGCCAAGAGCCCTGCGGGCTAAGCCCCACTTTGGGGCTCACCTGTCCTGCCCCAACACTCAGTGAGGACCTCGGAAAGTGCTTTATCCATAACGTTCTCTCTGCACATGGGTCCTGATGGTATGGACTTGGGAACAAGTGCTTTAACCTTGAAAGATTACAATATTGTCATGCAATCAGTAAATTCTGTTATTAAATGTTACAGCAGCTAAATTAAACGATAAGAATAACTAGTATTTTGAAATTCTGAACATCTTATAATTAGAGCAGCCTTGAAAAAAATATTCCAAGTTAAGGCACATTAGAATGTATTCCACAACATGGAGACAGCCTGACAAAGAAACATTATTCTTAGATTTACAATTAATTACCCTTATGTCTATACCTTGCATTCAATTTGCATATCTTAAAAGTGCTGTAAATTTCACAGGACTCCCTGTTATTTAAGATCACTCCGCTTAGTAAAAGTTTCTTCAGTGATAACTTTCTCTTGATTATGTAGTTGTGAGCTCAGTAAATCTGGCTCTACTTTGCTCTCCACTGTTATAATTTTTCTTTTTTGTGTGTGTTTTTCATTATTTGGCTTCTTGTTCCTTCTGCCCCCTCATTTATTATTCCCCAAAGAGCCCACAGATAGAGATGCTGGCTGGAAGATGAAGTGAGTGGTCAGAGTCCGAGATGTTATCTTTTCCCCACTACGCATTGGTACTGGGTGTCTGACATGTTCTATACATCTTTCTGGTGCCAACCTCATTAAACAAATACAACTTGATGTATAGCTCTCAAGAAATGAAATTCTATGCAACAGATTTGTTCTTGCCCCGTTGGTGCAAGAACACCACATGCCTCTCTGCCTCTCTTTCTCTCTCTCCCTTTAACTTTTTCTTCGGAGCCCCTCACCTCCCAAGTGAGTTGGTTCATTGTGATTTCTCATTGCAATTTTGTATGGTCACCACTAATTTCATAACCTTTCAATGGATTGAGTTTTAATGCTCACTCTGAATGTTCTATTTTAAAAAGACTGCATTGGATGCCCTAAATTATTCATATGTAGCCATTAACCCTGTATAAAGTGGTGTGGTGGGATGCTGTTACATATGTTTACCTTGACAAGACACGTATGTAGCTCTTACATTCACTTCCACCTGCTGTCATATACAACGGTAACATCTTATACTTTCAAAGATGACTCCATATAAAGGTGCCTATGAGGGATTGTAGCAATCCTAAGGAGAAGGACCTGCCACGCTTTGGCAGAATTGCCAATATCAACTGCAGTCTGCTAAAAAGCATTTATAGGATTTAAAAAAGAAAAAACATTTCGACTGAAAGCAACCCATAGTTTAAAAGACCATTTTTGTTAAAAAAAAAAAAGTTGCTAACAATTAAAACTGGTATCCCCATTGGGTGGAATTTTGAGTTGCTGTTATTTTGTTCCATTTTGGTTTTAAAATGTATTGTATTGGCAATATTTACTAGACCTAGGATGACACTCCACTTTGAAGCTGAGCTAACCATATCACAGACTAGGATGTGGTGCCCTGTGGTGTAGATTTTGTCATACTTAGGAGAATCTGGTTCTGAAAATCACAACCTGGGGTATGAGAGCCCAAGCCGTGTGCTTTCTGAAAAAGCAAGAGGAAAAATGTCCCCTTCCCCCCTTAATTTTATTATAAGCACGACCAGGTAATTTCCTGTGGCTTCCTCTTCTCACTTATTAATTGGCAGTTTATTAAAGCAATTTTTAAAAAGTTAATACCATTGTCATTTCTCCATTACCGTTCTCTTAAGGAATGTCAGGGAAAGAAGAAGGCAGCCAGCCAGGAAGGCGAGGTCCTGGCCCGAGCACGCCAGGCATGGAGGGATAGAGGGTGGTGAGGAAACCGCCCCACCCCCAACCCCTACCCTGGCCCCAAAACATGATATTGGCTGAAACAGGTGACTCACCTGCCTCTCAAATATCCTCTTCCTCTCTCCTTTACCTACCCTCTCTTCCTTCCCTCACAGCCTGGTATCTTCTTACTCTTTTTGGGAGGTAGGTGGATTAAATATATATATATATACACACACACACACATATATATAGACACACACACATATATATATATATAATATATACATATATATATGCACTATTTTTTTACAAGATATTAATTTCTGACAGTGACATCCTTCCTGACAGTTCAGTATGTAAGTGAGTCCTTGTGACTTCACAGAGTCCATTCATCCTGCCTTTCCATGGGCCGAATGCAAGTGAATGTGAAAGAGGCTCTCTCCTCGTTGATTGTAATATAATATTTCCATTAAAATCATTTTTAAAAGCCTTCCAAACAATGCTTTCTTGAAGAATATGAAGCTATCTCTCAGATTAGCTGTCCTAGAATACCTTGGCAAAAGTATCCAAGTAGCAAGAGTTTCCCTAGTCTTATGTCCTATATACATCTGTTAAATTACTCTGAGATCTCATTAAATAAAGCTAATGTACTTGTAAAACAGTAGGGAGAGACAGTTTATCATTGTAACTGTTAAAGAGAGCCATTCGGGTAGGGAGAGAGCCAAGAAGACTAGGTATATGCTGGTCAGTGTAGATGTTTCTAAGTCATAAATCTTGCCTCTTTCCCGCCTAGTTATTGTGTATTTCTTAGGTGAGAGATTGATTGTAGCAGCAGAAGATGAATTTGCCCATAGTCTCTTTCTTCCTTCCTTCCTTCTTCTTCTTCTTTTTTTTTTTTTATACTCCCAATGTTTTGCCAAGGTGATAATGCTTTTTCTACCCCCTGCAATCATTTGTTTCAGATTAAAAGCATAAAATGGCACAAAGAAATGGGAGAGGTTGGTCTCTGTGGTCAGGCAAACATGAGGGCATGAAGATGTATAATGTCCCACACAGGAGGAAACCCTCACCGGGCCCCTCAGGATTTATAACAAGCTCACCTGAAGGAGAAACTTCAGGGGCACTTACACCATCAGATACCTAGAAAGGAGCTGTCATTTCCTCACTGAGGAGTTTGCAAGCAGATGGTAAAAGGGGTTTAATTTGAAAACACTGAAACATCGTGTACGCTCAAAACCATGACAATTGCAGTTTTATTGTCTCCACTCAGGAAAATGTGTGTCTGGATCATCTCGTGGCCCGAATGGGGAGAAAAGGTACTTTTCATGAATATATATAGATGCTGAATTTATAAGGATCAATATAGTCACCAAATGTTGTACAACATGTCAGGATATCATAAAAAGCAGGCAGTTCTACATAAAATACCAGCTTAATCTTGGAGATTTTAAAGCCTCATTAAAATGTGGATAAAGTCCATATATGGAAAGGCAGCCTTCAAAAGGTTGAAGTTATATATCTGTAGGGCAGGAAGTGTATCTGCCACTTCTGAATGTTAGTGACCTTGTGGGTTTCAGAGGCTGGTGGCTGGGCAGTATCCTAGTCTGGGGGTGGACTAGGGGGTGGTAGGCGCTGTGGGATTAGGGCTGAGTGCCTTCCCCATGCTTTAGGATTCCCCAGTCCTCTCCTGTAGGATGGTAAATTTAGTCAGAGAAGCCACAGTGGACAGGTCAAATCCTGCAATCTTTGGTAATCCGGCATATTCATTGATTTTATTACTTTCTAAATTGGAGGTTGGCTGCCTCTGCAGCAGAGTATTGGCAAAGAGGGATATTTAGAGGGTCTGGGTGATGTAACAGGGAGACTCTCTATGATTGTCTTGGGGTTAGGGAGAGAATTGCTTACTGAACACTCCCTCAATGTCCCCTGGCAGCCCAAAGGCGAAGTTCCTCACTGGGAACTGTTCGTGCAAAGAACACGAGGCTCCCTCTCCCTAGTGTCTGACTCTCTCTCCTCGTCTAACCCACAGCTTTCGATGGAGACTGCTGTCCTTTCTAGGGCTCAGAACAAGCCAGTCCCTCTGGTGCAAAGCTGAAGTTTGCACCCTCGTTGGAGGTCTGGGTGGTTTTGGCTCATCTGCTTGTTTTTTTCTGGAGAAACTTTGAAAGTCAAGTAAATACTTTTATCCTGACCTTTCTGCAACACTGGCCCATATTCACTGCTTGTCAGCAGCACAAGTCGGCCAGGAGTCATCTGTCACTGCCAGCCGTCACTCTACTGCCATTCCCATCAGCCCCATTACCCGGGATCGGGCGCGTGCAGAGCCCTGCGTCGGAAGGATCATTAAACTTGAGGCTCCCAGGTAGCACAGGTAGTCCAGGTGGCCTGTTGTTATTTATAATAAAGGGAAGTGCAGCAGAAGCACCTGATGGTGGCCCAGGAGGCTGGCAGAGGACGCCTGAGCAGTGTCACCGCTGAAGGACAGTTAAAAGTGGACTCTTCCCCCTTCACTGTAAGCAAAGAGGATTTATTGAACATCTGTTCTGTACATGGCTGGGAAGATTGATTAATTTAATTGCTCACACTTTGCTTAAGTAACATTTGAATACTTAATGTCAAGTTTGAAGGATATTCCAACATTTGCCAGCACACCTTCTTCATGTTTCAGAGGGAGCTTTGGAAGGGAGTGGGAGAGTGTGACCGTCTGGAGCTCCTTCTAAATTCTCCTTCTTGGAGAGCCTGCAGGAGTTGCCAGTGGGAAAAGCTGCCTCTTTTCATAAAAGCAACCAGTTACTTTTCACATTTTCCCATTGTGATAAATCATTAATGTAATGAGGTTGAATCTTCTTCACTGAGTGGTGGTAATTTTCCCTCTGGTATCAACTGTAGAGACAACTGAGCATATTATATATTTCTGTACCCTTTAACATAATACCGTAATCGTATGAAAGTACCAGATGAGTTAAAGCTGTAGTAATTTATTGCAGGTTACAGGGAGGCAGCATATTTAGAAGGAACTCTTTAAAGTTCTACGGAAAACCAGCCTTTAAATGGTTCTCAGCTCATCAACATTTGCCCTTTCTGTTATTGGTTGATTTTTCCTCATCTCAGGTGTCAATCTTATCCAGTTTGGAGGAAGAGGTGCCTGGGAAACATAAACTCTTCCTTTAATCAAAAACTTTGTTTTGGAAGTGCTAGCAAAATCTGTATCTCATACATTGAAACTGTAATCTCTGGTTACCAAGTTGAAAATCACACACACATCTAGACCAGAGCATAAAAATTAGCATTGGAAATGTATTTCTCAAAGACGTTCTCCCTCCTCTCCTGGATTCTTAAACATTTAAAGTGAGATTCTGTTTATTTTTTACTTTTTAAATAATTGCATTTACGTTTTCATGAACATATCTGCAGTGGGGAATGAGGCTGACCTAAGTTTACAAAAATGATTAGCAGCTGAATTTGGCTTAAAAATGACTGACAAGGATTTTTATTTATTTGTGTAAGTAAGATATGCCTTTCTATGTTTCATTATTTTTAGGAACTCCACTTATTCATTTATCAATGAAAATATTCTTGCATGCCTTCGCACATTCATTTATTCAGTCAACAACCATTTCTTGTGCGCCAAACTCCTAAAGCAGAGAGAACGCTGCTATTTTGTTAGAGGCTTCTTTCAGGATTTGCTATCAAGGGAGACTTTTCCCTTTAAATATATAATTTGATTATTATTTTTGTTTTGAAATGAAGGAAAATGGGGCAGGGGTGAGTAATGAGGAAGAGGGAGGTGGATATTCAATGGCAGCTGGAAAATGGCACCAGCCTTGAATTTCCCATTGTCAGAGATTCTGTGCTTGACGTGCTCACAAAAATGCTTATATCTGGGAGGGCTGAGACCTAGGAGATTGCACTCCTAATTTACTACCCAGAACCAGAGAAAAAGGAGGAAAATCAGAAACCTGAAAGACTAGGAATGACTCCACCAAACCACTGAGCTCTGGGTTTCCAGGGAGAGTTCATGACGGGGCATGGGCAGGTTGCTGGGAACCCTACAAGCCAAAATGGTTCTTGGCAAAGGATAATCTCCGGTCACATCTGATTGAAGTCAGTTGTGGCCCTGACCGATTTCTTTGAGGGATGCCCGTCTGTCCCCCGCCCTGACCGCACACAATCCATCCCACACCGGGTCTGAGACTGTCAAGGCCAGAGCCAGGTGCCTGGGCTCCGCATATCCTTCTCCATCAGTCATACTGCAGGGAGCAGACAATTAATTCTGGAGCAAAATTGAAAGTCAGAGGCAGAGTCTGAAAGAACAGAATGACAATAATAAAGTGCCCCAGCCTCGCATTAATCTCCCTCACTTCAGGCCTGTCACAGCCGGCCCGGCTGTGACTAATGCCAAGCTTTGCATACAGTAGTCACAGACATCGGCAGCATGCTCCCTTTACAGCGCCGGCGATGCGCTTTGTTGGGTTTTTGACTCTTGCAGAATCACTGAAAAAACATCGCCGCTGGTCATAGGTAAGGGGACAGAGTTCCTCCATCATGTGCCTGGTGATGGATGCCTGGGTCCGGGACCTGCTGTGGGAGCAGAAGGAACAGGAAAGCTTCTCTCTCTCTGAATATGTCTTTTCCTCCTTCTCTCTTCCACTGCTCTGTCTCACCTCCCATTTCTACCATCTTGGATTGAACTCTCACCACCTTCCTTGATTCTTCCACTTCTTCTTCCTGTCGGTTTTTGTGGTCTCTCTCTTTGCTTTTTCCCAGAGCCTCCCTTATCCAATCCTGTTTCACGAAGGCAGATTGCAGGGATGAGCTCAAGTGTGGCTGAGCGTGTAGATTGCAGGAAACGGGGGTGAGGTACCTTCACGGATGAGTCTCAAATAGCTGGAATTGGCTTATACCTGGGGGCTTTGAAGAAACTCAAATGAGAAATGGTGGCATTTTGGTCCAGAAGCGCAGCAGGTCCCCACATGGCCACAGGACTACAGGACCCTAATGCCACTCTGGAGTTGCACAGCCAAACCTGGTGAGCAGGGAGAAGGCAGCTGGGGTGATTAATCAGTTGAGGGATCAGTGACCACCTAAACAAATCTAACCCACCAGAGGAAAGGAAAAACGATTCCTTTAATGGGGAATCATGCCTCCCTGATTCCACTGAGATTTTCTGAGTAAAGGAATGGAGAATTCAGGGAGTAGTTCTCATGGCAGATTTTCGAAAGCTGTGTGACATTTTTCCCTCCAAAAATTGTCAAAAACCTTTGCACTGCAGGGCATCTGCATTAAAATACATTGGTTTTGGGGGCAGAAACCAAAAGGTAGGGTTTAACAGTTATGTCTTAAATGCAGAGTTACATTTCTGCAGGGAGTGGCCTGCTGAGGCTATGGGAAAGGCTGTAGGAAAATCTCCAAGCCATGGTCAGTGAGCAGCAAAGAGGTAGGTGGACTTCAAGGGTAAAAATGTCCAGGGATGTGGTTAAACGGAAAATGGCGGGTAAAGAGGGTGTTTCATATGGTTGCCAGCTTATTCTCTTGATGCAACCACAAAAGGCAACAATTGAAAGTGAAAACCAAGCTAAAGGCATGCCACCTCTGCCCATCACAGGGCTTGTCCATCTTCTGAAGGGATCAGCCTTACTGCATGAAGTCAGTCCCCAGAAAGAGCACATTACGTTTGCACAGAGCCTGCTACAGAGGGGCCAATGGATGTATTCCCAGTGACCCCTGCAGTCACACCCGGGGCCTCTACGTCTTGGGCCTTGGGCCTCTGTGTCTTCACAAAGACACCAGAGCTGCCCTGAGGATCAGCTCAGCCTGGCTGGAGCCCCAGTGCACTGCACCTTCCCAAATGGCTTTTGGGTCCCATCCTCTGCCTTCCACTGTTCTTTTTCCCCTGATACCTTGTCAGTCAAATGTAATCTTAGACTGCACAGACTGGGGCGTGCTCTGCCACGGCTAATTTTTTTTTTGCCAGTTTCCAGCCTCTCTGTCCCTGTACTTGGCTTCTATCCAGCCCACCCACGTCCCCAACACATGCCAGGATAAGAAGTGATAAAGTCTGGATGTTTGTCCCCTCGGAATCTCATGTTGAAATGCGACCTCCAGTGTTGGAGGTGGGGCCTGGTGGGAGGCGTTTGGGTCATGGGGGGTGGATCCCTCATGAATGGCTTGATGCCCTCTCCATGGTAATGACTGAGTTCTTATTCTGTTAGTTCACACAAGAGCTAGTTGTTTAAAAGAGTCTGGCTCTCTTTTGCTTCCTTTCTCACCACGTGACACAACCCTCTCCCTCTGCCTTCTTTCCACCATGATTGAAAGATTCCTGTGGCCTCGCCAGAAGTTAGGCAGATGCTGGCGCCATGCTTTGTACAGCCTGCAGACTCGTGAGCCAAATAAACCTCTTTTCTTTACCTATTACCCACCCTCAGGTATTTCTTTATAGTAACGCAAAATGGCATAAGACAAGAAGACACATCTGATTGCCCTGGGCTGTGGACAATGGCATAATGGAGTCTGTTTTCACCAATCCTCCTTTTGTTTCTTGTCCTCATCGGGCTTTATTACACGGAGCCTTTCCCACACCTGTTCCTGTAGGGCCTGCCTCTCCACGGCCATCAGAAAACCAGTGTGATGCTGGTGAATATGTTTAAGGCTGCCTTTGCCACAGTAATTCTCCAACCAACAGTACACACCTCTCCCCACCAAAATAACTTGTTTGAAGACATTTTAGAAATGCTGGGTAAACAAAATGAAACATGCTGCACATTGTAAGTCTCCTCAGAACCTTTAATTTACTGCTTACATTGTGACTTCATGGAACTGAATTTTTTTTGTGATGTCTTCTCCAAACTTCTTGAGATGTGCCCATATTAGCTACATGACCAGTAGACACTGTTTAGCTGCCCTCATGCCTGAAAATATCACTTCATCTATGTTCTAGGAGGGAATGCCAGAGGGAGGAAAAATCATTCAATCCCTAGAAGAGCAGAGTGGATGGTATAATTTTAGACCAAGAACTAGAAGATATGGATTCTGGCCAGGTGAGGCGGCTCATGCCTATAATCCCAGAATTTTGAGAGGCTGAGGCAGGCGCATCACTTGAGGTCAGGAGTTTGAGACCAGCCTGGCCAATACAGTGAAACCCCATCTCTACTAAAAATACAGAAAAATTATCTGGGCATGGTGGCACATGCCTATAATCCCAGCTACTCAAGAGGCTGAGGCAGGAGAATCACTTGAACCCGGGAGGTAGAGGTTGTAGTGAGCTGAGATCAGACCACTGAACTCCAGCCTGAGAGACAGAGTCAGACTCCATCTAAACACAAAAAAGGAAGATATGGATTCTTATTCTGGCATCATAATTTATCTGCTGTAGGGCCCTAGGGGATCCACTCCCCATCTCTGAACCTGCTTCCCTGCCTCTGGTAGGTGGAGTTGGATCTGTCAGTCCCTGCAAGCGTCTTTCAGCTCACACAGTTTGTGACTTCACATACTTGCCAATCTGCTCTCATCACCCCTCCCCCATTTCACCCATTCTCTCACCCCAGGGACTGAGCCAACTCTCTAGAATGAATACATTTGGCAGACAAGGGCTTGCAGGTTGATGAGGAGAGAACTGTTCTCCTGCTAAAGCTGGGGGCCCACTCAGGCCAGCATGAGCTCACACCTCTTAGACCTGCCAGTCCATTAACATTGCAAAAGACTTCGATGCACTTTGGGGAATTGTACCACATTGATTTTATTGTCATCTTTTTGCACAAGCAGTAAATAGGCTAACATTTTAAGTACAAGGTAATTATTCCCGAAAAGCAAGACATCAAAATAAAGTTTATAGATAGCAGCCCGACATTTTGACAGAGCTGTGTGGAGGTCTCAGGGATGCCTTGCAGTTACTGAAAAGGTTAAAGATCAGCGTGCTTCACTGGCAACTGGGAGGCACAAAGGTGGTCCCCCTGTGGGCCATGCCATGGGAGGCAGAGATGCTGGGCTGGCCCCCACGCAGGCTGGCCTACTGGAGGAATTTCTGGGGGGTTTCTCCCTTCCTGTCCAGGATTCAGCATGTGTCTTTTTATTAAGATCGTAAGGAGGGTATGCGCCAGTACAGACCTGGTCCTTTTTTGTGTACACACCTACCGTTGTACCAGCCTTGGGGCTTTGCTCACATAAAAGCGGCACACACAAATACAGGGAGATTACCTGCCTCTCGGTCCTCTGCTGGGATCTGCAGAGGGTGGAGGCATATAGCAGATCCTACAGGTTGACTAATGGGTGATGGAAAGGCTTCTATCTCTGGCTTTTTTTTTTTTTTTTTTTTTTTTAGAGACAGGGTCTTTCTCTGTTGCCTAGGCTGGAGACCAGAGGGATGATCATAGCTCACTGCAGCCTCGAACTTCTGGGCTCAAGGGATCCTCCCGCCTCAGCCTCCCAAGTAGCTGGAACTACAGGTGCGCATCATGACACCTGGCTAATTTATTTTTTGTAGAGACAGGGTCTCACCCTCTTGCCTAGGCTGGAGTACCTCTGGCTTCTAAGGAGTGCTGTTTTTCGATATCTGAGATGACTTGGCTCTCTGTCCCCACCTAAATCTCACGTTCAATTATAATCCCCAATGTTGGAGGTGGCACCAGGTGGGAGGTGATTGGATCATGGGGGTGGTTTCTTATGGTTTAGCACCATCTCCTAGTGCTGCGCTCATGATAAGATCTGGTTGTTTAAAAGTGTAATCCCAGCACTTTGGAAGGCCAATGCAGGTGGATCACAAGGTCAGGAGTTTGAGACCAACCTGGCCAACATGGTGAAACCCCATCTCTACTAAAAATATAAAAATTAGCTGGGCATGGAGATGCATGCCTGTAATACCAGCTACTCGGGTGGCCAAGGGAGGAGAATTGCTTGAAACCGGGAGGCGGAGGTTGCAGTGAGCCGAGATCATGCCACTGCATTCCAGCCTGGGTAACAGAGCAAGACTCTGTCTTGGAAAATAAAAAAAGTGTGTAGCACCTCCTTCCTCTCTGTCTTCCTCCTGCTTTGGCCGCATGAACGGCTGGCTCCCCTTTTGCCTTCCACCGTGACTGTCAAGTTCCTGAGGCCTCTCCAGAAGCTGAGCTGATGCTGGCAGAACCATGAGCCAATTAAACCTCTTTTTCAAATAAATGACTCAGTCTCAGGTATTCCTTTATAGCAGTGAGAGAACAGGCTAATACAATATCTAACTTAAATGGAATCCAAAGAGATTACTCGACTTTGTTTAAAGGACATATGGCTTTGTGTTCCAGGATGCCAGGTCAGAGTGGCCATGTCTCCGGCTTGCTGGTGCTGTCACTCTGCTGTGCTGA
This sequence comes from Sapajus apella, assembly GCF_009761245.1. Lineage (NCBI taxonomy): Eukaryota > Metazoa > Chordata > Mammalia > Primates > Cebidae > Sapajus > Sapajus apella. The sequence goes on from NW_022437008.1 coordinate 8,498,815, forward strand.
TGAGGGAGGGGTGATGGTATAGGTCTTACACAGCAGGCTCTGAGCAAGGGTGACCCTGGTGTCCTGGGGAGAGCGCTGTGTCTAGCCTCTGGACAGCTGTTCTGATCACCCTCCCTGGCTACCTCAAGACCCCAAGTTCCCCGCCTCTCCTAGTTCCTGAGTTTATATGTCCATGTGTAGTGGGAGGATGCTGCAGGTTTACCTGTCCCACCGACTGGCCTTGGACACTCAAGCCCCAAGCACAGTTCTTTAGTGTGTACATCCTTCTTCCTTCTAGAGGCAACTGAGGATGATTTGTCTTTTCCTGAGCACCTTTTGGTTTGCTTCCCTGTTGGTTACAGATCTATGCAGTGTCTGGCCTCCTTCCAGTCAAAATATAGAAAGACGTGCATCTGGACAGAGGCTGGTAGCATCATTTCTGTTTGAATCTGGCATGGGACAAACCCTCACTGAACATCTTATTACGTAAAAGAGTCATCCCAAGAACACATGTGAAGAAAGTTTTACCTGCTTCCTGTTTCTTGCTGAGTCGGCTTAGAACCTTTCTTCCTTTTGCTTGACCCCTCCAGTGAGCTCAACAGAGAAACTGATTTATCCTCAAGGGAAATGAGGAAGGAGGTCTTTTGCAGGCATCCTAAGACCCTGCTTTTTGGAAGGGATTCCTCAACTGGCAGAAGAGAGTCTGGGGACCCTGGTTTCAACCTTGACACTGCTTGTCCAGGGGTTGGCCTCTGTGACTCACAGATGCTTTGGTTCCTTCGGAATGGCAATGCACATGTGTATCACTGAGCCTGGAAGGACCCTTTCATCCCTTGCATCTGTGCCTCGTGTTTCAGCGCAGGCATCTTTCCCTCTAGGAAGCCTTCTTTGTTTGTCAGTCTCCAGATGATGTGCATTCACCAGATTTTGCCCTTTTCAAAACTTGTCTCCGGGCCTGGAGTTTCCTCATGCCTCTGCGTCACGTGTTCTGTGATGAGTTGGTTCCCTCTACTCTTTTCCATGTCCTCAGCACCTAGCACAGGTTGTGGCAGCTGGCAGGTGCTCCACAAACATCTGTTGCGGGAATATCAGTCCTGGATATCAAGCTCATAGCCTCTGATCGTGTTCATGGGCGTGGGGGACAGAACTGCTTTTTAAATTGTCCTTCTGATTTCTCTAGGTCCTTTTTTGAAGGTGCTCTTTGATGATCTGTCATTTCCAGCTCAAAAAATTATTAGGAGAAACTACAAAATGAGAGGTTTTGATTTTTTTTTTTTTTGAGACAAAGTTTCACTCGGTCACTCGGGCTGAAGTGCAGTGGTGCAATCTCGGTTCATTGCAACCTCCACCTCCCTGGTTAAAGCAATTCTCCTGCTTCAGTCATCCAAGTCTGGGATTACAAGCATGTGCCACCATGCCTAATTTTTTTTTTTTGTATTTTTAGTAGAGATCGAGTTTCACCATATTGGCCAGGCTGGTCTTGAACTCCTGACTCAAGTGCTCTGCCTGTCTAGGCCTCCCAAAGTGCTGGGATTACAGGTATGAGCCACTGTGCTCGGCCAGGTTTTGAATATTTATTATTATAATAACTACTTTATGAATTGTTTTTGAAAGCAAAGTCATTCTTTAGGGATCCTAAGGAGAACTGGAGTGGCATACCATGAAAGCCCCTTGCCCCTTGGTCACCCTTGTGAGGTCAATGAGTTTTAATGGATGTCACATCTTTAGTCAGCTAGCTGCTGGGCTGACAATGTCACAGCTTCTATGCTTGTGTTCTGCAATGGAGCTCCATCTTCTATCTGTTGGAACGTCTCAATCCAATGTCACCTTTTAACTGTCCTTGGAACCCAGAGGCATTATCTCTCTGCCAGGGAGGTCATCGCAGTTCTTCCTTCTAGGGGAACCACAGGAGGTGGCTTTTGAGACCATGTGGAGGCTGTGGGCATGTGAGGCCCAGAGTCTTCCATCTGTCTACAGGGCATGTTGCCAAACTGAAATCTTCAACATCCAACTAGGTGGTATCTCCACAAGGCCAAACTATCAAGTGAAATGCAATGACTAATATTATTTCCTTTTTATTTCATTCATTTTCTGTTATTTTTTTATATCTCATTTTATACTTTTTATGTCATTATTATTCCTATTGCCTTTTTTTTTTTTTTGGTATGTAGAGGGTCACCTTAGCAATGAAGCATCAACGGTTGGGCTTCATTTGTTGTTCTGCCACTTGCTACCCATGTGAACTTGAGTGATTTAGCCTTTCAACCTGAGTTTCATAATTTGGAAATAAGAAAAATATGAACCCCTACTTCCTTAGGAGGTTGCATTATATGAGTGAATGCAGGCAAAACCGTGGGGTGAGGTCGTGCCCCTCAGCAGGTATGGGTTTGTTCTTTGCACAATTTGGCCTGGGAGTTCTGTTTCTGGAACTTGAGAAGACTGGGCTTCTGAGCCTTTTTTCTTGTGTCTTGCCTTTTCTGGGAAGTCCCCGAGAAAGGCCTGGATGGGTGTCCTCTTTGAGTGTGAGCACTATTTCAGCTCTTTTCCCAGGCCATGGGAAACCAAATCCAGGACATTCAGAATGAGACACCCCATAGTTATTCTTCTTTCTTTGGTGGAAGAAAAAAAAAAAAACAACACAAAAAAAACCCACATCGCTCTCCTTTTGTGCCACTGCAAACATTGCGACGTTTTTGGCGGGAAGGGGAAGTTATTTTGTGTATGTGTGAACTAGAATTTTGATAGACAGGATAAGTTGCAATCCAATTCTAAACTATAGATTTTCAAGCAGATTGATGCAACAAATTGTTAGCAAATAGCAGTTTGCAATTTGATGCTAATTAGACATAAGGCAAATATGTGCCATGACAAATTAGCAGCGAACCATACTGCAGAGGATTAGCGAGAGTTGGCACAGCTCGCGCCCGGCTTCGCACACCTCCCTGTCGCCGTCGTCAGCGTCACCGTCGGGGCCTGAGCCAGCCTTGCCTCTCTGTGAGCAGGAAGCTGGAGAGGAGACCAGGAGCCTCCCAGGACAAGTCTCAGCGCAGTGCTCTGAGCTTTCACTTTCCACCCGTGCCCGCTGTTGGTCAGCGTGCTCTTTCCCGAGAGTGGCAGAAGGTTCTGGAAAGCTCATCTAATATACATATATGTAAAAATATTTACATATTTTTATAAATATAAAAATAATCATAGAAAGGAAACAGACATGCAAAAAAGAAAAGAAAAACTAGAGAGAGGAAGAATGAATAAGAGAAAAGAAAATAAATTCAAAGATAACCACTGCTAGTAATTTGGTATTCATTCATTGACATCTTTGTTTCCAAGAAGAAAAAATACGTAAATACATAATATAATACAAGATAAGATAATATATGTATATGTATTATATATGTAATTATTATTTGTAATTATTATTTAAAACAAAAAAGGGCTCACACATGTGTTATTTACAGCCTTCTCTCACTTAATTTTGTATTATGGATATTTTTCTGAGTCCATGAACACAGCTCCACATTAAGAAAAATAGTTATACAGTATTTTCTTCTATTAATCCACCCATTAGTTTAGCCACCTCAACCCCTGCTGTAAGATACCTAGGTTGTTTGTGACTTCTTGCAACTGTAAATACTGCAACACTAGACAGGCTTAAAAATTCATTTCTGCACTCGTGATTATTCCTAAGGACACATTCCTGGGAGAGGAATGATGGGATCTCACAGAAAGATTGCCTGCACTTTTATTTCCCTTCAGAGTGTCTGTTTCCTGTGCCCTGATCAGTCCTGATTACTGTTGAAATCTTTGCTAGTTAGATATGCCCCCAAATGTTACCTTGTTCACATTTGCTTGCTTTTATTTATTAATGAGGGTGTTAGGAGTTAAGTTTTTGAGGAGTCAAAAGTTACAATTGGGACTTTTTGACTGGAGGGGTGGTTCTACCTAACAACTGCATTTTCCAAGAGTTAGCTGTGTGTATATAGGTAGACAGATAGCTAGACGGATGGATGGACGAATGAATGGTTGGACAAACGCATAGATAGATAGATAGATAGATAGATGAATAGATAGATGTGTGGGTAAGTAGATAGATGAATAGATGAATGGATGGACAGATAGATAGATAAATGAATGGATGGTTGGATGGATGGATGGATGGATGGATGGGTGAATGAATGGATGGATGAATGCATAGGTAGATAGATAGATAGATAGATAGATAGATAGATAGACAGATAGATAGGGTATGTATTTGTGTCTGGAATTTTCTTTTTACCTCAACTGATCCTGGTCATTCTGATAGGTCGATGGTTATATTTTCTAACTGAATATTGTTTTACTTCACAAAAGCAATTAAGTTTTAATATTTATTATTTGGATACCTTATTAAATTCGGTTATTAGCTCTACTAGATTTTCAGATAAGTTTTTAAGGAAAATAATTATAAAATATGTAAATAACAATCCCTGTGTTTTTATTTCTTAAATTTATATTTGGTACATAATTTTATTGTCTCACTTCTTTGGATAGAACTTTCGGAGAAATATTAAATAATGGTGGTGATAATGAACTTTCTTATAAAGATTTTCCCTTTGAAGGGATGATGCAAATGTTTTATTCCTGGGTATAATTAGTGATAATTCAGAGTTTTTTCTTTAAATCATTTAAAAAAGTTAGCATTTTATTTTCAGTATTCTACACATTTGAAAAATCAGGAACGATGATTGAATGTTTTCAAATTTTCTTTCCTCAACAATAGTTATATTGGTTCCTTTGTCATATTTGATATCCTACATTATATTAAAATTATATTTGCTAAGGTTGAACCACTCTTACTTTCCCCGAATTAAACAAACTTAATCGTGGATCATTACTGTGTTTCATACACTGCTGGATATGATTTTCCAAAACGTTTTAGAAAGAAGGACCAGGGAGTCAAAGCTGTGGGTTTAAAAAGGCACCTGGAATGCTGGCCATGAGTAGAGTAGTTTGTTGGGAGCATGGGGTGCGTGAGAGAGCAGTGGGAGGTGACATGAGATGGTTAACCGAGCTGTGGAGGCATGACACCTTGAGTCCTGCCTCAGAGACGTGAATTCTGAAATATCATCATCTGAAACTGATGATGTTTGGTGCTAGGTGAGAAGGTGAGAGGCTAATGAGGGGTCAGTCCCCTGACTCCTGCATTGTTCAAGGGTCAGCTGTGTGTGTATATATATCTATCTGAAACATAGATACAGATATGGATATGGTATAGATATATAGATACAGATAGATGGATGGATAGATAAACAATGATATTAGGAGTTAAGTAAGTTTTGGGGGAGTTGAAAATTAAAAGTGGATTTTTGAGTGAATGAAGGATGGTCTTCCCTAACCACGGCAGTTATCAAGGGTTTTCCCATGAGAAAACACTGATTAGAATTCTGAGAAATGGGCCCGGCATAGTGGCTCATCTCTGTAATCCCAGCACTTTGGGAGGCCAAGGCAGGTGGATCACTTGAAGTTAGGAATTCGAGGCCAGCCTGGCCAACATGGTGAAACCCCATTTTTACTAAAAATACAAATATTAGCTGGGCAAGGTGATGGGCGCCTGTAATTCCAGCTACTTGGGAGGCTAAGGCGGGAGAATTGCTTGAATTCGGGAGGCAGTGGTAGCAGTGAGCCGAGATCATGCCACTGTACTCCAGTCTGGGTGACAGAGCCAGACACTGTCTCAAAAAAACAAAACAAAACAAAAAGTCCAAATTTCTGAACTCGTAAAAATGGTGATGGGAATCCAGAAGGTCAGAGAAATAGAAGGAAAACCATAAGAGACCAACAGTAGGGGGAACAAAGGGGAGGAATGAGCCTTGAGAAAGAGACTGGTCAATGGTGGAAGAGTAAGACGAGATATAACTTGGAATTTATTACTTGCAGATTTTGATGCAGTAGATTTAGGTCAGATGAAAAGGAATTAAATAGTTAAGAGATAGCAGTAAAGAAGCACACTAAGGATCTTTGCTTACCATGATGATGATTATTAACATCTTTATTATCATAGTTATTCACACCCAAATTGTTGACATGTGTTCCAGAAGTTTTATGAAATAATTCAGGCATATTAAAATGTGTGGCTATAGGATCACACGCAATTATGGGAGCAAAACCAATGAAGCAGAAAAACAGCAGGAAACAACTCAGGAAAACAATGTTTAATTTCTTTCCTAAGCCCTCTGGGGGAATTCTCCAGACAGTTTTGAGAATGATCAATAATGAATGTTGCCATGAATTTATTTTCCTTACAAATCTTTATTTAAACAGTATGTAATAGGCTGTATCATGCCAGTATGCTGGTCTGCCTGGGCCACTGGGAAGCCCTGGAGTTTGAGGAGTGAGCTGTGACCGGAGAATATCCTTCTCTGCACAGCAGATGGGCCAGTCTCTGGCTGCTGTGAGCTTCCAGTTACGGGATTGTGATTAGGTAGAGGATCTTTCTAAGTTTTGAGAATCATTTGTCATGAATGAAAGTCAAATACATATGCGTGTGATTTACTTACAAGATATCAAACAAATTTATATTTTGCCCCACATAATATTGTTTTAACTTCCTTGCTTCCAGCTGTTTTCCAGGAAAAGTGGTTGGTGTTACAGTTAGAAACCTAGGAATCAGGCAGAACCCAAAGAAGGTTTTGTGGACAGATACCAAAATGTATCATTGTGGTATTCTACTTTATTGCGGCAGACAATTTTAGTCTTTTGCTCCTTGGAATGTACACATGGGATGGTGCCACCTATTTGAGCTTCACTTTCAACATACATGCCTTGTAAAGAGAAAATGGGGAGAATCTTAAATTCATGGATATGTCATTGTTGGTCACATCAGCTTCCCTTTTGTCTGACAAGTTGTTTTTAGACAGCACAGATCTAGACTTCACACAGAAGTCGGTAGAGCATGACCTATTTTTTATTTTCCTAGTCATGAATCCTGGAGACCAGCTGACCTGTCTTAGCCTAAGGCAGTGCACCTTGGGCTCAACTTTCCATCAGTCATCTGGAGTGTTTGCAAAAATGCAAAACCCTGTTATGTCTTTTTCTTCCAATTAGCCCTGAAATTTTTTTTTCATTATGATTGGAATGGGGCCTAGGAATCTAAACTACTGACAAGTTCCTTGTGGATTCAGACATAGGTAATTCACAGACTAATCTTTACTATTATTATATCTGCAGGGTCTGTAGTGATGTTCCCTCTTATTCCTGATACAGAGATTCTCCTTCTCTCTCTCTTTTATCCTTAGTACATCTGGCTAGAGGTTTATTGGTTTTATGATATCTTCAAAAAGCCAGTTTGGTTCTGTTAATTTTTCTGGATTTTTAAAATTCAATTTATTTCTGCACTTATTTCTTTTCTTCTCTTTGCCTTTGGTTTAATTTGTTTTTGTTTTTTTCCAATTTCTTAGAGTGAAAGCTTAGGTTATTAGTTTCAGACATTTCTTCTTTTCTGTATTAGTATTTAATGTTACATATTTTCCTCTAATACTATTTGAGCTTCACTTTCAACATTCATGCCTTATAAAAAGAAAATGGAGAGAATCTTAAATTCATGGCTATGTCATTGTTGGTCACATCAGCTTCCCTTTTATCTGACAAGAAACAAACTTCTGTTTCTTCCTTTCTAAGCCTCTTTGCTATTTTAATATATTGTTAATTCAGTTCAAAAGATTTTCATTTTTATTCAGTCCAGAATATTTTGTAATTTCTGTTGACCATCATTTAACTTTTAACCTATTTGTTTCTTACATAAAGTATGATTCTATGAAATAGAGTGTAGATGTGTACTTTTTATATTTTTACTCTATTCTGACAATCTCTGCCTTCTAATTGGAGTGTTTAGGCCATTTATGATAATGTGATTATTAATACAGTCATGTGTAAATTTACAATCTTGATAATTATTTTCTATTAATTTCTCTGTTCTCTTCCCATTCTCCTCTTTTTCTTTATTTGTAGCAATTGAACGTTTCATGATTCAGTTTTATCTGCTTTGTTAACTTTTTAGCTATAACTCTATTGTGCTGTTTTTGTGACTGCTTTATCTGTAACTTATCACGGTCTGCCTTCCATAATATTATAGCACTTTTCTTATGGCAAGGAACCTACAACCACTTCTGTTTCTTCCTTTCCAAGTCTCTTTGCTATTGCCATAATATATTTTACTCTGATAACATTTTGCATATGCTATAAAATCCATAATACCTTGTCATTATTTTATTCTAAACATTCAATTATCACCACATGTTCTCACTCATAGGCGGGTGTTGAACAATGAGAACACATGGACAACACAGGGAGGGGAGCACTGCACACTGGGGTCAGTTGGGGGGAAATAGGGGAGGCACAGTGGGGGGTGGGGAGCTGGGGAGAGATAGCAAGGGGAGAAATGCCAGATGTAGGTGATGGGGAGGAAGGCATCAAATCACACTGCCACGTGTGTACCTATGCAATAATCTTGCATGTTCTTCACATGTACCCCAAAACCTAAAATGCAATAAAATAAATAAATGGGAAAAAAAAGAATGAGATCTTACCAAATAATACAGTGTGTAATATATGCTGTTGACACAATAAATATTTGCTAGTAATTTAACAACAACAACAAAAAGATTTGCAAACATTTTTAAAGTTTTAAATTCTCTCCCACGTTTACCCTTCCCTTCTTCATTCCTTTGTTGTAGGTTATCATTTCTATTTGATATCTATTTTTTTTTCCCTGAAGGATTTTCTCTTTAACATTTCTTATGATGATAGTCTTCTGATGATAAATTTTTTCATCTTTTGTTTGTCTGAAAGGCCTATATTTCACTTTATTTATCCAAAATAGCTTTAGTGGGTTTAAAACTGTAGGTTAGACTTTCTCTTTCAGTACTTTAAAGATGTTTCACTATTTTATGACATACATTTAATATTTATATTCTGCATTTGATTTTTGCATGCTTTTAAAGCATAACTGCCATCATTCTATTAATTTTTCTATATATTATATTTTCTGCTGTCTGGTTGATTTTAAGATTCTCTCTTTACCACTGGTTTAAGCAACGTGATTATATTAGATTTTGTTAAAATGTTCCTTATACTTATTGTGCTTGGGTTGTGTTGAATTCATGTAATCTACAGGTTCACGAGTGTCATAAAATTTGGAAAAGTTTCAGCCACTATGAATTAAAATATTTTTCTGCCCTCATTCTCTCTGGGCCTCCAATATTAGTCTACCTAGAGTTTTCCTACATTGCCATGTTAGCTTTTTAAAGTCTTTTTGTTTCTCTCTGTTTTGTTTTGGATAGTACTTACTTTTCTACTTCAGTCTAAGAAAAGTATCTTCCATGTATCTCCTTAACATACTCATGCATTGTTTTCTCTTCTTGAACAATGGAGATATAATAATAACAGCTGTTTTCCTATCCTTGCCCTTAACCTTGGTTAGAGCAGAAGCAGCCATTAGTCTAGGGCTCCCGTAGCTCCAATACTGAGGCAATACCCTCTTGAGTCCACCGAAAGCCATGTGTGTTATTAAGCTTCGCTCCGGCTGCTGTAAAGGTGAATTATTACTAGCCATTCATGATCTTTATAATTTTAAAATGTATTCCTTTCTAGATTTTCCCTGGCTTTGTGCATTTTCCTTACACAAATGTACTGATCAGTGCTGAGCTGAAGAATTGAGAAGAACTCTCTCCAGATCTCCAGAACTTTCTTTCGGCAGAAATCTTTTATTCTGTATTCTGCCCTGTGGATTCTGGCCTCTTTCTTAACTTCAAAATTTTGTCTCCTTAACTCAGGGAGCTCACTGAGCTCTCTTTGGATTTCTCTTTCTTGCAGTAGCCTGGAAACTCTCCAGGAAGTAACTTCAAATTAGTGACCTAAGCTTAGAGTGGAAGCTTGATCTCAGAGACAAAGCTTTCAAAGCTTTTGAGTGGAAACTTAGGTTATTAATTTCAGACATTTCTTATTTTCTGTGTTAGAATGTAATGCTACAAATTTTCTTCTAATACCTGCTTTAGTGGTATCCCACAAATATTAATATATTGTCTATTTAGTTCAAAAATTTACATTTTCATTCAGTTCAAAATACTTTATAATTTTCCTTGACTATCACTTATATAAAGTTTGGGTCTTTGGGACAGAGTGTAGATGAGTATTGGCTTATATTTTTAAATTCACTCTGACAGTCTCTGCCCTAAGCTACTGTACGGGCCACCTCATTTGTTTGGATCCACTTTGGAATCATTGTCCTGAGCTGCCTATTGTCCAGTATCCAAAATACCTTGCTTGATAAAATTTTGTTTATTATTATTATTTAAAAAGTTTTTAAGGCCAGAAGGTAAATTTAGTTTCTGTCACCCCATCATTATCACAAATGGAACCTACTTTCACTCTTTTTTTTTTTTTTGACAGCCTTTGTCACACAGGCTGGAGTGCAGTGGCCCAATCTCTTAAAAGTTATTTTCAGTGGTTATAGAGCCTATTTCCTTTCTGACATTTTTATTTAACTTTCTATTTTCTTTTTCAGTTGGCTAGTTTTTTATTATAATTCAAAATCAAAATGTAAGTTTTACTTATTCAAGAAAATTTCACTTTTTAATTGGCAAAATTGTACATATTTATCGTGTACATTTACGTTTTGAAATATGTATACATTGTGAAATTGTTACACTTTGCTAAATAACATCTGCATTATGTCACATACTTATTTTTTTTGTGGTGAGAACACTTAAAATCTACTCTCTTAGCAACTTTCAAGTATATAATACATTGTAATTAACAATAGTCATTGTGTTATATAATAGATATCGTGAAATAATTCTTAACTGAAATTCTGTATACTTTGATTATCTCCCAATCTGTCTTTCTTTCTCACTCATCCCTTGTCAACCACTATTCTACCTTCTGCTTCTATGACTTCAGCTTGCTTAGATTCCACTTAGAAGTGAGATCATGCTATATTTGTCTTTCTGTTCCTGGCTTATTTCACTTAACATAGTGTCCACCAGGTTCACCCAAGTTGTCGCAGATGGCGGGATTTTCTTCTTCAGCTGAATGCTTTTCCATTGTGTATATATCCCACATTTTCTTTAGCCATTCCTCTGTTGTTGGATGCTTCTGTTGATTCCGTGTCTTGGTGATTGTGCATAATGCTGCAATGAACACAATGGGCATGGGAGTGCAGACATATCTTCAGTGTACTGATTTCACTTACTTTGGATCTATACCAAGTAGTGGGGTTGCTGGATCATTTGTTAGAAGCAAGACGGAGTCAGCCTTGCTAGACTTCTGTCACTGTCATAACCTTTGCAAAGCTGTTTTCAAGATTGGAGTCAAATTTCATCCTTGTGCATGTGGATATCCAATTGTTCCAACACTATTTATTGAAGAGTTTGTCCTTTTCCAGTTGTGTGTTCTTGGGGCCTTTGTCAAAAATCAACTGATTGAGATCAATATTTATATTAATTATTTATAAATGAATATTTATTGACCAAATCAATAAATGTGTTAATTTCTTCTTGGCCTCTCATTTCTGTTCCATTGGTTTATGTGCCTATTTTAATGCTTGTATCATGATGTTTTGAATGCTATGGCTACTCAGTGAACCCATCTAGGCCTGATGCTTTCTTTTTTATGGAAGTTTTTAATGATTAATTCAATTTCTTTAATAGATGTAGGCCTACTTAGATTATCTATTTCTTCTTGTGTAAGTTTTAGTAGTTCGTGTCTTTCAGGAATCAATCCACTTCATCTAAGCTAAAAAATTTGTGAGTATGAAATGGTTCACAAAATTTTAAAATTATTTTTTTAATCTTTGTGGGATCAGTAGTGATGAGTCTTATTTCACTTCTGATATTGGTAGTTTATGTCTTCTCTCTTTTTTTCTTGGTTAGCTTGGCTGGACATTTATCAATTTATTAATTTTTTAAAAAAGAACTAGCTATTCATTCCATTTATTTCCTTTATTTTCTTATTTTCCTTTTGTTGATTTCTGCTTTTCATTTTATTGTTTCTTTTTCTATGCTTGCCTTAGGTTTATCTTGTTCTTCTACTAGTTTCATAAGGTAGGAATTTAGATTACTGATTTGAAATCTTTTCTCTTTTCTAACATATGTACAGTTTACCCTTGAACAACATGGTTTTGAACTGTGAACTGTGACTTATTTGTGGATTTTTTTCAATAAGTATACTGAAATTTTTTTTGGGAATTTGCAACAGTTTGAAAAAAACTCACGAACTGTATGAGCTAGAAATATAAAAAAGTTTTTAAAAGTTTATATTTTGCAGGTTTAAAATATATGTAAATATGAGTCTATTTTTTATCACTTACTCCCATAAAATATATATATATCTATTAGAAAAAGTTAAAATTTATCAGAACTTACATACACAAACACAGACTGTAAATGGCACCTTTTGAAGTTGAGAGAAATGTAAACAAATGTAAGAATGCAATATTAAATTATACCTGCATACAATGTAATTGTAGCATGTGTTGTCCCATTGTAATAATTGAGCAGCCTCCTCCCGTTGCTATTGTGGTGAGCTAGTGTTCGAGGCATCTGCTTATAGTGTTGTATGAGGCTAATCATCTCCCCATGAGCCGTTTGTCTCTCAGTGAAAAGTGATTTCTTGTGGTACTCGTTTATTTCCCATAGTGTTTAGTGCAATACTGTTAACCTTGAATAACACTATGGGGCCCATTCTAAGTGTCACCAGTGACACTGGAAGTGCTCCCAAGAAAAAGAAAAAAGTCGCAACATTACAATAAAAAGTTGAATTGCTTGATAGGTGCCATAGATTGAGGTCTAAAACTGCTGTTGCCCACCCTCTCTTTCTTTCCTTTCCTTTTTATTTTTTCCCCCCCAGAAATGGTTTCTTTGTTGCTCAGGCTGGACTTGAGCTCTTAGGCTCAAGCAGTCCTCCTGCCTCAGCCTCCCCAGTGGCTGGGACTTCAGTCACGTGCCAATGTACTCAGTCATCTGCCATTTCAAGATAAATGAATCCAGCATAAGGACCATAGCAAAAAAAGAAAAGGAAATTCATGAAGCTGTCTTTTCAGCTACATCAGTAGGCACAAAAACCTGGTATTTTTTTTTGTGAAATGCTTTTCATTATTGTATTGAAAATGCAGCTTTTATGTGGGTGCGGGATTGCTATAAGAAAGGCATACCTATAGACTCTAACACGATTCGAGAAAATGTGAAGTCATTATGTGACAACTTAAAGCAAAAGGAATGTGAATGATCTAAAATTGGAGAATTTATTGCCAGCAAAGTATGATGTTATAATTTTAGAAAGACGTTTGGCTTATAAAAATATAAAGATAACAAGAGAAGTACCTTCTGCTGACCAGCAGACGAGCTTCCCAGAACTATTAACAAAATCATTGAGGAGAAAGGATATCTGCCTGAACAGGTTTTTAAGCCAGACAAAAGCCCCTTATTCTGATTTTTGAAAAAGCCATAAAAAGCATCTATTCATAAGGAAGAGAAGGCAGCACCAGCACCAGCACCAGCACCAGCGCCAGCACCAGGATTTAAGGCAGGAAGGGACAGGCTAACTTTACTGTTCTGTGAAAATGCGGTGGGTTTGTGTTCAGAACTGCTCTTATCTGTAAACTGTTAACCCCTGAACCTTGAAAGGAAAGGATAAACACCAGCCATCAGTCTTTTGATTGTCCTGTGACAAGAAGGCCTGGACAATGAGAACTGCTTTTTATTTTTATTTATTTTTTTGATTGGTTCCAATGATGCCTTGTCTCTGAAGTCAGGAAGTGCCTTGCCATTTAGGAACTGTTTTTTAAAAAATTATTTTGAAATTGGAAAATGCCCCTAGTCACCCAGAACTCCATGAGTTTAATACTGAAAGCATCAAAGTGCCTTCAAGTGTCTACTTGCCCCCATCTCTAGTTCAGCCTCTACATCAGGGGTTCATAAGGACCTTCAAGTCTCATGAAACAAGACACTCTGTGGAAAGGATTGTCATACGATGAAAGAGAAAAACCCTGAGAGACAGAATATCATGAAAGCCTGGGAATATTACACCATTCCATGAAGATACCATCATTGTTACAGAAAGCTGTGAAAACTCTCCAGCCCAAGGTAATACATTTCTACTGGAGAAAACTGTGTCCAGATGTGATGCATGACTTTGCCAGATGTGTGACAGACCCAATCAAGGACCTCTTGAAAGAGACTGTGGATATGGCCAAAATGGTGGGGGAAGCATGAAGGGTTTCAAGATATGGATCTTGGAGAAATTCAAGAGCTGATAGATGCTACATCAAAGGAATTAACAGAAGAAGACTTCCAGGAGGCGGCTGTTTCCAAACCAGTGCCAGATGATGAAGAAGAAGACATAGAAAAAGCAGCGCCAGAAAACAGGTTGATATGATGGGACCTGGTGGAACGGTTCCAATTATTTAAGACTGCTGTTGACTTCTTTAACAACATGGACTCTTCTGTGATAGTGGCAACGAAATGAAAGCAAACGGTGGAAGAAGAATTGGTACCATACAGAAACCGTTTTTAGAGAAATGAAAAAGCGAAGAAGTCAGACAGAAATCATGATCTATTTTCTTAAATTTATACTCAGTGTGGTCTGCCTGTCTCGCTCCCCTTCCACCTCCTCCTCCTCTTCTGCCTGTGCCACCTCTGAGACAGCAAGACCGATCTCTCCTTTCTCTCCTCCTTTTCAGTTTACTCAATGGGGAGATGACAAGGATGAGACCTTTATGATGATCTGCTTCCGCTTAATGAATACTAAATATATTTTCTCTTCCTTATAATTTTCTTGATTGCATTTCCTTTTCTCTAGCTTACTTTACTGTAAGAATACAGTATATAATACATATAACATACAAAATATGTGAATCAACTGTTTATATTATTGGTAAGGCTTCTGGTTAATAATCGACTATATGGTAGTTACGTTTTTGGGGCGTCAAAAATATACACACATTTTTTTACTACCTGGCGGGGAGGACCAGTACCCCCATGTTGTTCAGGGGTTAACTGTATTTACTAACACAAATATTCCTCTTACTACTACTTTAACTTGATCTCACAAATGTAATATGGTTTGTTTTTATTTTCAATATGTTCTATGTATTTTTTTTTTTTCTTGAGATGGGGTCTCAGTCTGCTACCCAGGGTGGAGTGCAGTGGCAGGATCTCAGCTCATTGCATCCTCTGCCTTCTAGGTTCAAGCAATTCTCATGCCTCAGCCCCCCAAGTAGCTAGAATTACAGGTGTGTACCACCATGCCCGACTAATTGTTATATTTTTAGCAGAGATGGGGTTTCACCATATTGGCTAGGCTGGCCTTGAACTCCTGGCCTTAAGTGATTTGCCTGCTTCAGCCCGCTTTGGCCTCCCAAAGTGCTGGATTTCAGGGAGGGTGGGGGAGTGTTTTATAAATGTCAAATATATCCTGTTGGTTGATGGTGTTCAGTTCTTCTATATCCTTGCTCGTTTTCCATCTAGTATTTCTATCAATTGCCAATGGTGGGTATGTTGAAATTCTAACTATAATCGTGGATTTTTCTCTTTCTCATTTCAAGCCTATCAGTTTTTGCTTCACGTATTTTGATGTTCTGTTACGTGGTGCATACACAATTAAGAATGTTATATCTTCTTGCAGATTCATTACATCATGTTCCTTTTTGTTGTAAACACACAGGTACACACACACATATATTTGCTTAAGAGTCCCTTCATCTGAATACCTACTCTTGTGATATTTTTTGATTTTTTTCCAATATATATAGAGAGAGATCTATATAGTATACATATGTATACATCTATATATTATAATTATACATATGTATAATATATAGCTCTCTCTATATAAATATATACATATTTTCCTTTTATACTCAGTCTACCTAGTTGTCACATTTGAAGTGAGTTTCTTATAGATAGCATGTACTGGGTCATATTTTTTGTTTGCTAAATCCCTATCTTTTAGTTGTGTTTGGACCATGTACACATAAAGTAATTATTGATATGTTAAGATTTAGGTCTGCTTTTTTATTATTTGTGCTCATGGTTTCTTTTTGTTCTGTTTGTTTTCTTGCCTTTCTGTGTATTAATTCAAAAATTTCACACTTCTATTTTGATTTGTTTCTAATATTTTTGAATATATCAACTTGTACAGTTTTCTGAGTGGTTACTATAAATCTTACCATAGGCATATGGTTTTCGCACTTAAAGTGAAGTATATGTAGATCTTATTTCTGTACCCTTATCCTTTCCACTTTAAAAATATAATTGTTTTAAAGTATTTCTTTTATATACCTTACTCATCACATTAGAAGGTGGTGTAACTTTTGCTTTGACCACAAAGAAACTCATGAGGTGAAGGATGGTCTACCATGTTGACTTCTGCCTTTACCCATTCCGTTGTTTTTTCTTTAAATATTCTATTCTTTTCCTGTTGTCTTTTTCTTTCTGTTTGGACAGCTTTCTTTACCCCTTCTCAAAGAGTAAGCATGCTACAAGTTATCTTAGTTTTTCTTTGTTGGAAAACGTTATGTTTTCTTTATTCCTGAAGGGCACTTTTGCTAGATGCAGGATTGAAAAATATTGTGCCACTTTCTTCTAGCCTCCGTCGCTTCAGATACAAAGTCCATTGCCATTCAAATTAGTGTTTTTCCTTAGGAAATACATTGTTTCTCTCTTCAGTGTTATTTTTGTTTTGTTTAGTTTTCAGTATTGTGATATGTCTTGGAGTAGATTTCTTCAAGTTTATATATGGAATGTGCTCAGCTTGATAAATCTGCAGGTTTATTTAATTATTATTATTATTAATTTTTTTAACCAAATTTTGGAAGTTTTAACTATTATTTCTTTCTAATACTTTTTCAGTCCCATGCTTGCTTTTCCTTCTGGAATTCTGATAATATAAAGATTAGATCTTTGGTTATTTTCCCACAGATCCCTGAGGCTCTGCTAAATTTGTCCTTCTGTTGTTCTGAATGGGTAGATTCTATTGATCTATCTTCACGTTCATTCCTCCACCATCTCCAGTTTACTACTGAACTCACCAATAGATTTTTTTTTGTTTGGGATATTTTTCCCCAGTTCTACAATTTCCATTTAGTTCTTTTTTACAACTTCTATTTTTTTCCCACTTTTTCATTTGTTTCATGTGAATTTGTAATTGCTTGTTGAAGCATTTTTACCATGATTGTTCTAAATTCCTTGTCAGATAAATTCAACATCAGATGCAACTTGGTATGAGTGTCAGTTGATTGCTTTATTTCTTTCAAATTATGAATTTTTTGGTTCTTGGTATGAGGAGTGGATTAGACTGTATCTTGTATATTTTGGTTATTGTGGCAGAGCACTCATAATCCTATTTCAATCTTCTGTTTCAGTAGGCAGTCACTCTGTTTGGGTTTAGTGTGCACTTTCTGGCCCGCTTTTGTGGACTTTAGTTCAGTGACAGTTTATATTTTTGAGCCCTTGTGATGCTGTTCTAGTCTGTTTCATGCTTCAGGTGCTGCTGGTGTTGCTGAGCAATTTCTGATGGTGTCAAATGTGGAAAAAATAAGATGCCTGCTTCTCTGGGATGGCTGCTATCACTGGGTGACCTTCTGGGGAGGAGAGGCAGGAGACGCTGGGCCTGAGTCTCCTTATGCTCGTGGTTGGAGACCAGGGAGACATGGGGCTTCACTGCTGCTGCTGTTGGCTGCTGCTTGCAGATTGGACTGTCCACTGAAGTCTGGTTATGGAGCAGGGTCTGGACTATCCTGGAGCTTTGCTTCTGCCTCTGAGGACAGATCAGACTGTCCTTCAGGACCCTGATTGTAAGACAGGATTGGGATGACTGGGCTTTGCTGCCACTGCTGCTTACCAAACAGACTACTGTTCTGGGCCTGGGCTGTACAGTAGGGTTGGAATTTCCCACATGGTCATGTTGGGCTTTCCCATGCTCAGTGCCTTGGCTTCCCTTTTGTGCATGCTGGTTTGTGTGTATGTGCTTGTTGGCAGTTCTGGGTTGCAGGCTAGTGTAGCAGTATATGGAAAATGCAAAGAAAACCTGGGGAACTCACCACATTGGCATTCAAGTGCCAAGTTTCCTGGGCAGTCCGTCCTCTTCTTTCCAGCCTTTAGAGTTTTTCTAACATTGTCTATTGAATAAATTCCACAATATTTAGTAGTATTTAGAGGCCAAGGGAAGGGGAGGTTCAGTGAAGCTATGCCATCTTGGTCTGGAAGTGAGAGTCTGGTACACTGTTTTTTTTTTTTTAGCTGATCTTTGACAATGCATACAAAACCATAAATTGGGAAAAAGATATCCCATTTAATAAATGGTACTGGGAAAACTGACAAGACACGTGGAGAAGAGTAAAACTAGATCCCTATCTGTCACCTCATACAAAAATCAACTCAAAATAGGTCAAAGACTCAAATCTAAGACCTGAAACCATAAAAATTCAAGAAGATGACATTGGAAAAACTCTCTGAACCTTGGCCTAGACAAAGAATTTGTGACCAAGACCCCAAAAGCAAATGTAACAAAAACAAAAATAAATAAATGGGACCTAACTAAATTAAAATGCTTCTGCATATGATAATATTAATAATAATAATCAGTAGAGTAAACAGACAACTCACAGAAGGGGAGAAAATATTTTCAAACTGTGCAGATGGCAAAAGACTAGAGTCCAGAATCTGTAAGGAACTCAAACACATCGGCAAGAAAAAAACAAATGATCCCACAAAAATGTAGGCAAAGGACATGAAAGCCATTTCTTAAACATATTAAAACAAAAATGTTCAACATCACTAATCATCAGAAAAATGCAAGTTACAGCCACAATGAGATATATCACCTCCCTCCTATAAGGGTGGCCATAATTAAAAAGTCAAAGAAACAATAGATGTTGGTGTGGATGCGGTGAAAAGGGAACACTTCTACACTGCTGGTGGGAATGTGAATTAGTACAACTTCTATGGAAAATGGTAGGGAGATTCCTTAAAGAACAAAACATAGATCTACTATTCAGTGCAGCAATCCCACTACTGGGTATGTAACTGAAGGAAAAGAAGTCATTATATGAAAAAAACAGTTGTGCATGCATGTTTATAGCAGCACAATTTACATTGCAAAGATAGTGAACCGACCTAAGTGCCTGTTGACCAATGAGTAGATAAAGAACATGTGGTACATGGACACCATGGAATACTATTCAGCCATAAAGAGGAACCAAATAGTGTCTTTTATAGCAACATGGATAAACCCGGAGGCCATTATTCTAAGTAAAGTAACTCAGGAATGGAAAACCAAATACTGTGTGTTCTCACTTCTAAGTAGGTGCTAAGCTATGAGGACACAAAGACTGAGTGATTTAATGGACTTTGGAGATTCAGGGGAGGGTGGTAATGGGGTGAGGGATTAAAAAAAAAACCCAAAACTACAGTCTGGATGCAGTGGCTTACGCCTGTAATCCTAGCACTTTCGGAGGCCAAGGCAGGTGGATCACGAGGTCAGGAGTTCAAGAGCAGCCTGGCTAACATGATGAAACCCCATCTCTACTAAAAATATAAAAATTAGCCAGGTATGACGGTGCATGCCTGTAATGCCAACTACTCAAGAGGTTGAGGCAGGAGAATCACTTAAAACCTGAGGGCAGAGGTTGCAGTGAGCCAAGATCGTGCTATTGCACTGCACCATCCGTCTCAAAAAAACAAAAAAACAAAGCAAAAAAACTACATACTGGGTACAATGTACACTACTCAGGTGACAGGTGCACTAAAATCTTAGAATTCACCACTAAAGAATTCATTCATGTAACCAAAAACCTATTGAACCCCAACAGCTATTGAAATTAAAAAAATGATAATGATCATCCTTTGACTTTGAATCCAAATGACATACCTCTTCATAGGATAAGGAAGCCTTTGAAATCCAAATGGCAGAGTTGCATGAGGCCATTTTTCCCCACCTCTCCTCCCCACTAGGATCTTGGGACTCTTCTGCCTGTGTCCAATGCAAATGCTTTGTAGCTCTGCCTCTTGGCTTAATGCCTGCCTTAATTAGCTAGTCTGCCTCATCACTGTCTGTCTGTGATGGGCCCATAACTCTGTGATGGGGACCTTTTGTCTAACAGACTCCCTCTGTCCCTGGCCTAAATGGGAGCTCTATGCAGATGGAGTGCTTAATAAATGGTTTTGATGATGGTGGCATGGAGGCCGAGAAATGACGGCGGCAAGAAGAGAGTTGCTAAACCTGCAGCTCTTCTGTTTGGCGACCGTCCCTGTCTTGATCGTTTTTGACAGTAAAAGCTGCCCTTATTCAGCTGCTGGTTGACTTCATGGGACCTTCTCTGGAGTGCAGGCCAGTGTCCAAGTTAACTCTTAGAAGGAAGTAGAGATGCCAGTTCATTTGAGAGAGGAATAGTTAGGGACAGTTCTTTAATCATCAGAGCTTTTCACCATAAGCCACTTATGGGATCTCTCCAGGGAATTCATTGGTGGCTCCACTTTCAGGTGTCAGGGACTTCACCTGTCATGCTTTCGTACCCCTAGGGTGGTGAGTTGCCAGATTTGCTGGCTGATAAACAAGGGGCAGCATGCCAGGGCCTGTGTGTAGCAAGAAGCATTACATCAGGGTCTCCTGGCTGGGCGCCTCTGTGCCTGGAACCCAAAGTAGCTGATACGGCTTGGCCAACTCCCCACCTAAATCTCATTCTGAATTGTAGCTCCTACAATTCCCAAGTGTCATGGAGAGACCTGGTGAGAGGTAATTGAATCATGGGGGCGGGTCTTTCCTGTTCTGTTCTCATGATAAGGAGTAAGTCTTACGAGATCTGATGGTTTCGTAAGTGGGAGTTCCCTTGCACACCCTCTCTCTTGCCTGCTGTCTTGTAAGATGTGCCTTTCACCTTCTGCCATGATTGTGAGGCCTCCTCAGCCCCATGGAACTGTGAGTCTGTTAAACCTCTTTTTCTTTAGAAATTACCCCTACTCAGGTATGTCTTTATTAGCAGCATGAAGGCAGACTAATACAATGGCTGTGAACACAGAACCCACCCTTCAGGCCCAGTCCCTGGCAGTGGCCTTCAGGGCCCTCCCTGAGCTAGATCACATCAGTGGTGGGCTGGCCAGCCTCTAAGGAGTGTGACTCTACTCCTAGGAAGCCAGAAGATTGGCAGAGAAAACACATTCAAATCCCGAGCACAAGGAGCCAGGAGAAGACTGGGTATGGGAGCTGCATTCCTGGCAGCTCGGAAGTCACAGCCCCACTGATGAAAGGTATGATGTGAAGTGGGAGCTATGGGGGTGGAGTCTTGTGCAGGGACTCCCAATGTGGCAGAAAGAAGCTACTTATTTTTCAAACTGTCCCCTGGGGTACCATCGTGCCTGAAGTGAGAAACCAGCTCACCAGTTGCTGCCTTCTTTTTCCCTCCCTCACAGTCAACAGACTGCTGCAGCCTCAGGGCCTTTGCACCTGCTGCCCCTCTGTCTGGAACACACTTTCCTTAGACGTTTGCATGGCCAGCTCCTTCTGGTCTCCCAAGCCTCAACTCCAATGTCACTTCCATGTGGAGGCCTCCTGGAACCATATATCATACCTGCTCCTATCTGTCTTATTACTCTGTATTGTTTTAAACAACACGATCTCAAATCAAATTTTTAAATATATTAGCTTTCTTTTTTATTTGCCTGACCCTCCCACTGGGATGAAGACCCCTAGAGTGGAAACCTGCCCCCTGGGATTCACCTGGTGTCCCCCACCCAGGACTCAAATCCTGGTCTGGTATGCTCAGTGAATGAATGAATGTACCTATTATACCCCAGGGTATTTTTTCCCAAGACATCGTTTGACACAGAGGGAACTGTAGATAAGAAGCCCAACCCTGTTAGAAAGCAGAAGGGTTTGTTTGGGAAAAGGAAACAAAATATATTTTTAAGCTCCATAAACATATGATGAATGCTAACAAGGTATTTTCAAAATAAGAAGCACATAGAAACAGCTTATGTTTCTGGTCAAATGAAGTTGTAATCAAATCGTTATCAAAGCAAAAAAAAAAAAAAAAAAAAAAAAAGGAAGAAATCAAAATGAGTCAGAAGAGTTTTTGGAAAGATTCAGCAACTTAACTGACTTGAGGAGATTTCCCGTCTCAGTCTTGCTGCTGCTTCCAGGGGAACACAATTTTGCCGGGAAGCAGGGCCAGGTTGCAACCCACAGGCACTCTGGAGGAACAAAGGAAGTATTGCGTGCAGCTCACCATGGTCTCTCTCTCAGGCCCTTGCTCTTGCCAGAAGAACTTCCATACAAAGATTTGTCTGCGAGGCTGCACTTTCCTTTCCAGATCAGCAGAAACAGCTTACCAGCAGAAATACTTAATGACGGAGCCAAGACTGGCACAGCCACACGGACACAGCTTTGTTCCCAAGAAGCAAGCCAATTAGCGGCCCTGGTTATTATTTACATTTCACGCAATATATCACTAAAATTGTGTTGATGATTTATCATTTATATTATGGTATTGTCAGCATAATTTATTCAGATCATGCTGAGATACCTGGAAAATTAAGTAAAAGAAAAAGAAGTGGCATTGAATTCATCAGGTTTGAAAGATATTTCTCAGCTTCTTTTTTCTCTCCCTCTCTTTCTCTCTCTTGCTCTTTTTTAATGAGGATAGATGTTAAGGAAAATCATGGATCACTTAGCTATTAAATTGTTCCAGGATCATCTGCATTAAAAGTTTGCCCAGTATTCTTTTTCGAGAGAACATGGCTTGGGCGTTCATTTGGATTTTCTTCTGCAACCTTTTCTTTCAGTCTATTATTTCAAAGTTAGAAAAAAAAGTAAATGCAATCCTCTTTAGTTTAGAGCAAAGCAGGGTGGATTAATGTGGGGCTTGAGGCTTCTCTTCCAATTTATAAAACATCCTTATCTTCTGCCTCATATTCTATTTGCCCAACCTTCTGGGAAATAATTGTTGCTTATCAGAATTAGAGATAAAATATTCTAGTTGTTAAAGCAATTCATCATCTACACATTCTAGAAAAGCATTTACTGAACTAGAGGCAGGATTTTGAGCATCAGAGCTCTGGGTTCTAGTCCCAGCTCCACCCAGCCTTCGTGTGATTCCAGGAGTCACGAAGCTATCCTGCTTCTGTTTCCCCAGCAGTGGGATTCATGGATACCCAACATCAGGCTTATGGAACTCCTGACCTCAGGCAGTCCACCCGCCTCAGCCTCCCAAAGTGCTGGGAGTACAGGTGTGAGCCACCGTGCCTGGCCACAGATTCTTAAATGAATCAATTACCGAAAGTTTGTTTCCCATATGAGTTTCAGAAATATGCAAAACATATTTGCATATTCGCAGATGCCCAACGTCTGCAGAATCAGAATGTCTGAGGAAGGCACATGGAGGTCTTTTTGACAAGTGTCATAGGTGATACTTTTACACACTTCGGTCAGAAAAACCACTGGGCTTACATATGCCTGTGGCCACTTTCAATCTTCCTAGAGTTCTACAGACTCTAATTATATGGTATGTTTTGCATATTTCTGAAATTCATATGGGAAACAAACTTTCAGTAATTGATTCATTTAAGAATCTGTGGCCAGGCGCGGTGGCTCATGCCTGTACTCCCAGCACTTTGGGAGGTTGAGGTGGGTGGATTGCCTGAGGTCAGGGGTTCGAGACCAGCCTGACCAACATGGTGAAACCCTGTCTCTACTAAAAATACAAAAATTAGCCGGAAATGGTGGCATATGCCTGTAATCCCAACTACTCCAGAGGCCGAGGCGGGAGAACTGCTTGCATCCAGGAGGCGGAGGTTGTAGTGAGCTGAGATTGTGCCATTGCATATTGCACTGCAGCCTGGGCAACAAGAGTGAAACACTCTTTAAAAAAAAAATCTGTATGAGATCTTGATATTGAAGGGAAGTCTGAAATAAATCATTCATGGTGTGAATCATTCATAATGAGTGCCTGGCCCACTTGCCACTGATTGACTAGCACTGGGTTTTCCTCCAGTGAGGTCCATGTGTGTCTCGCAGCACACCTGGCAGGGGTGTTCAAGGAGAAGGGAGAGTTTCACAAAGTGGCTGTTACGGTTGCCTGATATTGATCTGGTGACTTGCACCCAGGGAAAATCTATGGATGGCAGAGATGATGGTCTGAAGTCTTAGGGCAGAGTCCTGAGGTCCCCGTGCTGTCCCTTGGTTAAGCATATTTGCTTCTTTGATCCTCCCAGAATTCCAGGTCTGGGTCAGACCGTCTTTCTGAGAAGTTGTATAAGGAATTGTCATAGGTTTCAGAACAGTAGCATGATTTGCACTTGCTGGAATATTCATATAAAGACAGTACCTTTTCATCAGGGATGTTAGGGAACATGTGGCATCACCCTTGGAAGGTGGATCTGCTTTCTGTACCATAAACTCCAGGTGGTCTGCATGCAGGAAGTGTTTGTTCTTCCTTCCTTGTGGCTCTGCCCCACAACCCTGCTCTGAGAGTTGCACACACACATCCTTTTTTTCACACCATCTGCTGTCTCACCACCCTCCTGACCAGGCTGAATTACTTGGCTGCAACCCTAACTGATGTTACAAAGTTTACCAGTTAAATCCATTCTCTTTCCCCACATCCTGAGAACCTAAGCTCCATGAGGTTAGGGGCCATGTTTTACTTTTCTGTCCTACTGGGCTTGCGTTAGTTCCCATGTGTTGCTCTAAAGGAATACCCGAGGCTGGGTAATTTAGAAACAAAAGATTTATTTTGGCACATGGTTCTGCAGGCTGTCCAGGAAGCATGGTGCTAGCATCTGCTTTTGGTGAGGCCTTAAGACACTTCCAATGATGGCAGCAGGTGAAGAGGAACCAGTGGTGAGAGAGGGAGCAAGAAAGAGAAGGAGAACTCCCAGACTCTTGAAACAAGCAGATTCTGTGTGAGCTTCTGACTGTGGGGAGGGCACCAAGCTTGTCATGAGGAATGTGCCCCTATCACCAAACACCTCCCACCAGGCTCCAGTTTCAACACTGGGGATCACTTTGTTTTTATTTTTAATTTTTAATTTTTGTGACTGCATAGTAGGTATATATGTTTATGGGTTACATGAGATATTTTGATACAGGCATGCAATCTGTTAATAATCACATCAGGGTAAATGGGGTATCTGTCACGTCAGGTATTTATCCTTTTTGTTATAAACAATCCAATTATAGTCTTTTAGTTATTTTAAAATGTACAATTAAATTATTTTTGACTATGGTCTCCCTGTTGTGCTATGAAACTGTAGGTCTCATTCATTCTTTCTATTTTTTGTATGTATTAACCATTTTTTTGTATGTGTTATTCATTTTTTTGTATGCATTAACCATCCCCACCTCCCCAGAAACTCTTAGTCTCCTTCCCAGCCTGTGGTAACCATTCTTCTACTCTGTTTTCATAAGTTCAATTGTTTTGACTTTTAGATCCTACAAGTAAGTGACAAGATGCAATATTTGTCTTTCTGTGTCTGGCTCCTTTCACTTAACATAATGATCTCCAGTTACATCCATGTTGTTGTAAATGACAGGATTTCATTCATTTTTTTTTTATGGCTGAATAGTACTCTAGCTTGTATATGCACCACATTTTCTTTATCCATTCATCTGCTGATGGACATTTAGGTTGTTTCCAAATCTTGGCTATTGTGAACGATGCTGCAGCAAACATGGGAGTGCAGAAATCTCCTTGAAATACTGATTTCCTTTCTTTCAGGTATATACCCAGCAGTGGGATTGCTGGATTGTACAACAGCTCTAGTTTCAGACTTTCGAGGAACCTCCAAACTCTTCTCCATAGTACTTGTACTAATTTACATTCTCCCCAAGCGTGTACAAAGTTCCCCCTTTCTCCACATCTTCACAAGCATTTGTGATTGCCTGTCATTTGGTTATAAGCCATTTTAACTGGGGTGATATGATATCTCATTGTAGTTTTCATTTGCATTTCTCTGATAATCAGATTGAGCACTTTTTCTGTGCCAGTTTGCCATTTGTAGGTATTCTCTTGAGAAACATCTATTCAAACCTTTTGCCCATTTTTTTTAATCAGATTATTAGACTTTTCTCCCATAGAGTTTTTGATTTCCTTATATATTCTGGTTATTAATCCCTTGTTAGTTGGGTAGTTTGCAAATATTTTCTTCCATTCTTTGAGTTCTTAATTTTTACCTTTGCTGTGCAGAAGCTTTTTAACTTGATATAATCCCATTTGTTCATTTTTGATTTGGTTGCTGGTGTTTGTGGCATATTAGTACTCAAGAAATTTTTGCCCAGACCACTGTCCTGAAGAGTTTTGTCAATGTTTTCTTTGGTAATTTCACAGTTTGAGGCCTTAGATTTAAGTCTTTAATCAATTTTGAGTTGATTTTTGTAAATGGCAAGAGATAAGGGTCTAGTTTCCTTCTTCTGCATATGGATCCTCAGTTTTTTCAGCACCATTTATTAAGGAGACTGGTTTCCCAGTGTATGTTCTTGGCATCTTGTCAGGAATGAGTTAACTGTAGGTATGTGGATTTGTTTATTGGTTCTTTGTTCTGTTCTATTGGTTTATGTGTCTGTTTTTATGCCAGTACCATGCTGTTTTGGTTACTATAGCTCTGTAGTATAATTTGAAATCAGGTTGGGATCACATTTCAGCATGAGATTTAAAGGGGACAAAACATCCAAACCATGCCACAGTCCATTATGCTAGGGTTTGGCAAATGCTTCCTGATGGTCTGTAATTCTGCTTTCGTTTGCCCCAACTGTGCTCATTAGCTACACCCAAGTCATGGATAGTTGAAAGAGAGTCACGATTACTACTATAGGAAATCCTGCCTGTACACAGAGAATACATTTTGTTTACACTGCCTATCCCAATTTCTCTCCCTTTTCTCATAGAATCTGTTCCATCTCCCCAGCCACTCTCCCCACTACATTCAGATGGTCTTGTGTGATTAGCTATGATTCCAGTGATCTCCTGGCATCATTGATAAGTCCAGTGGTGGATACTGAACAATTAGAATTTTTTGCATTTGGGATCCAGAGAGACTTTGTTTCCGGCAGTAGAATCTCGAAAGTGCTTGGCTGCCATGGTGACCACCTTGGCAGAGAGAGGGAGAGGGAAGAAGTGATAAGAGAGTGTGAGAGCCCTGAATGCTTTGCCTCCCAGGGATCCTGAGACGCAAGCCACTACTCTGTTTGGTTTCATGGGGCACTTGGAGGATGTTCTTGATAAATCCATTTACCTTTAACCACCTTGAAATTGGCTTCTGACATTTGTAACCAAGACTCATAAATTCCTAAACTAAAGAATAAATAAGCCCCTTAAAAAATGAATGAAAGCCATGAAGAGACATGTCTCAAAAGAAGACATATAAGCAGCCAACAAGCATATGATAAAATGCTCATCATCATTAATCATCAGAGAAATGCAAATCAAAACCATAGTGAGATGCTATCTTATACCAGTCAGAATGGCTATTATCAAAAAGTAAAAAAATGTAAGATGTTGGTGAGGTTACAGAGAATGCTTGTACATTTTTGGTGGGAGTGTAGATTAGTTGAGCCACTGTGGAAAGCAGTTTTGGGATTTCTCAAAAAACTTAGAACAGAACTACCATTCAACCTAGCCATCTCAACACTGGGTATATATCCAAAAGAAAACAAATCATTGTAACAAAAAGACACATGCCTATGTATGTTCATCCCTGCACTATTCCTAACAGCAAAGACATGAAATCCACCTAGGTGTACATCAGTGGTGGACTGAGTTAAGAATATATGGTACATGTATACAGTGGAAAACTACACAGCCATAAAAAGAGCAAAATCATGTCCTTTACAGCAACTCGAATGGAGCTTGAGGCCAGAATCCTAAGTTAATTAATGCAGGAACAGAAAAAATACCATGTGTTCTCACTTAGAAGTGGGAGCTAAGCATTGAGCACACATGGACATAAACATGGGGACAATAGATACTGGGGACTACCAGAGAGAAGAGGGAGGGAGGGGGTGTGGTTTAAACAATTACCAATTAGGGACTATGCTCACTACCTGGATGGAATATACCCATGTGACAAACCTGCGCATGTAAAATGAAAGTTAAAAAAAGTACATAAACTTTTCCAGTTAGCAAGCATCTTTTCTTTTTCCTAATTCTCCCAATTTTAGTGGAACCATCTGAATAGATTTGGGCACCTTATGTTGCTAGATATGAGAAATGTGCCATTTATCCCTTTATGTTAAAAAAAGAGGACCATGTAATGTGTAAAATGCTTTATTATGCTATGGTTTTAGATTCTTTAGTTGAATGATAAATGTCATAATCTCGTCTAAACTAGTCCCATAACTCTCTTTTATCTCCTAGGCTGAATGTATTTATTTTCTTTTGTCCTCAAAATTATTTTGGAATTATGACTTGCCATTAATATTCAAAAAGTTATCAAATAGAAGAGGAAAGCATTCTGAAGGTGGGGAAATAGACTCTGGTTAACAGGAGACATTTATGTGTTATTTTACCAGCCCAGAAGGTCAAGTGCTAGGAGCTGGAACTGCAAAGGCCTGAGGACCTTCAGCGCTTTGTCAGCACTGACCAAGTGGACAGGGCCACTTCTGCCCTGGCCACATGGGTCACGTGCCTCCCTTTGAAGAATATCTGAGGCATTTTTCCTGCATCCCCTAAAGAGTTTCGTTCCTAAAATGCTTAAGGAGGGCTGGGGTTTCCGGACAATTAAACCTCGTTTTGTTTGAAGGAGAACCCCCAAACCTTTGTATTTCTGACTTAAAATTTTGAAAATACTTTTTAATGTCTTCACAAGTTCATATCAGCTTCTTGTTTGCAAGTTGGCAAAGTTGATCTGATTGGTTAAGACAAATGGATATATACATAAAAGAAGGATGGATCTGGAAAGGGTCACCATTGGACTTTACTATCTAACCCTAAAGTTGACTTCTTGTATAAATCCCCAATGCCAGCTTTTTTAAAATGCAGAAATGTAATAATTTTTCTTTGGAATATTCAAGAAGTCTTATTAATTTCATATCCCTCTTTGTGATGTTCAGTTAAGTGAGATTGCTCTAAGCAGAAGTGTTGATGCAGTGCATGCTGTCTTTGGATTAAATGGTTTATGCAGATTGGTTATGGTTCTCTTATAGGTTCTGTATTGGGCAGGGATGATGAGTGGATGGACATCTTGCAGATAACTCTCTTGCCCAGTTTACTATGGGGTTCACGGTAGTTGTGGAGGAAGGCCTTTCTGTCTGGGGGCAGAGCACAATTTTTGTGTCCCTTTACTCAAAATGCTAACTCAACGTGATCTCTGGTAGGTGTCCTGAATTGTCTTTAAAGAGTGACTGAGATTACTTTTTCAATTCCGAATATACTGCTGAACCCCTGACATGCAGAGCGATGTATCTGGACTGACAATTTGGCCAGGGATGGTCTATGCCAAGCATCGAAGGATGTGAAGAGATGCTGGGGAAGGGTACAAGAAGGAAGGAAGGGAACCCCCTGAGACCAGGAAGGAAGATGCTGTGGTTGGCCCTGTGGCTCAGAAAACAGGCAGGTGAAGGAGTGGAAAATGGTCACCTTGATCCAAGGAACCACCTGCCCCACTACAAGTGAACACCAGCTGACCCAGGGCTGCCTGTGTTCGTCTTCTTCCTCAGTTTTCCTCAAATGTACATGCAAAAGATATTAGATGGCTTCCACGAAGACTCCATGCATATGAGAATTCCCATTCACAAACACAAAGCCCTGTTGACAAGAAGACAATGAGCCTCATGAGCCTCATGGCCAGTTTCTGGGAGATTTGTTCTGTATGCACTCCAGGATCTGAATCTGCTCTCAAAATCACTAGCTCCAGTCTGCAAAAGAAAAATACCTTGCAGGACACTCTGCCTCTTAATATGTTAGTCTTTCCAATTCGTAGACTTTTCTCTCTCCTTAGAATTAGCATGACGGTTTTCAAAGCAAGATTTTCAGCCGCATAAGAAGAATCCCTCCTCATCTTTATAAACATAAAGGGAAATAATTGACAAATGTTCATGTCATAGCTCCCCTCTACATAAACCCACACATGCACACACGCATGCACAGATGTGGCTAGTGGTCCTAACTTGGTTAGGTTAGAACAAAGGCAACAGACATCCCTCTGTCACCATGCAGGCACCCAGGGCTGTGCCTGCCCATCAGCCCCGATAGCAGCAATTACACAGTCCGTGGGTGTGATGAGCTGCAAACTAAACATTTGTAAAAAGGCTGTAATTAATGCAATTAGCTATTTACACGATAGCCCATAATGAATCCAAAGGCATCGTTATTGACTATTGAGTAAATAATCTGACATTAAAAAGTCAATGATCTGCAAATGAAATATTCTCTCTCTCTCTCTTTTTAAAGGAGGAAAGATGAAGGAAAGAAAATTAAGGAAAAGAGGAAAACAGGCAAAAAACTCAGCAAAGATGTCATTGCATAATAGTCCATTATGCCTCCAATTGCGCTGTCATGAACTATCAAAGAAATAATTGCACAATAAGCCCATAATGGCTTAATCGTGTCAACATCTTTGCATTTACATATTTTTTTAATCAATGGAAATTAAGTACATAAATGGGTCTTTTGGTTTCCATCCTGATTTTACCTTTGTGACTGGGGGCGGGTTGAGGGTTGGGTTCTCTCTGCCACCTTGAAGGGAGGCTGCAGTCCCTGAAATCCTCCCAGATGTATCTGAGGCTGATTAGTTTGTGGGCATGGGAGGGCCCTGGGAGCCATGGTGTTGGGACAGGCAGACACTGTAGGAATCAGCAGCAGGGTGTTGGTGTTGCCCAGGGCCAGGCACACACTTGATTTGATCTTCTGCAGGAAAACATGCTCACTCTCCTTCTGTCACACGCATGTCTTTCTGGTCCCAACCATTCGTCACGCACGGACAGCTGTCCGGAAGCAAGGCTCTTGTCTCCAAAGAGAGAAATGACCACTTATGGAGAGGGACCACTGAGCCACTCACAGTTACCCTGGCCCAACCTTCATCTTGCCATGGCTCATCCAACCCAGGGTTTGGCCAGTGCAACCTGATGGCCTGCTGGATTAAAATCAGCAGTACCAGCTGGCCCTCCCCTCCTGTGGTTTTCCTCCTCTTCATGGCCTCATTTGGGGGCAGAAATGGTTGAGCTTAGTTTTGTAGAACATTCAACCCCTGGGGACCTTCCTTACAGAGGCTTTATTTTAGGTAGGCAATCACAGATCTATCATCTCTCTATCTATCTGTCTGTCTGTCTGTCTATCTATCTCAATCAATCAATCAATCAGTCATCTATCATCTGTCATCTATCAACTATCTGTCTATTTATTATCTATCTATCGATCAATCATCTATCTATCCTCTATCATCTGTTATCTACCTACCATCTCTCTCTCTCTCTCTCTCTCTCTCCACCCAGATGTGTCTGATGCGGATGTATGTGTACCAATGCATACACACCAATGTGACTAATTTGAAAACCTGGTAGTTTTGCTTAAAGATCCGATGATCAGAGAAATGCAAGACAAAAGAGGGACCTTGAGACCTGGAGAAAGAAAAAGGTTGATCTCTCTTGCTGCCTGCCCAGAGCATGAATTCTAAGACAGCTGTGCACATGAGACAGGAGATGTGGCAAGAACTAGCGGCAGCTCTCTTGCAACACTGAAAGGGGCTGAAAGCCACCCATTGGCCTGCTCTTAGAGCATGAGCCATGGAAGAAATAATATCAGCTAATGTCTGCAGAGAGCTTTACATTTATAAAATACACTAACATACTTTAATTCCAGTTGCTCCTCATGACAAAACTCATTAGCAATAGTAAGAATAATAACAGTCATTATTTACTTAGCACCTGTGTGCTGTGCCATACCCTACAGAGTTCATTTGTTCACGACCGTCGCTAACACCTAGAACACTGCCTGGAGCTCAGTACCGAATGACTGAGTAAATGAATACACCTTGAGATGTAAATCTCCATTTTACAAATAAGGAACCAAGCTCAGAGAAGTATATTATATTAACTTGTCCTGGGTTGCACAGCAGGTAAGTGGCAGACCTGGGCTTTGAAATCTGGTTTTGCTGTCTCTCAAGCCTGGGTCACTTTCTCCTGATTTTGCAAAGGAAGCAGCAGATGCATAGAATGTCCAGGCTCAGAGTTGTTTGGACTAGAGTTGTGTTACATCTGTGTGTTCGTGTCTATCATGGGTCAGAAGGAGAAGGCTCCATACATCTCATGTCTTCTTCACCCACTCTCCTTCCTGGGAAAACTGTTCTATTTTTTCCATTCTTGTGAACAGCAACACGGGCTGCCAAGTTGAGAGTCCTAGTCCGTGGAGGTGTGAGTGAGTGGGGGATGCTGATTAGTGGGGGGCTACATGCATGGAACTTCCCCATACGCTGAGTGGCCTAAATAGGGCTGAATGAACTTTAGAGAAGTTTTCAGCTCTCCAAATACTTTATCCCTTGTGAACAAGCTTGCCTATCTGCTAGGCCCACACAACTCTTTTAAATCTGGATGATTCTGATTCATGGTGGGGAAAGGGGTGTCTTTGTAGACCTGACGCTGTAGGCAAGGTGAAGACAGAGTAGTGTTTTCACAAACATGAGAGGGGCAGCTTACTTCCTTCTGAGAAGTAGCCGGGGCTGGCGTGCCACTTGCTCCAGGTGCAGGGGGATTAAGGCCAGGTGGGGTGTGCCCAGCAAAGGGTATGCTTGGGGGGTAATGCCTTGCATTTGTGCACAGGCCCAGGGACCTCTGTGGTCTACCATATGATGCCACCTTTGTTCCTATTCAAACAGCCAAGATGGAAAAAGATGAGTTGCGTTATCCCAGGCACGGCGGCTTCTGAACAGGGCTGTGAGTTTTTGTACTTTTCTGTCTCAAGTCCTCTTCGGTGGGGGACTATCTCCACTGTCTCTCAGCAGTGCGATCACTTTCAAGAATTGTTGCCTGTGCTGTTATGAAACAAAACGAAGCTGATTACAGCAGGTGACTCAGAATGGACAGGAGTGCGTATTGCTAGCAGCATGTGAGGAGGCCATTCATCCAAGTTTTATCTGATCCAAAGCTCTGGATTGATCAGTCACTGCTTATAAATGGCATGAAGCCGAGAGCCCCGTCTGTGTGCGCCGGGGGTCTGCGTCGCTCCTGTGCAGAGCTGTCCCCTGTGGGAACTCGGCCTCGAACAACCCGGCTAATGAGGCAGTCTTGGGGGAGGGAGATGCAGAGGGTAGTGTCCAAGAAGCAAGTCCATGCAGTGAATTGGGGATGGGTGCCCTCATGGTGAGGGTTTGATAGGCACCCTGCCTAGAGAATGGGGTCTTGTATGTGTGATTGGGGAGCACGCAGGTCAACTGGAAGTCCGGAGGTTTAACAGGGGCTCATCACCACCCAGTGGAATGAAGCTGCTCAGGGCAGGGAAGGGTGCAGTTTCAGAGTTCTGGCTTTCTTCATGAAGAACAACTAACGGCCAGAGGATGCCTCCAATCCCTAAAAGAACAATAACTGGAAAGCAATGCTGATTAAAGTTTTCTCCTGAAAGATTTCAGACTCAGGAGACAGATCAACAGATGTCTCTACATAAAAATCAAAAGCAGCTCCACTTAGAAAGGACATCATAAACACAGGCAAAAGGCAAGTTTTAGACTGGATGGAAATTTTCGCAGCATATGTATTATGGACAACCTTTGTGGCTGGGAGCTGTGGCTCCTTGTAATCCCAGTGATTTGGGAGGTCAAGGTGGGAGGATTACTTGAGGCCAAGAGTTCAAGACCAGGCTGGGCAACATAGCGAGACCCAGGCTCTACAGAACGTTAGTAAATTATCTGGGCATGATGGCACACACCTATAGTCCCACTTACTCGAGAGGCTAAGGAGGGAGGATTACTGGAGTCCAGAAGATCCAGGCTGCAGTGAGCTATGATTGCACGACTGCACTCCAGCCTGGGTGACAGAGTGAGATCCTGTCTCAAAAAAAAAAAAAAATTAAAATCAACAGATAGACAACCTTTTGTGTATTATACAAAGTGAGGTTTTGATCTCCTCTTTCCAACCCCACTGGAAAGACAGTGCCTATTTTGAAAGGCACATGAACAGGAGAAATAGCAGATAAAATTGCAGCAGCAGAATTTCTGAAGGCAGGAAGTAAATGCGCGAGCAGTAAGGTACTTGGATAACTTCGTCAAGGGTACCAACTCCCGAGCCAGTGGCGAAAGCTGAGAGTCCACAAATGTACACCACAGAATACCCCGCTGGCTCAGGGATTAATGAGTCTGTTGCAGAAGCTGTTAGGTCTCCCGATTTCTCCCCACACCATGCAGCTTGAAGTTATACTTGAGGAAGTCACTCAGAAAGAAGGGGAAAGGACAAAGAGATGGAAAATGGGAGATACATAATGACAAATATTAAAGGACTGCCCTAGGAAATGAAGGATCTGAGTAAAGATCTGAGTTCCAGAAAGAGAGAATAGAGAAACTGGAGGGGAGGAGGTCATGGAGAAAATGATTCCATTGGAACTTCCCTTGACTGCAGTGCCCAGGCCAGTGGATAGGCACATGTCCACATCTAAAGGCCAGCACTGCGAAATTTATGACTAATGGAAACAGAAAGACAATTTACAAGATGCATACCTCCATGCGTGCATGCATGTGAGAAAGAGAAGTGAGAGACAGAGACCGAGCGTCAGACACACACACACACACACACACACACACACACACACACACACACACA
>NW_022437008.1:8533564-8593533 GCF_009761245.1 Sapajus apella
ACACACACACACACACACACACACACACACACACACACACACACACAGAGAGAGAGAGAGAGGGAGAGAGAGAGGGAGAGAGAGAGAGAGAGAAGAGAGAAACAGAGAGAGAGGAGAGAGAGAGAAAGAGAGAGATGGGGGGAATTCTATCTTTTCACTAACACTAGAAACTAGAAGGCAATGAAATGAGGTCCTCCAAATTGTTCATCTTGGAATTCTCTACCTAGCCAAACTGTCAATCAAGTGTGAAGCTAGAATGACGACATTTTCAGACATAGAAGCTCTTAACCAATATACCTTCTATGTATCAGAAGCTATAGGAAGACGTGCTCCATCAAAATGAGGGAGTCCGCCAGGTACAGTGGCTCACATCTATAATACCAGTGATTTGGGAGGCCAAGGCAGGAGGATTGCTTGAGGCCAGGAGTTAGAGACAAGCCTGGGCAAGAAAGCAAAAGCTTGTTTCTACCAAAAATAAATGAATAAAATAAAATAATTAGCGAGGTGTGGTGGTGCACGCCCATAGTCCCAGCTGCTCTGGAGGCTGAGGTGGAAGGATCACTTGGGCTCAGGAGGTTGAGGCTGCAGTGAGCAGTGATTGCACCATTGCACCACTGTACTCCAGCCTGGGCGGCAGAGTGAGATCTTGTCTCTAAAATTTACAAATGAGGGAGTCAACCAAGAAAGAAGCAGACAGCCACCTGGTCTTCTCTGTCTTTTTTCCTTCCTTCTTCTTCTCTTCCTTCTTTTCTTCCTTTGCAAATACTTGCTGAGTGCCCACCAAGTGTCAGACACTGGGGATATGCCAGTGAATGGGAGAGACAGTGTCTCAGCTGACACGGCGTTTACCTTCTAACACCTATGATGTCAGACAAGTGTCTTCCCCTGGAGGACATGTTCATGCCCATCAGGACAAAGAAACCAGAATTCAAACCCTTAGCCTCCAAGCCTTCACCTTTCTGCTGGTGGCATTTGACTGCATCATGTTGGCACAAGCCAGCTTATATGTCCTTTGAAATAGCTTCTTAGGATGATCCTGTTAGATTCTGAGGGACAGCAGCTGGCTCTCCTTTCCTGTGTCTCTTGCAGTGATAAGCACAGTTCTGTGTAGCTCCTTGAGATGACCTGAATTGATTATGATATGGATGACTGGGAGAGAGTTCTCCTTCTGCCTGGTATCCAGCAAGACCTTGTTAGACTTTGATCCCAATCCCAGTCATTGCACATGATAGGAAAACGTAGGGACATGAGACCTCCTAGCAATGAGTAGGGCAGCTTCTGCTGCGGGCCAGGAATCCTTCCAGGCCTAAATTGCAGGAAGGAGGCTGAGTGCCAGACTGTTAGCAGCCCACTGTCTCCCTGGAAGTCATTGGGAGAAGAGCCCAGAGGGCCAGAGGAGCACAGGTGGAGGGATGACTGATTCTGGCTATTTCCCCAAGAGATGCTTTTGAGGAAGACCCTGAAAGAGGGCGAAAGAAGGCTGCCCAGGCATTGGATATGCAAGCAAGCAAGCAGACAGAGGGTGCAAGGACCACTTGGTGGGGGAGTATGCTTATGGTGTGGTTATAACTTAGGCTTCAAGCAAATGCCTAACATCAGCAAGGATGCGTTCTTACTGAGAGCAGAAAGGGGCTCATGGCGCTGGGAAAATATTTGGACTTCACTCTGTAGACCATTCATGGCCCCGTTTAAGAGGGATAGTAATAAGGTACAAGGTATGTTCCAGCAAGATTACTGTGAGGGCAGGAGAGATGGGATTGCTCCCATGAATGAGAAGGAGGTAGAGGGCCTGCACCAGGGCATTTCCAGGGAGGATGGAATTGCAGGGCGGAGGTGGGGGAATGAAGATACCTCGCAGGTGACTTGCTGTCTGTTCTAGGAGAAGAAGAATCAAGACAGCCTCTGAGGCTCTCTGAGTGCTTGACTTGTGGGTGGTGCTATGGTGAGCAATTGGATATGAGGCTCTGAGATTCCAGTGAGAGGTCTGGGACATTGTAATTTTGAGAATCATCAGGGTGCCAGTGCTCTAGAGGCCATGGAGGTGGATGGGACCAGCCATGGGAAGAAGAGACTGAAACAAGAATAGACATGAAAGTGACCCCATGGAATACTACACAGCCACAAAAAAGAAGGAAATCACATCCTTTGCAGAAACATGGATGCAAATCCAGCATGGATGCAATTTGCATATCTGAGCAAATTAATGCAGAAATGGAAAATTTAACACCACATGTTCTCACTTGCAAATGAGACCTAAACACAGGGTGTACATGGACACAAGGATGGGAAAAATAGATGCCTGAGATTCCAGAGGGAGAAAAAGAAAGGAGAGAAAGGACTGAAAAACTATCTATTGGGTACTCATGTATATGAGTACCGATTATCTGGATGATGGGCTCAATTGTACTTCAAACCTCAGCATCACACAACATACCTTTGTAACAAACTTGCGCGTGTAGCTTCTGAATAGAAAATGAAATGTAAAAAGATTATTAACAAATAAAATAAAATGTGTAATAGTAAATGTTCTTTAACAAGAAAAGCAATATTCCTAATTAAGTTTTATTTTTTTGTTTTGTTTTGTGTTTTCTTTTTGTTGTTGTTTTTTGTTTTTGAGACAGACTCTTGCTCTGTTGGCCAGGCTGGAGTGCAGTGGCATGATCTTGGCTCACTTTAACCTTCACCTGCTGGGTTTGAACGATTCTCCTGCCTCAGCCTCCTGAGTAGCTGGGATTACAGGTGCTTACCACCACCCCTAGCTAGCAATACCCCTACTTAAAGATGAAGATATCTTTGTTCTAAAAAAAAAAAAAAAAGGCCTGGCATGGTGGTTCATGCATGTAATGTAATCCCAGCACTTTGGGAGGCTGAAGTGGGTGGATCACCTGTGGTCAGGAATTCTAGACTAATCTGGCCAACATGGTGAAACCCCCATCTCTACTAAAAATACAAAACATTAGCCAGGTATGGTGGCGGGTGCCTATAATCCCAGCTACTCAGGAGGCTGAGGTATGAAAACCTCTTGAACCGGGAGGCAGAGGTTGTAGTGAGCCCAGATGGCATCACTGCATTTCAGCCTGGGTGACAGAGAGAGAGAGAGGGAGAGAGAGAGAGAGAGAGAGAGAGAGAGAGAGAGAGAGAGAGAGAGAGAGAGGGAGAGAGAAATGGAGGTGACAGCAACATTAGAAACCTAGGGAGCAAGAGACACCAATGGAGGAAGAAAAGATGGGGCAAGAGGATCTTCTCAGAAAACAGGGCAGCAGAAATCTCCTGGGAGGCAGAGAAGAGCAAAACTGGTGAGGCAACTCTCATGCTGGAGCACGATCCCTTTTCAAAAATCTTCTATTGCTTCCCATTGCATGCCTTACTGTAAAACTTGTGGATCTTCTTAAATATCCCCTTGTGGATATTTAAGAAGTCTCCCCAAAACTCATGCACTTGAGAATTGAACTAGGACACCATTACTGACATCACCACCCGCCCCCCACACCCTAGTATCCTGAATAGACTTCTCTTTATGGAAAATTGAGGACATGTCACTTAATCAAAGACAGCCTTCCCCAAGAAGATGGAATACGTGTGTCTGTGCGCAGCATCATCAGAAACAGAAAGGTTTAGAGTCTATTGCTGGCTATCAAGGAGGGAACCAACTTTTGGGCATCCAGTCCTTTGTGGAAGAAATTAATCTGTAAATAGTTTATTAAGGTCAGAAATGCTGCCAACCACCCTTTGGAAATGGATAGAGCATCTTTAAGAGGTTGCAAAGGTAAATCTTATTGTCTGAGGAAATGACTTCTGCACAGCTATTTCTTTTATTGCTGTGTCAATGTGATGGCATTCCTCAGTTTAATAAATCCTGGTGTATCTCTCCGTCCATGTAGGCTGATATAAATATCTCTGGTTATGTCACATTACCACCTTTGTACAGGCCCTGATGACGGGAGTCTGATAAATGCAAAACCTCATTTGGTTTGTGAGTGATTGAGCGCTAACACTGTTTAGATTTCTTAATATACTTGTATTAGCATGAATAAGTAATGAGCATGCCAGGCTTTTTTGAATATTTGATTGTATCTTTGTAATGGATTTGTGTCTCTCTCTTTGTGCTAATGTCATTGTAACTTTGTTGGTGTCATAACTCCAAGCCCAGGCAATTGATCTTTATCACCCTATCTGGAGTCAATCACCCTCTCCTTGCAGTATGGCAACACGCTATGCCTTTCTTTCCCACACAATTCCGCGTGTTGTTTTTTTGGGGGAGAGGTGCTGGTAACCACCCTATTCTCAGGGAATGTCTTTCCTCTTTATAAAGTGGGGATTTGAGATTTCCAAATGAAGTGCGGGGAGCCAAGGGCTGAAAGTTGGCTGTCTTCATGTAAACCACCAAATCTGAGTCATGCCCAGCCTCTTACCCCCAGCAAAGCTTTATCCGTCTGTTCATTATTGCAGAGTGGATGGGTCTACCATTGCATAAGTAGCTCCTATTAGCTGGAGGTCCTGGAGCAGAGAGGATGCTTTTCCTAAGGTCCACAAAATATTGGCACCATTAACAAAGGCCTCCTGCTCCTTCAGTAAGGGTTTTCTTGCCTGAGGTGAACAGAAAACACACACATTGTCCTTTCATGCAGTAGCCAAATCTTTTTTGCTAGTAGGAGTTATCCTCTGATGGAAGATTAATTTCTCAGACATGTTCGTAATTGATGTCCTGGTTCAAACTCCTAGCAAGCCAGTTCGCAAGCTCCAAGCCTGGATGTATACAAGAATGTAGCTATTAGCATTCATGGTTCCCTGGGTGCCCACCAAAAATGTGTTCCAGCAGCACCATGAGCTCATGCAGTAAGAGGAGTTACACAGAAACACCAGTCTGAATTGAGAAGAGTCGTGAGCACACTTAAAGTCTGGGAACTTGCTTGTATTTCCATTGCCCTGTTAAGCCTTTAGCTAAGTGGGAGCTGTGGCTTGAACTGCATCCATTATAAGGACATAAAACTATGTTTGAAGTTTGTCTGTGTTCCAGTACACAGCAGAAATCCAGACAGAGCTGGTACTTTCATGAAGGGACACCTGTACCATGTTCATAGGATCTCTGGTGAACAAATAAATAATAATCGTTACTATTACAGTGACAATTAGAATACATTGATTTGAATTTCGACATGCTTTCTTGTATGCTAATTGTCTTGATGCTTAGCCACAGTGTGTACACACTGAGTAATAGGGGTTTTGCCTCTTTATTTGTTTCTTCTACGATTATCCTCCCGTGTTTCACTCTTAGCATCCTCAACCTGGTCCTCCGCATTGGCTTCTCTTGGTTTTATTTATTTCCTTTTCTTTTTCTTGTTTTTGTTTTGGACAGAGTCTTGCTCTGTTGTCCAGGCTGTAGTGCAGTGGCGTGATCTCGGCTCACTGCAACCTCTGCCTCCTGGGTTCAAGTGATCCTCGTGTCTCAGACATCTGAGTAGCTGGGATTACAGGCAGGGACCACAATGCCTGGCTAATTTTTGTATTTTTAGTGGAGATGGGGTTTCACCATGTTGGCCAGGCTGGTCTCGATCTCCTGACCTCTGGTGATCCACCCACCTCTGCTTCCCAAAGTGCTGAGATTACAGGTGTGAGCCACCTTGCCTGGCCTTATTTATTTATTTTTCTAGAGAC
Source organism: Sapajus apella (assembly GCF_009761245.1). Classification (NCBI taxonomy): domain Eukaryota; kingdom Metazoa; phylum Chordata; class Mammalia; order Primates; family Cebidae; genus Sapajus; species Sapajus apella. The sequence continues at coordinate 8,539,220 of NW_022437008.1, forward strand.
AGGGTCTCACTCTGTCACCCAGGCTGGAGTAAAGTGGCACAATCACAGCTTACTGCAGCCTCAAACTCCTGGGCTCAAGGGATCCTCCTGCCTCAGCCTCCTGGATAGCCAGGACTAGAAATGCACATCACCATGCTTGGCTAAGTTTTAACATTTTTGTAGAGACAGTGTCTCACCACATTGCCCAGGCTGGTCTCGAGCTTCTGGCCTCAGCCTCCCCAAAGTGCTGGGATTAAGGGTGTGAGCCACAGTGCTGGCCTGGCCTCTCTTACCTTTCACTCAGCTTATCACCCTTCCCAGTGCCCCTGGCCCCTGCTTTTCTCTCTTCTGTTTGCTGCTCACACCACAGGAGTCCAACCTGTGTGCAGTATTGCTCCACACCCTTTCACAGGGGCGTGAGGGTGGGGAGACAGCCAGGTCTCAGGATTTCTTCTCTGCTGTCACTCCTCCGGCTCCAAACCCTGATCTGTTCCTTTAGGGCCCTCTCTCCTTTTACTTCTCTGACCCTGACAAACCTGGCCCCCCAGGAAGGTGACCTGCCCCTCTGCATTCCTCACTCAGTACACACCCTTGGACATTCTCACCTGCTGTTCTGGGCTGAACTGTACCCTCCACCCCAGAATCACCCCGAACCCCTAATACTTCAGAATGCAATTGTATCTAGAGATAAGGCATCTTAGAAGGTGAGTAAATTAAAGTCCTTAGAGTGGGGCTGTAATCCAAACTGACTGGTGTCCTTCTAAGAAGAAAAAGTTTGTCAGACTCAGAGACACCAAAGACTCACAAGCCCTGAGGGAAACCACAGAGCAGAGGACACCATGAGAAAACCTCCCACCCTTCCTTCTTTCTCTTTCTTTCCTTTTTTTTTGGAGTTTCACTCTTGTTACCCAGGCTGGAGTGCAATGGCGCCACCTCGGCTCACAGCAGCCTCCCCCTCCTGGGTTCAAGCAATTCTCCTGCCTCAGCCTCCAGAGTAGCTGGGAGGGATTACAGGCATGCACCACCACGCCCAGCTAATTTTGTATGTTTAGTAGAGAAGGTGTTTCCCCACGTTGGTCAGGCTGGTCTTGAACTCCTGACCTCAGGTGATCCACCCTCCTTAGCCTCCTAAAGTACTGGGATTACAGGCATGAGCCATGGCGCCCCGCCTGAGAACACTTCTTTCTTTAGTACAGGAGCTTCTGTTTGGACTGAATGTGTTGGTAATGGTGAGGACATAACCATGTGTTTGCAATTTTCCCAAGTCTTCCTTCCACATTGCAGTGGAAATCCTAGCAAGACGGTATCCCTATACAGAGTAGGGGTGACAGGTGATGGCTCAGAAAATTGGGGAGCATGAAAGAGATTTAGACTCCTGCCTTTGCTTTTTCCAGGAATTAGGGTGGGGGTCTTGGGATGCACAGGGAGAATGTGCATGGTCTCTGTGGGGCTCTGCCCAGGGAAATCACAAGGCCCAGCTGGAAGAAGGGCCTGAATAGAGTTGTCCCCTAGATGTGGAGAGGACTTCAGATCTATCTAAGACTTTATAAAAGCTCTGTGGCCCAAGGTAGGACTGAAGGTGGTGATGTGGTGGGGTGCCTTGCTGCCAAGGAAGTGCTGGTAACCCAGGGGCCAAGTTGGGTCCCAGAGGGAGTCTCTGGGATGAGAATCAACCAGATTCAGCATCCCTGTTGAAGGAAGAGGGTTAATGAAACTGTGACCCGGGGGGGGCCTGATCACTGGATGTCCTGGGAGAGTAACTAAGAAATGGATTGGGTTGGGAGCAGGGCGGAGGCGAACAGTAATGAGTCTTCAGTCAGAGAACAGGCGAACAGCCTGAAACCTCAGTGGGAAATTTCTGAGTGACACAGGCTGAGGAGAAAACCAGCACAGGATGAAAGGGAACGTGCCCCGAGTGGGTCAGGAATTCTGGGGGAACAGAAGGACGATCCTGCTTAATACCCTCTAGTCTTCAAGCAGCAGAGGTCAGCGGAAGCCCCTGCCTTCCAGTCCCGTAGGTCTGTAGACCCCAGATGCTGTTGTTCGTATCCTGAATGCCACTTTCCAAAATGCAGGAGGGCCTGGAGTTTATCCCTTTTTCTCCTTCAAACCATCTGGTAATTTTTTATTTCTTTTTTGGAGAAGGGGACTCACTTTGTCACCCAGGCTGAAGTGCAGTGGTGCAATCTTAGTGTACTGCTACCTCCGCCTCCGGGCTGAAACAATTCTCCTGCCTCAGCCTCCCTAGTAGCTGAGATTACAGGCATGCACCAACACACCCAGCTGTTTTTGGGGTTTCTAGTAGAGATGGGGTTTCACCATGTTGGCCAGGCTGGTCTCAAACTCCTGACTTCAGGATCCACCCTCCTTGGCCTCCCAGAGTGCTGGGATTACAGGCGTGAGCTGCTGTGCCCAGCCAGTAAATTTTTTAGTAAAAGATTCAAGGGTCTTTTGAGACCAAGGTGATACTGCACATGCATATTTTGTTAAACACACACACACACACACACACACACACACACACACACACACACAGACATGACACAAGCCCCATATTTGGATGTCATCACTCCTGCTTCTGCTCAGGGTCGGAACCTCTTTCCTGCTATCTTCATTTTTTATCATGTAAATGAATGAGTCATCCTGAGCCCTGGTGTCACCCTGTTCTCCTTTTCTGAATAGCATTTTTCCTCTGGTGCAGCTGTGTAAAGGAAACACACACACATCCTCACCCTCACACTCACAGCCACACACTCACACATACCCAATAGCCAGATGATGCAGTTTTATTTCCTCTGCTCTGCTGACATGATGGCCTGTTCCATGAGATGTCACATGATGTTGGGGTAAAATGTGCTAAAAAAAAATCTACCATTTGTGTGTCTCTTTCTCCACTAACCATCAGTAGACTCGAATGCCTGTAGCAAGCCAGCTGCTCTGTAGATTTCGTCCTGATTATTAAACACAGAATGTGAAAAGCTAAGCATATAGAAGAAAGAGTTATCCTCTAGTTTATGTAAAGTCAGCAGTGAAAATAAAAATCGTGGCACGTACGTAGACGTTCATTTGCTTTACCTATAGTCATACTGCGAAGCTTTGTCTCTGGTGCCAAAGTTTTTCTTTTTTCCAAGCCGTGACAATGGATTACTTCTGTAAGCAAGTGCTCTATCCATTATTAAATTGATTATTCAAATCTCATTTAAAAAAAGAAGCCAGATGGCAATTTTCCATTATTTGTTGCTACTGACAACCACCAACCCTAAACTGAAAGATTTTCCTTTTTTTTTTTTTTTTTCTTCTGCTGGCTAAAGAGCCTGCTGCATCTCCATGCCGACCAAAGGTAGAGCCCATATTGGAAACAAATAGCCAATTACCAAACAAGATTGTTGTTATTGATTATTTGAGGATCATCTTTGCATTGACAGAGCTGCTGTTCTTTTGATGATTCCATAATTATCTATATTCAGGCACAATAACTTTGCTCCCCGTAGTCATTCGGATGTGAGCGTTATTGTTGTTATTTCGTTGCCATGACAGCAAGAAGCATGTTTTTACATGTCCAGCATGCCGGTTATTTTAAGACCCTCATAAGTATGCCTTGCTAATGAATCAGAATAATGGTGATCCTGCAAAATAATGATTTTTAAAGTTCTAAGGGAAGCTTAAAATCTAAATGTGAGGTAATTTTGCCTGCACTTATGAGCACTATGAAGCATGTTTCTCTATGTGTACCCATGTATGCACTCACACGTGACCTCTTTTTCTCTATGTGAATGAATTTATATATTTCTGTTTTGGAGTTAGCTCGCTGTATGGTGATGAGATTTCCACAGCAGCACCTTTCAAAAATTACCTTCTCAGGTAATTTTTTTTTTTTTTTTGAGACAGTCTCACTCTGTCGCTCAGGCTGGAATGCAGTGGGGTGATCTCAGCTCACTGCGACCTCCACCTCCCAGGTTCGAGCAATGCTCCTGCCTCAGCTTCCCAAGTAGCTGGGACTACATGTGTGCACCATCATGCTGGCTAATTTTTGTATTTTTAGGAGAGATGGGATTTCACCATGTTGGCCAGGCTGGTCTCGAATTCCTGATCTCAAGTGATCTGCCAACCTCAGCTTCCCAAAGTGTTGGATTACAGGTGGGAGCCACCATGCCTGGCTTTTGTCAGATAATCTTATGGCTGGGGTCATGCTTGGCACATCAGTGCTCTGAGAAGCCTACTGTGGGAATCCATCTTCAAATTCTTTAATAGCTAATTTTTAACACATTTTTTTAAAATGTCAGTCCACCACCTCTTTAGATGTCTTCTGCATGTGTGCAAATAAGATTTGTTTTAAGTAACTTTAAGAAGACCATACTTCTAGTTGATTGGATTTTTGCAATTCAGCATGTTTCCCTTTTTATGACTTCCAGAATCACCTGATGTTTTGAGTTCTGTTGATCTTGTCAGGAAAAAGGACATTCCAGTTATGTGAAAGAAATTAACTTGCCTTCTCTGTGAAATACACAGACACAAAAATCTTTGGAGGTGTCCTCAGAAAGTTAAAACTGTGGAGTGGGAGAGGTGGCTCATGTCTGTAATCCCAGCACTTTGGGAGGCCAAGGCAGGCAGATCACTTGAGTCCAGGAGTTCAAGACCAGCCCAGGCAACATGGCAAAACCCTGTCTCTACCAAAAATACAAAATGTAGCCAGGTGTGATGGTGCACACCTGTCGTCCCAGCTGCTTGGGAGGCTGAGGTGGGAGGATGGCTTGAGCCTGGGAGGTGGAGGTTGCAGTGAGCTGAGATTGCATTATTGCACTCCAGACTGGGTGAGACAGTGAGACTCCAATCAAAGAAGGAAGGAAGGAAGGAAAGAAAGAAGGGAGGGAGGGAGGGAAGAAAGAAAAAGAAAGAAAAAGAAGGAAGGAAAAAGGAAAGAAAAGAAAAGAAAGAAAGTTAAAACTGTGGCCTCTATAGGTTCAAGAAGATTTTCAAAACTTCCAATTAATAATTTGTCCTGGGAGGAACCTAACAAACATTTTCGTCTAAGGTGGTATGTTTAAATTCTGGCCAAAATAATTCAGCTTCTTCTGCCTTAGTAAAATTGAGATTGTTTCTTCTTTCAGAGAATGCGTTATTGTTAGGGGAAGGCTAGGGTAGGAGAGATGGGCTGGCTTCTCTAGTCCTAGTGGTTTCTGGAGAACTCTCAAATAATTTGGAGGCTAATACTAACTTCATAGTGCCTGTATCCCAGGGACTTCTTCCTCCCATTCACCCCCTCAAACCTGAGACACCTCTTGAACAACAAGAAGCACTTTCCAGCAGGAGGACTGGTGCACGTATTGTTCACCACAAATACACTTTGGTTCTGTAATTCAGAATATCTATCCTACCAATGGTTAAGAACCAAAATATGAGCACGGAAATACTGTAATGGTAAAGATGTGCGCGCGTACATGTTAAGTTTCTAATCAAACATTGCAAAATGCATTAATCAGTATTTCATAGTTCATTACAATCTGACTAATTTTGAAATCCCTCATGTAAATTGATTAAATGTCTTCTGCAGGCAGATGAATGGGCTTTTGTTTTAAGCAACCTTTACTGAGAAAACCGTAATTCTCTGTGACTTGATTCCTACACATTTGTGATGAGCGCTCTTATAGGCTGACTCTGGATGATCTAGCATTTTCCTTTTTGCAACTGGACCTACCAACCAATTCTAGCATCCTCTGTAGGCCTCTGTATTTGGTGAGCATCTATTTTGTGCCCAAGAAAAGTGCAGGGAGAGAAATGAAGAAAGCATGAGATAGGTTCCTCTCTCTCATAAACAGGGATGACTTAAACATATGAACAACTAAGAGAAAAAAATATACACACATAACAAAGGCTAGCCTGGGAAGCACAACCTACAAAGTTTCTTTACTTTCCAGAAATCAAAACCAATTCCGGATAGCTTTAACAAAAAGGCAGGATGTTTTTTTACTGCCAGGATTCTGGGGTTGTTTTCATGTTAAACCACAGACAGGGCAGGGAATCTGGAGTCTGAGACTCAATACTCTCAGGACGTTCTGTCTTTACCTCCCTGACTCCCTTCTCTCAGCATCAGCTTCTCTGCAGGGCTGACACCTCATCCCAGGTCTTCTGAGCTTGCCTTCCCAGAGAAAAGAAGCTTTTCCCACCAGCTCCAGTCAGAATTATGCCTTAGGAATAACTCTGATTGGCTCAGCTGGTTCCTTGGACCAATCACTGTGGCCTCCAGAAAAACTCTGATTGATTGGCTCAGATGACTCACTTGGACCAATCAATGTGGCCTTCCAAAGGACTAACTGAGTGGTTTAACTGGGTCATTTGCCGACCCCTCAGACTACAGGGGATAGTGAATAATTGAGTCCTATTTTCATGCCAACTCCCTGGGCCCTATGGACAGCAATGAAAGCATCTGTGACTTAAACAGGGCACTCAGCCATACAAGTCTGAAGGAGGTGATCGGGAAGGCCCCCAAGAAAAGGCAGGGCTTTAATTGGGTTGCGAAGTGTGAATAAGACAGGGAGGATTTCTGTCTAGAAAATGCATCCAGGTGGTCTTGAGACACCCAGCTAGGGTAGGAAGATATGACCCAGGGACAGTGTGTGTGGGGACATTGGGGGATCCAGACAGCCGGATTGCCTGAAGCCATATATGGCAGGACTTGGAAGCCTGTGAGAAACCCTGTTCTCGGAGCGACCAGGATATAGAGAAATGTTGGATGTTCCAGAGCAGGTCAAGCTGGATGGATGGGAGGGAGGTCCAGGAGGATGCAATTTGTCAATAGCTGGTACAGGCTGGGCATGGTGGCTCATGCCTGTAATCCTAATACTTTGGGAGACCGAGGCAGGTGGATCGCCTGAGGTCAGGAGTTCAAGACCAGACTGGCCAACATAGTGAAACCCTGTCTCTAGTAAAAAATACAAAAATTAGCCGGGTGTGGTGGCGGGTGCCTGTAATTCCAGCTACTCAGTAGGCTGAGGCAGGGAGAATTGCTTGAACTCATGGGGTGAGAGGTTGCAGCGAGTTGAGATTATTCCACTGCACTGCAGCCTCGGTGACAGAGTGAGACTCCATCTCACAAAAAAAAAAAAAAAAAAAAAAAAGGAAAAAAAAAATGCTGGTACTTTGAGCTGGGAATGCAGTGAGTAGAAATTGCTCCAGGAGTGACAGTAGGGATAGAAAAGAGAGTGAATCCAAAGGTCCCCTCCCAGGAAGAGATAGTGGAGCTGGATGATAGTGAAGGAAGGTAGTGGCTGAACTCTTGATCTTTGAAGAGCGGAATGCGTGGAGGAAAGGTCTGTTTAGTAGGACGTAGTAAGAAATAACAATAAAAATTATAGCTCACACATATTGAGTGCCAGGTACTGTTCAAGGTGTGCCTTAACCTGTTTTGTGTTGCTGTAGTAGAATGCCACAGTCTGGATAATTTATGAAGAAAAAACATTTATTTCTCATATTTCTGGAGGCTGGGAAGTCCAATATCAAGATGCCAGCATCTGTTGGGAGCCTTCTTGCTGTGTTACCCCATGGCAGAAAGTGAGAGGGTGAGAGAGAGAGGAAAGGAACCACATTCATCCTCTTATCAGAAACCCCTCCTTCAATAACTAACCCACTCCCATGAGTCAGGGTATTAATCCATTCATGAGGGCTCTGCCCTTGTGACCTAATCACTTCCTTTTTTTTTTTTTTTTTTCTTTTTTTTGGGACGGAGTTTCACTCTTGTTACCCAGGCTGGAGTGCAATGGCACGATCTCGGCTCACCGCAACCTCCACCTCCTGGGTTTAGGCAATTCTCCTGCCTCAGCTTCCTGAGTAGCTGGGATTACAGGCATGCGCCACCATGCCCAGCTAATGTTTTGTATTTTTAGTAGAGACGGGGTTTCACCGTGTTGACCAGGATGGTCTCGATCTCTTGACCTCGTGATCCAGCCTCGGCCTCCCAAAGTGCTGGGATTACAGGCTTGAGCCACCGCGCCCGGCCGTGACCTAATCACTTCTTAAAGGTTCTACCTCTCAACACTGTAGCCTTGGGGATTGAGTTTCTCCAACTTTGGGAAACACATTTACAACATAGCAAAGTGTTTCCATGCACTAACTTGTCGATTTCACCAGTGACTCTATCAGATGAGTAGTGCTTTCATCCCCATTTTACAGGTAACAAAACTGAGGCAGAAAGAAGGTCAGCAATGTGCTGGTGATCATACAGGTGTTAGGTGTGGGCTGGGCTTTTGAATTTGGGGATCTGGATCCAGAGTCCGCTCAGAACAAGTTCAGTTGTTGACAGGTTGAGCCTCTGGTGACACCAGCCCACCCCACTCATGGTGTCCAGGTCAGTAGAGGGTGTTTAGAAGAAGATGAAGGCAGATGAGAGAATAGATGAGAAGGATGAACACAATTGGAGACTCACTGGGATTTTGAGATGAAATGTCAAAGGGGACCCTATTATTATTCTAATGGAATAGACTGATTCTGTTATTAGACCTATTCTAATAAGTCCCAAACCTGAAAAGCTATGAAAAGGCATCCTGATTCATCAATGCTGATTTGTTTGCCCAAAAAAAAAAAAAAAAAAAAAAAAAAAAAAGGTGGCTACTTTCAAGTGAAAGGTTTTCTCTCAATCTTGCTTTTTTGACAAAAGAAACACTAAGAAGTGTTTCTCGATTTAGAACCTGGGTGCCTGGAACAGTGGGCTAAATAATTTTAAGTAGTACCAGAGACTTTTCTTGGTATTGTCTGTATTTTAACGTGTATTAGAAGAAATAAAACTAGCACATAAAACTCAGGAATTCAATGCTGAACATTGTTTAGGATGAGGTTTAATTTTTTTTAAGTTAGGCAAATATTTTAAAAAGTAAATTTTGAACAGATGGCATGCAGATATGGCAAAAATTGCCAAGATGGATGAGAATGATGGTTTTGGGGACATGGGGTCAAGGTCCAACTTCCAGGGTCCTGTTTAGAGAGAGCATCTCCCATTCTGCCTCTGTTTATAATCAGGCTCACCCCTCCTGCTTCAGTGCCTTCTTTCTGCATAGCTGCAGGAGCTGACTTCTCATTCACTCACACACTGGGCAGGGCCCCTATATCCACCCTTTTACCCCTGCTTTCCTGCCATCTTCATGGCCTCTGTATTCATTTCTTTTTATCAGAATCCCATTCTTGCTTTCGTCAGCTTATTCCAGGGGTGGTGAATCTAAATGCCTAGCAGGGCCACTCATATAATGTGAATAAATAAGCAAGACGAAGGAGTGACAAGGACTCCGGGAGGCCGGAGAGGGGCTGCCTGATCTCGGGGCAGTCAAAGGGAATTGATGAAAGCACTGGCTCACCAGAGGGAGTGCACAGTCAGGCTAGATTTGGTTTTCAAGCTGTCGTTTGCCACTCCTATTGTATGTCTATAGGGCACCTGATAGGGAGGTGCATTTTTCCTGGAGAGGGCCCACTGGAGAGGTGGGTGCATACTCTAGAGGTATGGGCGCTTTCTAGGTGTGTGCCTTGAAAACAGTGCCCACAAGCTCTGCCCCTCCTCCGGGAAGTCTTCCTTGATTGTCATTCATTCTTCCTCTCTGCCTTGAAGTTGATTTCCGGCTCCCTCTGCACACCCAGGTCCTTATGAAGAGGGCCCTGGGGAGTGGTAGCATCTGAGCTAGTGAGGAGACTCCTGGGAAAGAGGAGGATCCCCCAACTTGCTAAGTCTAAATCAGTTCTAAGCCCAAGGCTGAATCCGCTGCAGGATTCTATGAGGTTGCCTAGACCCATCTGCTATAAACTGAAATAAAATTCTAAGCCCCACCCCCGACCATCTAAAAGGACTTCCTTCTCAGCCAGAGCTCCTACAATTTAACCTGAAAGACTGGTTTAGGCCATGAAGGGATGTGGGGGTCGCACAGGCCTTACCAGCACTAACATCAATACATGGGCGCATGGCCTCAACCTCTGCAAAATACACTTTAGAAATTAATCGAGGCCGGGCGCGGTGGCTCAAGCCTGTAATCCCAGCACTTTGGGAGGCCGAGGCGGGTGGATCACGAGGTCAAGAGATCGAGACCATCCTGGTCAACATGGTGAAACTCCGTCTCTACTAAAACTACAAAAAATTAGCTGGGCATGGTGGTGCGTGCCTGTAATCCCAGCTACTCAGGAGGCTGAGGCAGGAGAATTGCCTGAACCCAGGAGGCGGAGGTTTCGGTGAGCCGAGATCGCGCCATTGCACTCCAGCCTGGGTAACAAGAGTGAAACTCCAACTCAAAAAAAAAAAAAAGAAATTAATCGAGGCCTGTCTCTGATTACAGTGCAGTGCCCCTCCCAGCTGCCCAGGCTGGAGTCTCCTGGCCTCCCACCCAGTCCCACCCATCAGCTGGGCCCACCTGTGATAAGCCGGAAAGGCTCCCTAATGCTTTTTCTCTCCCATGACTGGGCTTTTCCCCTTATGTTCACATGGAGCAGCTCAATCGATTTACCTGATAACAAACACCTCCAGGTATTAAGCCTAGTACCCATTAGTTATTTTCCCTGATCTTAAAAAAAATTTAAATAAATAAGAAAATAATTTTTTAAAATTTTAATTTATTTTAAATATAAAAAAATAATTTTTATGTTGAGTACTATATGAAAATAAAAATGATTGTTCGTCTATTTAAAAAAAAAGATACTTGCACATGCATGTTTATGGCAGGACAATTCACAATTGCAAAAACATGGAACCAGCCCAATGCCAATCAGTCAATGAGTTGATGAAGAAATTGTAGTGTGTGTGTATATATATACATGATAGAATACCATTCAGTGATAAAAAGGAATGAATTAATGGCATTCACAGCAACCTGGATGAAACTGGAAACTATTATGCTAGGTGAAGTAACTCAGGAATGGAAAACCAAACATCATATGTTCTCACTCATAAGTGGGAGCTAAGCTGTGAAGATGTGAAGGACTCTGGGGGCTTGAGGAAAGGGTGGGAGGGGAATGAGGGATAAAAGACTACAAATCGGGTTCAGTGTGCACTGCTTGGTTGATGGTGCAGCAAAATCTCACAAATCACCACTAAAGAACTTACTCACGTAACCAAATATCACCTGTTTCCCCAAAACTTATGGAAATAATTTTTTTTAAAGAAGTTCAATCAATTCCTGCTACTGAGGCGTTGGCAAGATATCCCTGTCTCACAGAAGCAGTTTCCAGCATAAGGCATGACTGCCACCGCCGTGTCTAGAAACGGGAAGTATCTGCAGTCTGTCCCCCAGATTAGACTCTATGCAGGCCTGTGTCTTTGCCTCCTGAGAGCGAAGTTTTGTGGTGTCTGAATACAGGATCTATGTCACAGGTCCACACTCGAGCTGCAAGGAATGTTAGTAAAGTGAGTCTCTGGCATCTCCTAGAGAAGAATGACTTCATGGTGGAAAGGACGCTTCAAGAAGAAAGGCAAATAAGCCCTACAGTAGTCATGGAGAGTGATTTGCTAGAACCAGTTTAGAAAGAAAACCTGAAAGTTCCTTTCTTCAGGGCCACACACAGTGGCTCACACTTGTAATCCCAGCACCTTGGGAGGCCTTGGCGGGCAGAATACCTGAGGTCAGGAGTTTGAGGCCAGTCTGGCCGGCATGGGAAAACTCCGTCTCCACTAAAAATGCAAACATTAGCTGGGCATGGTGGCAGGTACCTGCAGTCCCAGCTACTTGGGAGGCTGAGGCAGGAGAATCGCTTGAACCGTGAAGGGAGAGGTTGCGGTGAGCTGAGATTGCACCATTGCTCTCCAGACTGAGTGACAGCACGAGACACCCTCTCAAAAAAATCAATCAACCAATCAATCAATCAATCAACACCTTTGGGGCCAGGCATTAGAGATGGAGACCTCACGAGCTCCAGCACACAGAAGCTAGCAGCCCTGTGGGGGAATGACAATGAAAAGGGCAATGACAGATGCCCGTCCAAAGTATGGGCAGATACCAAGAGGGAGCACCATGCCTGGAGTGGGGAGCACAGGTTCAGAAAGGACTGGAGAAGTCTTCTGAGAAGACATTCTTCCAACCCGGGCTTTACGGCAGGTGGGAGCGTCCTCAGAGAGAGCTTTGGGGTAGAGAAATAGCTGGGAGCTCCGTGACCCACACCTAAGTTCTAGGCCAAACTATAAAGTCTGTCTGGGAAGTATGTCTAAAATGCAAAGTCGAGGCTCATATTTCCATCATATCTGGATCTAGAAAGAAAGTCAAGAGCTCCAGTGTAACTACAAGAGGAAATAGAGAGGATATTTTTCTTATAAGTTCACTCTCTCTAAAAGATAATTGACTGTTTAAATAAAAGTGGTAGTAGACTCCACCATTTATAATCTAGGTAAAAAGAAAATGTATGACAATCATAGCATAAGGGAAAAAATGAAAGTATACTGTTTTGAGGTCTTAGGCTTTACATGAAGCGTTATAATAGGGAAAGAATGCAAAGTCTAATTATGAAACACAGTGTTAGAGGTCCTCTTTAGCCTATTATCCTTAATAAGGCATCTGCTTTAGCTGACAGTCTAGCAGTGGATCTTCTCTGAAGACCTGTAAGAATTTCATATATGTGTGTGTGTGTGTGTGTGTGTGTGTGTGTGTGTGTATTAGAAACAGGATCTTGCTCTGTCACCCAGGCAGGAGTGCAGCAGCATGACCAGAGCTCATTGAAGTTTTAGCCTTTCCAGGCTCAGGTGATCCCATCTCAGCTTCCTGAGTCGCTGGAACTACAGGTGCACACCACCACATCCAACTTTTTGTATTCCTTTTAAATTTAATTTAATTTAATCTTAAGTTCTGGGATACATGTGCAGGACGTGCAGGTTTGTTACATAGGTAAACATGTGCCATGGTGGTTTGCTGCACCTATCAACCTGCCACCTAGGTATTAAGCCCAGCAGGCATTAGCTATTTATCCTGATGCTCTCCTCCCCCTGCTTCCCTGACAGGCCCTGGTGGGTGATGTTTCCCTCCCTGTGCCCATGTGTTCTGATTGTGCAGCTCCCACTCATAAGTGAGAACATGTGGTGTTTGGTTTTCTGTTTCTGCTTTAGTTTGCTGAGGATAATGGCTTCCACCTCTATCCATGTCCCTGCAAAGGACATGAACTCATCCTTTTTTATGGCTGCATAGTATTCCATGGTGCATCTGTACCACATTTTCTTTATCCAGTCTATCCCTGATGGGCATTTGGGTTGATTCCATGTCTTTGCTATTGTGAATGGTGCTGCAATGAACATACGTGTGCATGTATCTTTACTGCAGAGACAAGGTTTTGCCATTTTGTCCAGGCTGGTCTTGAACTCTTAGGCTCAAGTGCTCCATCTGCCTTGGCCTCCCAAAGTGCTAGGATTACAGGTGTGAGCCACCACTCCTGACCAGAATCGAATGGTTCTGCTAAAGGCAGATTTTTAAAAGTCAGTTAAAAACAAACAACAAAAAAAGGCAAGGAAAACTGATTCTTTAACTGACAGATTTTGTACCTGAGTTTTCACTCCTTTGGCTAAATGAAGCTTTGGTGGATTTTTTTCCCTCTCTTCTTTTAGTTCTCATGACTCTTCTCTTCAGTGCTCATCGGGAGAATGGAAAAGCTGGTGGAGTCTGAAGGCGCAGCCTTCGATGACTTCTGTTCGTATCTCCTGGGCTGACTAATGCAGGGAGTCCAAGCAGGAGGACCCTTCTCTGTAAGGGGCACGTGGAAGGGAGTAGGTTCCTTTGAACAAATCACACTGAATCCTGATGCTGGAATCTGCTCATAAAATAATCTCTGATTTTTCTTTTTCTTTCAGATTCACCTAAGTAGAAAAGGCCCTAGGTGGGGAACAGATTGTCCCAAGTTTACTATTTTTTTTTTTAAAGTTTTGAGTATGTTCTCTCTCTCTCTCTCGGATCTTGATTTTTTTTTTTTTTTTTTTTGTGGCGATAGGGTCTTCCTCTGTCACCCAGTTTGGAGTGCAGTGATGTGATCTCGGCTCACTGCAACCTCCACCTTCCGAGTTCAAGTGATTCTTCTTCCTCAGCCTCCCAAGTAGCTGAGATTGCAGGTGCGCAACACCATGCCCAGCTACTTTTTTGTATTTTTAGTAGAGATGTGGTTTCATCATGTTGGCCAGGCTGGTCTCGAACTCCTGACCTCAGATGATCCAGTGTGGTTTCATCATTGCCAAGTTCTGAGTTCATGGAAAAATTGATCCACTCTTCCGGGCGTCATTAATAAAATTATAATTTCAGTTTGTTCTCCCAGAATGGTATGATGGAGAAACCCCAGCTATAACAGTGAAAACTTTTGATTCTTTTGTCCTAAAGTTACTAGTTATATCAAAATCATTTTCCCATGGAGGAACAGGATGGAAAGGTGGAGGTTTTGTTTCCAGTGATGTTGCGGATTTGTTTACCTGGATCCTTCCCCAGAAGCAATGAGTAAGCCTTGGAATCTATGCCTTCCACATTTAAAATATTAATAAATCTCAAGTGCCAAGTTATTCTCTCTGTGTGTCTAACATTTCCCTTATCCTGCCATCTAAGGGAAGCTTTCATGCCATGCTTTAATGCCAAGAGCATCTTCCGAGATAAATGGTAACCTCAGCAGAAAAAATGACTCTCTGGTTGTATTTTGCATATTGACAGATCGATAGCTCCCACCCTGCCAGCCCTCCATCTCTCTTGGCTTAGTGTGGAGTTACAGCCTCCTGGAGGCCATGTTCACTCCTGTTCCTCTCCACGGTGGGCTTGTGTCGCAAAGGAGACTGTCGATTAATTAGTTCCAGGGCCTTCTTTCCAGGTGTGGCGTAATCAAGCTCATACTCATCTTTGGAGTCGAGAGTCAAGTATGCGTGTGGTTGGGAGAGAGCTGAATGGAGAAGCCACAGTGTGTCCCTCGGGGGTGAAATGAGGAAGTGAGAGCAGGAGAGGGCACCAGGCCACAGGTCCATGAGCGTGGAGGATGGAGTGATGCTGGGTCGTGTTTCAGGGGAGAACGTGGTGTGCCCTGGCCATCTTGACCAGGAGGAAATGAAAGCCTTATCGTTCCACGTCTTCTCTACGACCTCCCTTTACTGGGACGTTAGACGAGCCTAAAGGCTGGAAGTCTTATTTGCGAACTCGTGGTGAAGTTGTAAAGTGAATACTGAACAGGCGGAGTGCTTCTGTTTTCTGTGCTAAAGTAACACACAGCTATTGCCCCAGCAAAGAGCAAATGGGTGCATTCTAAAATACAGAAATGTGCTGACTGAGTGTTGCTTTGACCCACTCAGCCCTCAGTGTTCTGTTGCTTTTTTGGGATAACAGCACTCCAATTTCCTGTTAGAAATGATGCTTCCTGTTCCTCCATGAGGTAGGGCTTAGAAGACCTGTCAACCAAAGTGCCCGCTACTCACACAGGTCAGGGTTGAGCATGAGACTCCAGGTAGTCAGTTACATTCTCTCCTGGGAAGTTTTTTTTTTTTTTTTTTTTTTGAGACAGAGTCTCACTCTGTCACCCAGGCTGGAGTGCAGTGGCGCAATGATAGCTCACTGTAGCCTCAAACGCCTGGGCTCAAGCAAACCCTCCTGCCTTCGCTTCCTGAGTAGCTAACACGTGCCACCACGCCTGGCTAATTTTTTAATCTGTTATAGAGATGGAGCCTTGCTATGTTGCCCAGGCTGGTCTTGAACTCCTGGCCTCAAGTCATCCTCCTGTTTCGTGTTCCCAAAGTGCTGGGATTACAAGTGTAAGCCACTGCACTGGATGCCTCCTGGGACTTTGAGCCTTGAGCAGAGAGATGTGAGAACAAAGAAGAAAAAAGAATGGCACTAACTAATTTCAGAGGTCATACTCTGAGAGCAGCACGGATTGGTCCCTGCTGTCAAAGACACAGATTTGCCCTGGTTCTGCCCTGTGCTGAGGATGGCTCCATGGCCTTCTTTTTTGATTCTGGGATCTGGAGTTGCCCTCAGCATTCTGGGACACTCCTCTTCTGTTTAAGTGTCAGTTCCAGTCACTTCCAACCAACTATGACTGATGCAGATAGTTTAAGGGTCTGTATCAGGCCTTACTGGAATATAACTTTTTTGGGGGTTGGTGTTATGCTAATCTGCCTCCACACCACAAAGGCTTCTTGGGATGAAGGGAAGCGCAGTGATCAGAGGAACTGGAACTCTTCATGTGTGGTAGGTTGTCAGAGATCATTTTGCATACCCTGATAGACATAGTTACAATAATAATTGGTGATTTTTGATTTTTAAATTCTGTGCCAAGCTTTGTGCTAAGGACACAATACGAATAGTGTTTCAATGCTCACCAATATCTCATGTGATTGACATGGTTCGTTATCATCCCATTTTAGAGGTGAAAGAAACTGAAACCCAAATGGGAAGTCATTCCATCAAGGTCACCTAGGAAGAGGTGGGGCTGGGATTGGAACTCAGTTCCGCCTACTGTCTTGATCTTTCCTTGACCCTTCTGATTTTTTTTTCTGCACTGATTCTCAATTTCGTCTATGTCTAATTTCAGCATTTCTCAGCCAGGAGTGATTCTTCTCCCCAGAAGGCGTATGTCAATGCCTGAAGACACTGCAGTCATCACACTAGGAGATAGAGCTGTTCCTGGCATTCTACAGGCAGAGGCCAGGGTTGCGGAAACGCATCCTATGATACCTGGGTCAGTCCCAGACAAGCGGTCCGGTCCCCAAAATATCGGTCATGCCAAGGCTGAGAATACCTGAGCTAAGCCCTTCCTCTGCACAATTTGAACCAAGAAAAGCATGTAGGGATACCTGTGCTCAAAAATCCAAGCAGGTGAAACCCGAGAGGGAAAGAATTGCTTCCCTTGTAATCATTCGTCTTCCTCGGGCTGTTCTCTTCTGTTTTCCTCTTGGTCTTGCTCTTTTGAGAAAACCACAACGGTGGTTCCCTCCTCCCCCTGCTGCCCGCCCCTTCCCTTTGCCACTTTAGAAATGTTTGTGCTGGCTTGGAGTCCTCCAGACATCGCTTATTAATAATTTCCCCTTGGCATCTGCGCCGCCTCTGTGTTAATGGCTTGAATCAGAGTGAGCCCACAGCGAGGAGGACCACCCCACGTCAGGTGCCTGCTCCTCTAAGGAGTTCAACTCTACTTTTTTTTTTTTTTTTCTGTCCAGAAAGAAGCCTAACTAGGTGAGAGGGAGCTAAGTGCTTGAAGATCACCCAACAGGGCTAAAGACACCGCAGGAGCCGTTATGATCTATCAGGTAAATAAATATGCTTTTCCGAAATTGTCTAAAGCTTTATTTATAGAAGGGGCCCAAATGGGCTGGCAGGAAGCTGCTTAAGAAGCTCTTAGCTCTCTGGCAACCCCCACGGAGTTGCATGAAACACTTTAGGGTTGTTTTCTTTGCCTTAATGATGCTGTAAGAAAAGGCAGAATGGCCCCACCCGCTGCAGGAGGGAACCTGGGGAGGCAGTCTTGTCTCCTTGTGGGGCATGAGGTAGGAGATGCCCCGCTTTTCTTAGGCCCCTTCCATCTTCCCATGCCTGGGCTGCAGCCAGGTGGGCTGTAGGAGAGGTGGGCACCTACCTGCAGCCCAGGGTGTGAGAAGATGCAACAGGCCAGAGAAACCTACTCAAACCTGCCGGGGCATGAGCTTGACTCCCAGCGGGAGGTGAGGTGCTGGATCAGAGGGTTTACTGGAGAAAGAAAGGGCCCCGGGAAGCTACTTCCCATCACCTGGGAGGGAGCATGCAACCTTCCGGCCATGCACTGGGATGGCCACCAACAGGCTCTGCCTGGCTAACTCATGCTTAAAACTGTTATAGCATAGGTTGCCAATGTGAGAAACTCACCCATCCAAACCCAAAGACTCAGAGACCCAGAGAACAGTGAAAGTGAGACTTTTAATGATGATCTTGCAAGACTGAGTATTCGATAGGCAGGCATACCCAGCACAGTTTCAACAAGCAATTTATTCCTTAGGGTGCAGGTCCCTCCACAGATCCTCACAGGCTGAGTACCATGGAGTCACAATCTTCCTGGATGTTGCCTATTGATTGTTGGGTGGGGGCTGTAGGTGTGTTTATTTATTTATTTATTTGGGTTGTCTTGCTGCGCTTTGTTGCAACCCACAATGCATTGCAATCCTAGTTAGCTTCGGGGCTCTTTACGTATTTGACCTATGACCTACGTAGCAGGAGATGCTGATAAGAACAGAGAAAATGAGCTATTTCGCAAGCTAGTACACTTTTATCTTAGACTAAACTTTCTTGGTTCAGTTGAAGGCAACTACGGGGGGGGGGAAGAGGAAGGCTGACAAGCAGGCATCAGCTATCCAAGCAGGGGCCTAGTATATCCTGTTTCTTCTGTGGTCTGCTGACCTAAGCCTACTTAAGGCACTTTGTCTTGGAAATGGACCCATGTATGCATTATTTCCTTCACCAACTCCAGAAGATTTCACATAAAAATTAAAATTTCTAACTTTAATTTTTTTTTTTTTTTTTGGTAAAAGAGAACATTTGCATTTGGTAGTGCTGGTCTGACTTAACCACATGGCAACAGCTGTCCCCTTCATCCCCTCCACTGGCTGGTGTCCTCTCCAAGTCCCCTTTGCTGAACTATCAGCTCGGACCATGGAAGAACCCATGTCTGTGGTCCCTGTCCTAGGGAAGCAGCATTTGCTTTCATCATCTTTCTAGAATAGTTAAGGAACAGAACCAAACAGAAAGGGAGGGATTTCGTGATTCTAGAGCTAGGTCAGGAGGTGATGCTGGAAGTGACAGACAGCATCGAGAAGGGCTTCTAGGGGTGCAGGGAAATGAGCTTGGACTTGAGAGTTGTGTGGGTTAGGCCAGGAGATGAAGGAGGTTGCTGGGGGAGACGATGAGGCTGGGAAAGCATAGAAGGGCAAAGGCATGCAGGTGAGCATGGGCTTGGCTCCCAGGGAAAGGGGAGGTGCTGGAGCAGAGGGTTTGTTGGAGAAAGAAAGGGAGTGTCAGCTGAAAACCAGGAGCAGTGTGTTGACCTAGTGGTCTAGGCCACATAGTCTCATAGTCACTTGTCCGTCTAGAGATGTGATGGTGATCAGAGGGGTGGCAGCGAGATGGGATACAGGAAGTGGCAGATATTCTACCAGCCTTCTTCATAGTCATGAGTCTCCCTTCAGGCCTCAAGGTAATATCAAGATTTCTGGTTCAGAACCCGGTACTCTCAACTTTAAGTAGCAATGGGGCAAGACAGAAATGATGCAGACTGCATGACTCTAAGAAACCCTGAGCCCCAAAGCCCTGGAGGTGGCCCCAGCATGAGTCATTTGAGGCTGAGGCCTCAGCCTCTTACCAGGGTCTCCTAGGTTCCAGCTTCTCACTTTCTCATCCTCTTCTGGGGTTATGCAAGGGCTTAGACTCCTGTGTATCCTGCTGCTGGGGAATTGTTCAAAAGCCAGGATCCCTGGAGAAGTGAATTTTGTCTGCCGGCTTGACCTGCCCAGGAAAGGTCCATGGGAAATTCAAGTAAGAGTGAATCAGGAGGTTCTCATGGACTCCACTGCAATCCCTGTCTTAGCGTGCTCTATAAAAACACTTAATACACATTTAAAGCTTATCTCTATTTCTTCAATTAAACATCACTCTGCTGACTCAGGAACTGAGCAGGATTTGAATATAGTCTTCTGGGATCACCCATTACGAGCCAGACTCCTCAGATCCCAGGAGCTGGGGGCAACGCCTAGATTTCCTCTTTTTGCTGCATTTTACCATTAAAAATGGCTTCCCTCTGATGTGATCACCTTCCTGCTCTTAAAACATGTGTGCATGCACACACACACACACACACACACTCACACGCCTGAGGCTTCATAGAAACAGTCATTTCTTGGCAAATCACGCATTTACAAAATGCCCATAAAATGGGAATTGCATGGGAGGGGGGCACTTGAAGTCAACAGGGAGTCACAGAAGGGGAGCTTTGTGTTTCTGGTGGGCTGTGTCACAGGATAGAGCGGATCGCGTCTTTATGCCAAGGAGAAAAACTCCTGACATAAGCTGGGATCAGGTGGGCGGCGGTACAAGGGGGGCTCACCCATCTGAGGAGGTGTTCACGATTGTGGGAAAATTCAGAGCCCTGGAAACCGCCTGACCTTAGAGATCCAGTCAACACAACCCACCTAGGGACAGGCTGGTGCAAGTCCCTTTTTTCTGTGCCTGTGTCTACAAGGAATACATGCGTGATTTCAGAGACTATTTTTGACCAGAGGGAAAATAAATTGCATGTTACAGGATTTGAACAGATTAAAAACATTACAAAAATGTTCTGCCTCTGCCTCTATTGTATTCTTACTTTATTGCTGGTGATTTCTCCTTTGACTTGCTAACAGGGATGTATTTTTTCTTGGTACTGCCATTACCTCTCCCTGCTTCTTTCCAGGTCACTAATTTTTCTGCTTAGAGTTCATTCTGTTTAGACCGATATGCTGTCTCTTTTAATGAGGTTATTTCTGGGTTATTAGCCTTCCTGTTATATGATACCTTATGTGGAGGGCCTAATTGATGTAAATCAAACACAGCTTGTGGAAGAAAAAAAAATCAAAGTCATCCTTCAGATATTTGGTGAATCTCGAGGCATCTCAGGATTTCAGCATTTAAAAGTACTTTTTCAACGAGAGGTTACATGTGGCTAATAACACAAATAAATCCTTTCTCATTCGTAAATTAGCAGGTTCAAAGAAGTGGAAATTGAAGGAGAGCATTGGCATTTGGGTTTGCTGAATAAGCTTTAGACAGAAATTAGACTGAAAAGTATCGAATGGGAGGGGTTTAATTGTATAGTTCAATAACCTTGCCAACATATTTTTATTAAGGCATTCTTACATAAGCCATTAAGCTTTAGGTTAATTTTTACAGTTATTTCTGGCTGTACTTAGCGAATAGGGATAAAGCGAAGCAAGGAAAGACTTCCCTCTCGAATTCTTATAGGTCTCATTGCCAACCACGGCTTGAGGGACTTTTGTGGTGCTTTGGTCATCAGAGGGGCCTGTTGTTATGTTCACATTAGCAAGAGGCGGATGCTGTTTTCTGATTTTGCTCCTGGACATTAGCTCTGTCACAGGAGATCTGATGTGCAGGCATATTATTTTTATCTCAAAAGAAAGAAAAATATGGTTTGCTCTCTTTTTTCCTTAAGGTCTTGTTCATTCATTATGTTCTCTGCCTGTCTCAGAGAGAAATTGCTCCATGTCTGGAAAGGTGAGGCCAGTGCTGCGCTTCCCAGAGGGAGCGCTTGGGAGACACCTTGTGTCTTTGTGGAGCAGGGGATCTGTTGGGTGGAGGGACTCTTAGTGGATGAGGGTTGTGTGGCAATGTGGAAGGTAGGTTGGGCATGGCACCCAGGGGCAGTCTTGCTACAGCGGAAGGCATGGGAGTTTTGGGATCAGACCAGGTTAATGCTAACTCGGCCCGTTCATAACCATGTGATGCTAGGGAAGGTACTTACCTGGTTAATGACAGCACCCGAAACTCAAAGATAAACCTATATGAAGTCCTCTGTGGAGGAGGCCACCAACTTAGCTCTCCTGAGATACGCACCTCGCCCTTGGTTTGGGAAAATGATCATACCTCCTGCACAGGTTTGCCCAGAGATGTAAACAAAAGCAACCTACCAACTGCCAGGCCCAGCATAAAACAGTGCGGAGTCTTGACGCTGACCCTCTCTGGGGAGGGTGCGGGAGGTCACTGCCACTGCGTGCTGTTGTCCAGCTTGGTGGCTGGTGGACACTCAGTCATGGTGGCTCCACCTCCTGTTTACACTGGTGTCCAGGCCTGCGATGGCTCTTGCCTGCGGACCGGGACAACCTGTTCACTCTGCCTGAAAAGGTGGAGGAACTTGGGAGATGCCGGAACAAGGGGAAGTGGGCCTTTCTCCCAGGGAAGAGGCTGGCTGACCCTGCCCGTCCAAGAGTCACCATTGAGCAGAGTGGCCTTGCCAGGTATGAGACGTTGCCATATGCCGGCATAACACCACACTGCGCTGTGTATGTATCAGGTATGCATTTATATGTATGTATGTTACCTCTCTCTATATAGGTATTTATATATACCTGTAAATAATTAACATAATATCTATTTAAATAAATAGGAATATATGTTATCTATATACACACATATATATGTCTATGTAAATGTTCATGTATATGTATATATGTTTGCCTCCCTCATACATAGAAAAACACCGCTACAGAATGGCACACAGCTCTAGGCTGTCGTACCTATAAACATTTCTATTCTAATATGTATTTACATATATGTTGATGACTCCATTTATATGTTACATGTTTCTTTATATAGTTAGTGATATTCCTATTTGCGTGGGCATGGATTTGTTTCTAGTTAGGTCCTTTCCCAGGCCTATGTCTGTGATGTGCTCCAGACAATAGCCTGGCTCCACTGTTTCTTCAGGTGTGGCCACGAGGGTTCCTCCCTGCCTGCCTGGAGGTGACCTGGTGACTCAGTTGTGGGCTTAGCCCATCAGAGGGTGGGGAATGCTTGGCCTCTTTCATTCTGTCTTTCTTTTATTCATTTGCTTATTTATTATTTTTTTTTTTGGGGGGGAGGGAAGTCTCATTCTGTCACTCAGGCTGGACTACAGTGGCATGATCTCAGCTTGCTGCAATCTCCGCCTCGTGGGTTCAAGTGATTCTGTATTTTTAGTGGAGACAGGGTTTCACCATGTTGGCCAGGCTCATCTTGAACTCCTGGC
Organism: Sapajus apella; assembly: GCF_009761245.1. NCBI lineage: Eukaryota > Metazoa > Chordata > Mammalia > Primates > Cebidae > Sapajus > Sapajus apella. The sequence goes on from NW_022437008.1 coordinate 8,561,897, forward strand.
CTCAAGTGATCCACCTGCCGTGTCCTCCCAAAATGCTGGGATTATAGGTATGAGCCACCATGCCTGGTCCATCATTTACATTATAGTAATTTTCTACCAGAGATCTTAAATTTCAGAGAGAAAAATTCAGAATTTATGTCACTGAATCATGGAGATGGATTTGAAATTCCTCCAGCACTTGGGTTTCTCAAACCTCTTCCTAAATAATTTTGCTTATTCCATACAACATCTATGCAGTTATTCACTTGACATTTTTATTTAAATCACCCTTCTTTAAATTTTTAGAATTTAGTTTTAAAGGAAAGCATATGTCAATTTGGTACCTGGACCTTCATGGTATTTGCCATAAAGAGGGATATTTCTGGGATGGATTAAATGTCATTCCCATTGGCCTGCTCTACTGCCCACAAAGCCTGCAGTCACACTCACACACAGAATACACACACTAGAGAGAACAATGTCTATAACAACACCTACCTATCATGTACTCCCACGCAACACAAAGAGTGCCCAAGCACAAAACAGTACACAACACAGATGACGCCTAGACATGTGACACAAACACACACGGAACATATAACACACATGACATGTACTTATGCTCACACACAGCACGTGTGACAAATAATACATGTTATAGAGGACATGTACAACAAACACACCAAGCGCACACACATCAGACATTCACAGCACACTCACAAACCTATCATACACACACTCAAACCCACTGCACACACACAACACAAAGTCATACACCTCCTGCAATGCTAGCATACAACACACACAATGAACATTCTCATAGCGACATATTCATATATGTAATATTTTTTCTTAGTTAAAAACCTAGGGGTAGAAATGTTGGGTTATAGAGTATGCATGTTTTTAAATTTAGCTGTTCTGCAGAGTGGTTGTATCTATTTGTATAATCTCCAGCAGCCTATTTTAATTCCAATTGCCAATGCTTGATATTGCCAGACTTTCTAATATCATCTCATTTTGGAGGAGTGAATTGGTGTATCATTATAGTTTTAAATTGCATTTCTCTGATTAATATAAGGCCGTTTTTGTACATGGTTGCTTTGCATTTCTTTTTCTATTGGTCTGATTCTTTCTCTTTTTGAATTTTTAAACATTGTTAACATATTCTGGACCTAACTATTTCTATCCAGATACAAATGTATATGTGTCTGTGTGTATGTTGTGTGTATTGTCTTTTGTGTGTATGTGTTGTTGTAATATGTTTTTCTAGTCTATGGCTTATCTATTCATTCTTTAATGATGTCTTTGAATGTACGGACGTATTTCAAGAGTTGAAGTGCAAAAGGAACTCATGATGTGGGTTGTGCGGCACTCTGAATTTTCTCTGGTGCTCTGTGATGTATACCTGAGAAGGTGATTCAGACCAAGTGGATAGAGGAAAACCCATTGGAGGCCACTAGCTACAACAAATCGTGGAGAGAAGTTGATGGTTTGAACTGAAGATAAGGAAATAAAAGTGGAGAAAAGGAAGTATATTGAAAAGATATCTTGGAGGGAGTTCATGGAAGTGAGAAAGAAGTAGGTGACAAAAATGACTACAGGTTTATGGTTTAAGAAAATCGAATGAAACAAGTAAAAATAGCAATATATTGTGAGGAGGGAGCTGGGCGATAGTTAGAGAGGGGTGGAGGGACTTAGGAAAGACTTCTATAGTAGGGGACTTAATTTTGTCTAAATGTATGGTGGGAAGGAACCAGTGCCCACAGAAACGATAATGGATTGCATAATTTTTCCAAATTAGAGTTTCTCAACTCTGGTTGTGCATTCAAATTTCCTGGAGAACTTTGAAAAAATGTTGATGTCCAAGCTTTTATTCCTATCCCCCACAGTTTCTTTCTGGAGGGAGCCTGGGGCATGGGGTGTGTGTGTGTGTGTGTGTGTGCAACAAAAGCTCACTAGGTGACTCAAATGTGCAGCCAGGATTAAGAGCCACTGTCTTGGAAGACAGAAGAGGCTGAGATCCCAGGTGTAGGTGGATTAGTTGGTCTTAGGTGCAAGAAGAGTTGCTCACTGCAACAGGAAGGAAGAAGGGACGATGGCAACAGATGCAGAATGTTTGAAAGTTTGATGATGGAATATTAAGGAGGGCACTCATGATTGGTTTATATTTTCAGGAATCTTTACACAATGTGACCCCTATAATTCTTAGCCAAGCCAAATGAGAGATTGTTAGATAAGGCAATTTGGGGGACATAATGACTTCTTATTACCATCTTCGTATTGGTTTTACTGTGAAATTAATAATTTGCAATCAACTAGTACTAGCGTTTGGGGATACTAGGACTTCTAGATACTAAGATAGATTGATGAGGGCTACTAACATGTTTTTCTTTGGAAAATGAGGAATGGAATTTTCTGAGAATTCCACTAGAAGCTGAACATTATTGGTTGCATTTTACTTTTCCTGCTTAAAAATTTAGAAATAAACTAATTTACATTCCCACCAGCACTGTAAAAGCATTCCTAATTCTCTGCAACCTCACCAGCATCTGTTGTTTCTTGGCTTTTTAATTTTCACTGTTCTGACTGGTATGAGATAGTATCTCATTGTGGTTTTGATTTGCATTTCTCTGATAATCAGTGAGGTTGAGCTTTTATTCATATGCTTGTTGGCTGAATGTATGGCTTCTTTTGAGAAGTGTTTATTTCATTTGCCCACATTTTAATGGGGTTGTGGGCATGCTCATTGCAGCACTACTCACAATAGCAAAGACATGGAATCAACCTGATAGACTGGATAATGAAAATATGGTACATATACACCATGGAATACTATGCAGCCATAAAAGAATGAGATCATATCCTTTGCAGGAACATTGATAAAGCTAGAAGCCATCATCCTCAGATTGATGCGGGAACAGAAAACCAAACACCACATGTTCTCACTTATAAGTGAGAGCTGAACAGTAAGAACACATGGACAGTGGGAGGGGAGCAAAACACACTAGAGCCTGTTTGGAGGGTCTGGGGGGAGAGCATTAGAGTGAAGAGCTAATGCATGCTGGGCTTAATACAGCTAGTGCTCGATTTACGACCACGATTGGGACCGGCAGACCGGTTGTAACACGATTTGGTCGTAAGTTGAGTAGGCTATATGTACAGTTGAAATGGTGCACGCGGAGATGGTAGTGCTGCCGGAAGCTGGTCCACACTGTCGTATGCCCAACTGGACAACATTTGCGCTGCCAGACGCGGAACAGTCGTGGCTAGTGATTGCGGTCGTAAAGTCGAAAGGTCGTAAGTTGCATAGGTCGTAAGTCGATCAATACCTGTACCTGGGTGATGGGTTGATAGGTGCAGCAAACCACCCTGGCACTGGTTTACCTATATAACAAAGCTGCACGTCCTGCATGTGTACCCAGGAACATTTAAAAAAGATTTTTGAAACAGATTTTTTCCAGTCTTTTAAAATTATTGATCAGCATGTTGGAAAATTTGATTTGAAGAGGCCCAAACCTTGATGTTACTGATGCAAATGGCTGTAATGTTAAAGGTAGTGAGTTTCTTGAGATGCTTGTAATAGCCCCTTGCTGAGAGATTTCTCTGTCTAGGGTTCTGTAAGTTTGAGATTCCAGAGAGGATTTTGACTGGGCTTGAGGAAAAAATGGGAAGGACCTTTGCTGACCAAATATAGTGAACAGTTTGAGCATTTGCTCTTTCAAGTGTATGAACCAGCTGGCACTTACAGCCAGGACAATATCAAAATTTAATGGAAACTTAATAAACTTTCAAACCAGAGAAGTGTTTACACTACTCAGAAAGAGATGTTTGAACTGCTATGTCTGCCTGGCTATGGAAGAGAAGTGGTACTGCCATTCACTTGGGAACTATCTTTAGTAATAAATTTGGATGAGATTCCATCTGGTTTTCTTATCTATTCTTTTTATATAGTGCAATGTTGCAGGTGCAAGAGAATGTGTTTGAAGAAAAAAATGCATATGAAACTACATTAGACTGGAGTTTGCCATTTCATTCTCTTGGCAGGATAGCAGCTGCAAAATGAGTTCTTGGGGCTGAGGGAAAGGGTTCATTCTGAGGACTGCAATTAATGAGCAGGGGTTTGCCAAAAAGAGAGGATTATCAGTTAAGATTTTAAGAGTTGTATTGCTGTGTAATTAATGTGCGGTGAAATGCATAGATCTTAAATAACCAGTTTGATCAGTTTTGAAAAATGTGCACACTAGAGTGACACACATCCATACCAAGACATAGTCCATTTCCAGCCTCCAGAAAGTTCTTTCATGTCCCTTCCCAGTACATTCTTAGCCCTTCTCTCCAAAGAAAATCATAGTTCTGATTTCTGTCATCACAGATTCATAATATCTGTTTTAGAACAGTCACATAAGTGGAATCATACAATATGCATTATTTTGTCTGTCTTCTTTAGTAAGAATGATGGTTTTGAATTCTTCCATATTTTGCATGTATTAGTATCTTTTTTTAAAAAAATCACTGGGTAGCACACTTTGTGTGAAAATATCACAGTTTATTTGTCTGTTCTATTGCTGATGGATGCTTGGGTTGCTTTTCTTTTTTGTTGTTGTTGCTGCTTCTATTAACATTCTTATACAAGATTTTGGGGGACATATATTTTAATTTCTCTTAGATAAATGTCAAGGAAATGCAATCCTGGGTCATGGGGCATGTATATGTGTAATTTTATAAGAAACCGCCATAGCAGTGTCCAAACTGGCTGCGCCGTTTTGCTCTACCAGCATCTATCAGTGTAGGAGAATTCCAGGTGCTCCTCATTCTCAGCATTTGGTATGGTCACTCCTTTCAACTGTAGCCATTTTAACGTTTGAAGTGGTGTCTCATTAGAGTTTTAATGTTGATGTCCCTGATAAAACTGGCCATTCCTATATCTTTGTGAAATGTATGTTGAAATCTTTTATTCTGTCTTATTATTATGACTTCTTTATATTCTAAATATAAGCCATTTGACACATTTGACACTTTCCTTGTGTTTGGCTATCCAATTTATTTATTTATCAATATCCTGTGATAAGTGAACGTTTTTAATTTTGATGGAGTTCATTTTTTTTCTGTTAAATGATTTTTTTTTCCCCTAAGAAATCTTTGCCTGCCTTGAAGTCATAAAAATACTCTCTTATGTTTTCTTCTAGGAGCTCTGTCGTTTTAGCTTTTAGGTTTAGGTCTCCAGTTTACTTTGAATTAATTATTGTCTGTGGTGGAGGACAGGAGTAAAGATGATTATTTTTTCCATACAGATATTGAGACGTTTCAGACATTTAGACAATAGTTTTGTTGAAAAGACTATTATTGCAATAAGAATCACTTCAGTGCCTTTGTCAAATGTCTATTGACCCTATAGATTTGAATCTATTTCTAGATTCTTTACTGTGTTCCACTGATTTTTTAAGCTCTCCTTATACAAAAACCACAGTACCTTTTCTATTATTACTTTATAAAACAATCTTGAAAGCCTTTGTTCTTCTTTTTCAAATTTGCTTTGGCTCTACTACATGTATTTTTATATAAATTGTAGAAACAGCTTTTCAATTGCCTTTTTAAAAAGGCTTCTTGGATTTTGCTTGGCATAGAATTGAATCAATAGATCAATTTGGGAAGAAATGACATCTTGGAAGTATTGAGAATTTCAGTTCATGAAGTAGGTACAGATCTTTATTTAGATATTTTAAAATTTCTCTTAGAGATTATATGTTGTTTTTCATGTAAATTTCTTGTACATCTATTGCTAAATTTATCTCTAAGTATTTTATGTCTATTGAGTATGATTTTTTAAATTGTATAATCTAATTTTTTATTGCTATTACATAGAAACATAATTTATTTTGATTATTTACAGTGTATATTGTGACATTGTTAAATTCATGATTAGTTCAGGTGGTATTTATCTTTTCGTAATTTGCTTAGGATTTTCTTTCTATATAAAAATGAGTGGGACTTTCAGCACAATGAGAGAAAACCTCCTTGCCTTTCTTCTGATTAGCTGAAAATCTGATCAGTTGTCTAAGTTGAAGTTTCTGATGTTGAATATGTGTTTGTGTTTTTTCTTGGTCAATCTTGATAGAAGCATATAAGTTTTATTTACCATTTCAAAGAAATAATCTAGTTTATTGATTACCTTTGATATCTTTATTATTTCCTTCCTTCCTATTAATTTTTATTTAATTTGTCTTTCTTTTTCTAGCCTTTGAGGTTGGAAGATTAGATTTTTTTATTTTAAATCCTTTCCATTTTTCTAATATAAGCAATTAAAGGTATAAAATTACTTCAAGTACTACCTTATATATATCTCATAACTTTTAAAATATTATGTATTTATTACTGTTTCATCTAAAATATTTTAAAATTTACCTTGCACTTTTTTTTATTCATGGAATATTTGGAAGATTTTATTTAACTTTCCAACACAGTAGTGTTTTAGAAAACATATTTTATATTTGTTAACTGCTATTTTAACTCTATTTAATTTCATCATAGAGAAAATACAATACTATTTCAACACATAACACTTATTGTGTCTTCTTTAATTTCTTTTTTTTTTCTTTTTTTTTTTTGAGACGGAGTTTTGCTCTTGTTTCCCAGGCTGGAGTGCAATGGCGTGATCTCGGCTCACCGCAACCTCCGCCTCCTGGGTTCAGGCAATTCTCCTGCCTCAGCCTCCTGAGTAGCTGGGATTACAGGCACGCACCACCATGCCCAGCTGATTTTTTGTATTTTTAGTAGAGACAGGGTTTCACCATGTTGACCAGGATGGTCTTGATCTCTTGACCTCGTGATCCACCCGCCTCGGCCTCCCAAAGTGCTGGGATTACAGGCGTGAGCCACCGCGTCCGACGTCTTCTGTAATTTCTTAAAAGATGGTTTGTCTTGGTGAATGTTCCATGTGTACTTGAAATAAATATGTATGTTTCTCTTGGATATATACAGCTCAATAAGGTTAAATTGTTTGATAATATTCAGATATTCTTTTGCCTTACAGTTGTTTTGTCTATTTGTTTTATTAAGTACTGGAGCAAGAATAAAGTCTTCAGTTGCAATCTTAAATTTGTCTATTTCTTCCAGTAGTTTTGTTAAATTTGCCTAATGTATTTTTTTTTTTTTTTTTGAGACGGAATTTCGCTCTTGTTACCCAGGCTGGAGTGCAATGGCATGATCTCGGCTCACCACAACCTCTGCTTCCTGGGTTCAAGCAATTCTCCTGCCTCAGCCTCCCGAGTAGCTGGGACTACAGGCGTGCACCACCATGCCCAGCTAATTTTTTGTATTTTTAGTAGAGACAGGGTTTCACCATGTTGACCAGGATGGTCTCGATCTCTTGACCTCGTGATCCACCTGTCTCGGCCTCCCAAAGTGCTGGGATTATAGGCGTGAGCCACCACGCCTGGCCCTGCCTAATGTATTTTAAATAACTGTTTATATGTTGATTCATTTAGGCTTGTTATACCTTCTTGATTAATTGATATTTTATCAGTATAAAATGCCCCTCTTTATTTATGAATAGTCTTTGTCTTGAAGTCTGCTTATAATATAGTTGTATTCTCTTTTTCATGCATATTGTTTACATGCCTTTTTACCTCCTTTTACTTTTTACTTACCTATGTCTTTATATTTAAAGAGTATTTCTTGTAGACACACTTACCATATTATTTCTTATTATGTTTTAAATATAACATTAATAACATTTCATATTATTATTGGCATGGTTGGCTTTAAGTCTACCATTATATTTATTTTCTATTTGCTTATTGCTCCCTTTTTCCATTTGCGGGCTGAAATTTCCCCCATTTTATTTTTTTCCCTCTATTTGTTTTGGTCAAAATGTCTTTGTTAGTTTTAGCAGCTTAGTGTACTTTCCGTAATCACTATCTCATTCTCACTATTATTGTCATACATTTTACTTCTACATGTGTTAAAATGCCACAGTACGATGTTACTGTCTTTCTTCTAATAATCAAATGTAGTTTAAGGAATTAAGAAATCAGGAAATATATTTTCTATTTAATCCATATATTTGCCATTTCTAGGTCTTTTATTCCTTCATGTAGATTCTATTCCTTCATGTTGTGATCTCCTATCAGTTCCTTTCAGCCTGAAGAAGTATCTTAAACATTTCTGTGTAGCAGATCAACTTGTGATTATTCTCTTCGTTTTGGTCATCTAAAGAGTCTTTATTTTTCTTTCCATTTTGAGGGGTATTTCCACTGGATATATGCTTCTAGGTTGACAGGATTTTCTTTCAGCTTTTTAAAGGTGTTGCTCCATTATCTCTGGCTTGCAATATCTCTGCTAGGGGATAAAGTTATTATTTTTATCTTTGTTTTTCTATAAGTAAGAGTCATTTCCCCCTCTGTGTGTTAGTCCATTTTGTGTTACTGTAAAGGAATACCTGAAGCTGGGTAATTTAGAAAGAAAAGAGGTTAATTTGGCTCATGAATCTGGCGGCTGAAAAGTTCAAGATTGAACATCTGTATCTGATGAGGGCCTCAGGCTGCTTCCATTCCTGGCAGAAGATAGAGGGGAGCCATTGTGTGCCAAGATCATGTGGAGAGAGGGGAAGCAAGGGATAGAACAGGTGCCAGGCTCTGTTTAACAACCAGTTCTTTAAGGACATATTAGAGGTAGAACTCACTCACTTTGAGAAAGGGCACTAATCCATCCATGAAGAATTTGCTCCCATGACCCAAACACCTCCCATTAGCCCCACCTCTAAGATTGGGAATCAAATTTCAACATGAGATTTGGAAGAAACAGACATCTGAACCATTGCACTCCGGTTCCCTTAATATTTTTCCTCTTCATCATGAATTTACAGCAATTAGAATATAATGTTTATGAGCGCCGGGCGCGGTGGCTCACACCTGTAATCCCAGCACTTTGGGAGGCCGAGGCAGGTGGATCACGAGGTCAAGAGATCTAGACCATCCTGGTCAACATGGTGAAACCCCATCTCTACTAAAAATACAAAAAATTAGCTGGGCATGGTGGTGCGTGCCTGTAATCCCAGCAACTCAGGAGGCTGAGGCAGGAGAGTTGCCTGAACCCAGGAGGCGGAGGTTGCGGTGAGCCGAGATCACGCCATTGCACTCCAGCCTGGGTAACAAGAGCGAAACTCCGTCTGAAAAAAAAAAAAAAAGAATATAATGTTTATTGGTGTGATTTACTTTGATTTTCTCCTCCTGAAAGATCATTGAGCTCTTGGCCCTGAGGTTTTATATATTTTGACTCAATATGAGATATTTTCAGTCATTATTTCCTAAGATATTTTTATCTGTACCCTATTTCTCTCATCTTCTTTTGGGATTTATGTTTCACTTATTTTAGAATACTTGATATTGAGTTTCAGGTTACAGAAGCTCTTTTCATTTCTTATGACAACATGCCCCATACCCAATGTAATTATTGGAGAAAATTCAATGTTTGCATAGTACATAATAGTATGATTGTGTAGTAATTTACTTATTATAATAAGCTTCCACCATAGATCCCCCAAATCTCACCTCCTGGTATTCCCACTCGTATGGAATCTCTTCCTCTTGAGTGGGGGCTGGATCTAGCAATTTGCTTCTCATGAGTAGAACACAGAAAAATGAATGGAAAATCACTTCTGTGATTAGGTTATGAAACACTGCCTGCAGTCTCTTGCATTCTCTCGTCTTGCTCATTATGATGATGGGAGCTGCAATATGGAGAGGCCCACATAGCAATAAACTGAGGGAAGACTCTTAAAACAGCCAGAGAGGAACTGAGACCCTTGGAACTGAATCCTACCAACAACCACGTAAATGAGCTTGAATGTAGATTCTTCTTCAGCTGAACCTTCAGAAGAAACCCCAGCCTCAGCTGTCACCTGAGAGCAGTTTTGTGAGAGACCCCAGTTTAGAGGATCTAGAGGAACCACACCCAGATATCACATACATTGTGATATAATAAATGCTGTTTTACTGAGTCATTACATTTTGGAGTCATTTGTTACACAGCAATAGATAACAAATGCATGTTTTCTATCTACTATTTTCGGACATGCCTCCTTCCTCTTTTATTTGCTGTTGTAAGTAATGCTGCACTGAATAGCCTGGAGAATATAGCTTCATCTTCAGGAATTTATTTACACAAGTGGCATTGGTAAGTCAAAATGTCTGAGCAGGGCTCAGTTTGGTCGTGCATATAACAAAAGTTTGGAATAAAACGAAGAGGATTAACATGGCCTCTACACAAAGAGAACATACAAATTCATGAAGTGCTCCGTATTTTTTTTTTTTTTACAAAGGCTTACAAGCCATTCAATGGATGAAGGATAGTGTTTTCAACAAGTGGTGTTCTGTATCTTGATTGCAGTAATAAATATTAATACATGAACCTACACATGGGATTAAATGGTATAGAGCTACACACACACACACACACACACACACACACCAGCGAACACAAGTAAAACTGGGGACATCTGAATGGGGGTGCTGAGTTGTGTCAGTGTCAGTATATTAGGTTGTGATATTACACTGTAGTTTACAAGATGCTATCATTGGGGGAAACTAGGAAAAGAGTGTATATGATCTATGATCACTCTGTATTATTCTTTCCAACTAAATGTGAATCTATAATCATCTCAATAAGTATTGTAACTTTTAAATGGGATGCACATTTTTATTATTCATTTATTTATTGTTTATTTATTTTTCTTGATTATAGAGATGGCAGATCTCACTGTGTTTCCCAGGCTGGTCTGGAATTCCTGGGCTCAAGCAATCTTCCCGCATCAGGCTCCCAAAGTGCTGGGATTTCAGACATGAGCCACCAAGCCAGGCCAAGATGAGTATTTTTATAATTTCAAAATACATGAACACATTTTACCCAAGGAAGAGCACAATTTATAATTCTACTCACTGTAAGAATGAGCATGCTCACTATTGTGGCTTTATTGATTTTTGGCCCATTATGACAGGGAATTATGTGAAACCAACAATAAGGAGGAGAAGTGAGCTTTTTAAGTATTATTTTTAAGAGGCAGGGTATTTCTCTATTGCCCGGACTGGAATGCAGTGGGTTGATCATAGCTGACTGTAGCCTTGAAGTCCTGGGCTGAAGCAATCCTCCTGTCTTAGCCTCCCAAGTAGCTAGGCCTACAGGTCTGCTCTACTACACCTGGCCAATTTTTAAATTCTTTTTGTCAGGGTGGGATTCCACTTCGTAGCTCAGGCTAGTCTTGAACTCCTAGCCTGAATTGATCCTCCCATCTTGGACTTACAAAGAACTGAGATTATACGTGTGAATCACTGTGCCCTGCCCATTGTTTTATGCTGATAAAAAATTTGCTTAACCAAGAATACATAAGAATACATAATATAAGAACCACAAAATTCTAGTATAATTTATGAGCTCTTAATTCCTTGTGCAATGTGGCACAAACTTATATCAAGTAAAACTACATGACAGGCTGGGTACGGTGGCTTATGCCTGTAATCCCAGCACTTTGGGAGGCCAAGGCGGGTGGATCACCTGAGGTCGGGAGTTTGAGACCAGCCTGGCCAACATGGCGAAACCCTGTCTCTACTAAAAATACAAAAAAAATTAGCCAGGCCTGATGGTACATGCCTGTAATCCCAGCTATTGGAGAGGCTGAGGCAGGAAAATCACTTGAACCTGGGAGGCAGAGGCTGCAGTGAGCTGAGATCGTACCATGCACTCCAGCCTGGGCGACAGAGTAAGACTCCATCTCAAAACAAACAACAAAAGCAACAATACCGTAAGCTACATGACAATAATGTGGCATTCTCCTCTCAGAATACTGAACAGATCAGGCAAATAATAAAAACAGAGACAATTTTAAAACATTACAGACAAGGCTGATTCTCTAAATCTAAATCTACATATATCTATCTGTGTCTATATAGTTATATCAAATAACAAAACTAAGCAGTCTTCAACATCCATGGGATATTGAGAATTATACTCACAGAGACACCCACGCACATGGCTTTAAAAATCCTAAAGAATATAACGAATTTGAAATTGCTTGACCCCAATATAGCAGAATTAGAAAAAAGAAAGATCTGAGGCAAAAAATTTAACCCAATTGTAATTTAAAGATACATTCTAAATACTTGTGAATTAATGAGGAAAACAAAACTGAATATTTTCCTCATTTATAAAGTCTAAACATTGAAGCTAAATGATGGAAACATTCCATGGAAGAGGCTAGAAAATTAATATGACATTAAAAAAAAAAAAAAACAACCAGTGGTGAACTGCAAAACTGGAGGCAAATTACACCTCTTGCTGGCGTCCAAGCTCTCCTAGCTCTTAGCATCACCAAGCTTCCACACTGACTCTGAACCTGGCCTTGGGACCTGCTTTAGCCAATGGAACAGTTGAAAACATACCATAGGCAGACTTGAAAAGCACATTCTATCTCACTCTCTTGCCGTGGTCACCATGTGAAGAAGCCAGGGTTAGGCTGTTGCTTGGTGAGAGGTATGTGGCCCTGTCACCCTTGTCACCCTGGCCAATGGCCTGCCAGCTGCCAGTTGTATGACTGAGGGCATCTGAGTTCTTCCAGCCACCAGCCCACTCACCGGCTGATCTTGAATGCCTGAGTGAGCCTAGCAATGATTAGCTGAGGCTGCCTGAACCACTCAGCCCACCCACAGAGTCGTGAGCAAACTAAATAGTGGCTGTTTTTAAGCTGCTGAGTTTTGGGGGTGGTTTGTTACACAGCAAAAGCTGTGGCATGAAAACATAAGGTTAAGACACAGAGGCAGTTGCTGCACAAAGTTACAAGTTGTGTCACTGCTCTCCCATCATCTGTGCTAATGAAATAAAGTAAGTGCAAAGCAAGCGATCTGTAACAGCGTGGAGGGAGCCGCGGAATTCTAAGAAGGGTGTACAGAGCTGGGCTGAGAGCAGAGAATATCCCCCAGGCCTGGGCTCTGTGCAAGCATTTCTTCTTCCTTCTGCACCTAGGCATGGAATTCACCCTGGTGACACAGATCTGTTCCACACCAGGTCATGGGCCACGTTGTCTGAAACTGGGAGAATCAATAAGGCAATCCTCATAAGCCTCATGGCCTTCACTCATGGGTCAGGGCTGTGGGTTCTCAATGCAGTGAGTCCTATAGCTAAAGGGACACAGGTCAGGCAATGAAAGCAGCCTTTGCAATGAGAAGCTGAGCTGAAACACAAGTCAGTCAGTGTAGACTGCAGGGCCAGGCAGCACACACAGCATAGGTCCTCGATGCATGTTTGAATGAAGGTGTACACATTGTAAACGTAACGTGCGCATTGGTGTGGTGATGCTTGTGTGTCTGGGATTACCCTGTGAGTGATTCTTCAGGTGTCCCTGGGCAGGGGAACCTGAAATCCTTAGCAGATGGGGTTGCCCAGCCGGCTGGCTTAGTCTCAAGCCATCTGAACGGAAGTCAAGGATTTCTGCAGGGACCTGTTCTTCCACAGGTGTTCCTGCAGCATCGTAAACAAGATGGAAGGGACAAGCCGCATCTGTCTGTTTGCAATAAAAACAAACCCTTAAGAACAGACAAGATGGCACAGAGGCACCACATCTGTTGCAAGGGGACCAGCGGCCGCTGGCAGTTTTTATTTGGCTTTGTTTGTGCAGCTGGGAGGCGGGCCTGGTGGGAGATGGCAGGGTTTGTCTTCTGAGTCCCAGAAGCACAGGAGCAATTAGAGTCTTGTCTGGCCCCGAAAGGTCAGGAGCTGCACCATTCCTTTCCAAGGGGGCTGGTGACCTCTCTCTGGCCTGCAATGATCACTCAGCTCATATGCACAGTCCCCAGGGCCCCCTCACCCATGCCTCCACATGTTCGTGTGCTTAAGAAATTGGGAAAGACCACAGGAATCCAAAGAGAGGGCAGGGTGGTACAGCAACATTCAACAGCCAAAAATGCTCATTTAGATCTAGTTTAGAATTAAAAACTCAAATGTCTTCGTTCTTTGTGTGTGTGGTTTTTTGTTTGTTTTTGACAGGGCCTTGCTCTGTCGTGGTCTGAGCTGGAGTGCAATGGCATGCTCACAGCTCCTTGCAGCCTCGACTTCCTGGGCTCCAGCAATCCTCCTGCCTCAGCCTCTCCCAGAAGCTAGGACCACCATGCTCAGCAAATTTTTCAAATTTTTGTGGAGACAGAGTCTCACCATGTTGCCCAGGCTGGTCTTGAATTCCTGGCCTCAAGAGATCCTCCCACCTCCGCCACCCAAAGTGTTGGAATTACAGGCATGAAGCCACTGCACCCAGCTTTGTTCTTGACTTTGTGATTGGGAAGTTCTTGAAATGTTCACTGAAGCTGTAGTTTCCTCCATGGTCCAGGGCCCCAGCTTTGTGATCTCCTCTGCCTGCTGCATCTCCCAGCCCCGCATGGCCCAGTGGGTTGTAGATGGCAAACTCTAAGGGGCCAGAACTCAGTGTGGCTTATTTTTGTGTCCCTAGCTCCAGCAAAGACCTGGCACACCATAGCCCCCAAGTCATTCATTCACAGTAACGCAGTGGTCGGCAAGGCCATTTCCAGGTGATTTCTAGAGATTCTTCCAGGTGGTCTATCTATTCTGCAAGGTCTTTGGATTTCTCAAAGACTTGCGCTGGTGAATCTCTGTAGCATGGGAATTTGGGGGGATGTCCCACAGGGTGACTGACACAGTTGGCCTTTGCTGCTTTTTAGGTTTTTGATTCTTATTATAGATGTTGAACTCCAAGTCTTCAAAGACGAGGCCAAGCATGGCGGCTCACCCTTGTAACCCCAGCACTTTGGGAGGATGAGGTGGGAGGATTGCTTGAGCCCAGAGGTTTGAGTCTAGCCTAGGCGACATAGTGAGATGCCATCTGTACTCAAACACAAATAGCCAGGCATGATGGTGTGTGCCTGTAGTCCCAGCACTTTGGCTGAGCCTGAGGTGGGAGAATTGCTCGAGTCCAGAAGTTTGAAACCAGCTGGAGCACACAGTGAGACTCTATCTCTAAAAAAAGTAAAATAAAATAAATTAGCCAGGAGCGGTCACACATACCTGTAGTCCCAGCTACCCTGGAGGCTGATGGGGGAGGATTGCTTGAGTCCAGGTGTTGGAGGCTGCAGTGAGCTGTGATCACTCCAGCCTGGGTGATGGAGTGAGACCCTATCTCCAGAGGTAAAAGAAAAAAGGAAAAAAAAGAGTCAGGATGAGCAATAGTAACAAAATAAACAGGTAACTTAGAGCATCGCTGGATGAATTGGGGGCTTGCTGCTGTCGCCTTGCACACTCTCCCTCCCCATCCCAGGAACAACTCATTTTCCCTGTGCACACTTTTGTCCTTCTCCTTCCAGGCTGTGGGGACCAACATGAAATGTGACTTCTCAAGGCTTGTCCTCCACCTTCCAACTAACCAAACGGCTTTGAGGATCTCATATAGATAGTCTTCATTCACCTGGCTGGCTTCCCTCTGTCCCTTAAACCTTCACAGGTGGCTACGTTTAGCCTGGCTTAGACAAGAAGGCCACTGGCACACAAAGCTTCAGGGATACTTGTCCCAAACCACTGCTCATGGATGCTGGCATTGTCAAAGCGGTCCCTGTGGACACATCAGTCCATAGGAAGAGAAAAGACAGCACCGCCGCTCAGCTTGGAGTTGAATTTATTTTTCTCCTACGAGACTGCAGAAGTCAAGACCCATGATGCCTATCTAAAAATCGGACCATATCAAAAGAAAGCCTCTGCTCTGTAAACGAGATTAGCTATCTCCCAATTTCGGTGTATAAATTGGCTCTCAATTTAAACTTCCTCCCCTGCAGTAGTCCTTCATTACAAACTATCATTGCATCAGGAGGACGCTGGAAAAAAGAAAAGCAACACAACAAAATACTTAATTTCATTAATCTGTTTAGCAATACCAATATAATGAGGCATAGTATTGATTTTCTTACTTAGGATTTAAAATCTCGACTTCTTTTCGCAGAATTAAATGCTTCAAACTGATATTCCACCTCTTTACAGTCGCATCTTTAATTTAGTTGTTATAATTAGGCATTAACGGGTGTCAGTAGGATAGCCAGTTAGAGACCATTCTGTTCTGCTTGTCTTGATTATCACAGTTTAGATGTAAAGTAAATTAGAATGAAAGACTATACAGTCCAATTACAGATAAAGGCAGCAAACTGCACTGTTGTAATTAGATGCCAGGACTATTTTTCTTAGATTTTGTATCTCTGAGGGCCCTTCTTCTAGCTCCTTGGCTGAAGCTACTGCTAAAAGATTTCAGAGTGGGTCTGAGTCTTTGAGGCCATATTGCCTCTTCGAAAACTTGAACTTCTGACTGGGCTTTCCTCCTGGGAGCCTCTTTCTTTTTCAACCCAGAACCCATGAGGACTTGCCGGAGATTTTTTTTCCCTTGGTTCCAAGGGTTTTCAGGCATCCCTGCCTTTCCGTGCCTGGGCAACTCGGGTAGACTGAGGTGTAAGGGTGGGTTTCTTCATGCATATCCATCTGGCTACCCTGTTCCTCTTCCTCTGACCTTCACCACCTCCTTCTCTTCCCCTCCTCCTCTTCCCCATTCACGTCTCAACTTGAAGATTGCCCTGACTTTTTGGCTCAGAACGGTGGTCCAAACCGTGCTTTCAGCACTGGCAGCAGAATTTACTAGAGGTCAGGATATGCTAGAGATACCTTTCTGTAGGCATTGTTTATCCTCGAGCAGAGAGATCAACAGCCAGGTGTGGCTGCTGAAGAGTGACTTAGAGGTAATGGACCCATTCATCCATCAAATAAGCATTTCTAATCAGTGTCGTACTAAGCACATATTGACTGCCCAGCCTGCCGAGTGTGTGTCTGCCCCACAGTCACCAGGCCCTGAGTCCTCCACCCCTAGCAGGTATGTGTTCCTGAACTCTCCTCCATCCTCATGCCTTATACAGTGGCAGAAGCGCTTGTGAGCAGGAAGTCCCTGTGTTCTGTGAGAGCGAGAGCAGGGTCACCCAGTCCATATGGGAGGCAAGAAATCCCTCTGTCTGTCACAACACCAGGCTGTGACACCTGAGTCGTTTTGAAGATCTAGAGGGAATTATTTAGATGAGTAGAGAAATGGCAGGAAAAAAGTTCCAGGAGGAATACCCTGTTTAACTCAAAGGCACAGTGGTAGTCTCGGGTAGCCCGCATATGGCAGGAAATAAACCTAAAAGAAGCAGGAGTGCGACCGGGTGAGGTGGCTCATGCCTGTAATCCCAGCACTTTGGGAGGCCGAGGTGGGCGAGTCATGAGGTCAGGAGTTCGAGACCAGCCTGGCCAACATGGTGAAACCGTCTCTACTAATAATCCAAAAATTAGCCAGGCATGATGGTGCACACCTGTAATCCCAGCTACTCAGGAGAGTGAGACAGGAGAATTGCTTGAACCCGGGAGGTGAGATGAGATCACGACACTGCACTCCAGCCTGGATGACAGAGCAAGACTCTGTTTGAGGAAAAAAAAAAAAAAAAAAAAAAAAAGAAGGGCCCAGGCCATGAAGGCTTTTGTGAGCTAAGCTAAAGGAGATGATTCAGTTAGGACTCTAGCCATGGGAAATGTCTGTAGGGACCTCCCTGTGCTGAAGTAAACACCTGAGTTCTTGGTCCTATTGAAGTCCTGGTGCAGACTGGCACCTGGGCATTGAACCAGAACCAAAACCAAAGAGGAAATGTTATTCCCTGCAAATGTTTTACGAGAGAGCCACTGTTGATTTAGGAAGATTCCTTTTATTTTCATGATGAATTAATTTCCTAGAGATCATTTAAGGTGTATTCCAAGCATATATTTTCTTTTGCCACCAAACGGATCTGACCTCTTACTAATTTTGCCTACAATTAGTTTGGTGTAATTACCATCACTGATGATTCAGTCTGCTTTCACTAAAAAAATTATTGTTCACGGGGTCATAAAACTCTTTAAAAATTGCTTAATGAAAAATGGAGCCTTGGGAATGTCGCAGGAGATAAGCCCAGCCATTAAATCCTGGACTTACTGTGTGCAGGGGGTGGTGGTTAGCGCTGGAGCTCCCTCAGCAGTGGAGTGGCAGCGTGTGGGAGAGAAGCCCTCCTTTACGGGTGTCCACTCGTGTCCCTGGGTGTGTGCTTTGCAGCCTAGCAGGGTCTGAGATACCAACTCAAACACAGAATACCCAATATGACCTGTGTTTATCTCCCACTTTTCTTCTGATGAGTCAGAATGGACAGATCCAACCAGAATAAAAAGGAATAATGGGAAGGCAGTATTGTAGACCCGTCACTAGCCTCAAAGCCAATTTCATCATTCACAGGTAGATGCTGGCTGAGCTAAGCCCACTCTTATGCAGCCCCTACATTTGAGAGGTTCAAAGTCTAGTGGGGCACTGGACGACCACGCTCCCCTTCCTACCCTCATTTCCCCACAGCAAGCCTCCTCCCATCAGCCAGCCCAGACTCTGAAGAGTGACAACCCATGCTTAGTTATCTTTTTTTTTTTTTTTTGGGACGGAGTTTCGCTCTTGTTACCCAGGCTGGAGTGCAATGGCGTGACCTCGGCTCACCGCAACCTCTGCCTCCCGGGTTCAGGCAATTCTCCTGCCTCAGCCTCCTGAGTAGCTGGGATTACAAGCACGCGCCACCATACCCAGCTAATTTTTTTTGTATTTTTAGTAGAGACAGGGTTTCACCATGTTGACCAGGATGGCCTCGATCTCTTGACCTCGTGATCCACCCGCCTCGGCCTCCCAAAGTGCTGGGATTACAGGCGTGAGCCACCGCACCTGGACTTAGTTATCTTTAACCAAGTGGACTAGTACCTTCCCCATTCCCTCATTGCTGGGCTGCAGAAATGCAAAAACAATGATCTTAATTTTCTCCAACAAGGCATGTCTTTGAAATATGATGAGTGCACCGATGTTCTCATGTTCCGGTGTGTATGAATCAAAGTTCTCTGGACAAACAGAACTGATAGAATATAGAGAGCAATTATGGGCATTTATATGCTCAATATTCTCGTTGTATGTATGTAAGGCATCCAACATGATGTTCTGATAGACCTAGAGAAATCATTAATCCTGCCAAGCAATTTAACATATCCATCTCTCCTCTCCTAGTTTCCTTTGTGTGTATGTGGGCGTTTAGTGAGAGCACCTGAAATCTCTCTTAGCGAATTTCCAGCAAACAATACATTCTTGGTAACTGTAGTCTCTGTGCTGTACATTAGATTTCTGGACTTACACCTCTTACATTGCTGCAACTTTGTACCCTGAGACCAACTTTCTCCCAGCTCCCTGCCCCTAGGAACCACCATTCCACTATCTGTCTCTATGTATTTGACCTTTTAAGGCTCCATGTGTAAGTGACATCACACAGGGCTTTCTTTCTTTTCCTTTTTCTTTTTTTTTTTTTTGAGATGGAGTCTCACTCTGTTGCCCACACTGGAGTGCAGTGATGCAATCTTGGCTCACTGTACCCACCGCTTACTAGGTTCAAGCAATTCTCCTGTCTCAGCCTCCCAAGTAGCTGGGACTACAGGTTTGTGACACCACATCCAGCTAATTTTTGTATTTTTTTGTAGAGACGAGGTTTCGCCATGTTGGCGAGGCTGGTCTTGAACTCCTGGCCTCAAGTGATCTGCAAACCTTGGTCTCCCAAAGTGCTGGGATTACAGGCGTGAGTCACCACGCCTGGCCAGTGCTTTCTTTCTATGTCTGCTGCATTTCATTTAAAATAACGTCCATCTGTGTTATCGTAAATGGCAGGGCTGAGGGTCGGGCTTCTGAGTAACTTGCAGTGTCCAGTATTATTTCAGCTTGGCCCTGGACAGCTAACTCCCAAAGCAGTACTTGATTTCTGTTCTAAATAAGAAATCTTGCCCTGCCCTTGTTTCTGGTTCTCGTAAGTCCACAGGGTCGCTGAGACATCTGAACTTGTTGGGAAGCCTTTGTGGTCCTCCTTTTCTTTTTCTTTTTTTTTCAGGGCAGAAGCAGGTTTTGTGTGTTTTCCTTCTATTTGTGTGTGAAAACCTGTGTGTTCTGACAGTATCCCTTATGGAACTGGGGATCAGGAAGGTGTGGCTGTAGGTGAGGAACATGCCCCCTTGCTGAATTCCCTCCCTTGAGATTTGTTCCAGCCTTTCCTTGACCTAGTGAGCCTGGACAGTCTGGAGCAGACGCAGGAACGGAAGTGTCCCGGAAAGACATCGGGTGCTTCTGGGAGCTGTTGTGTGGTTCTCCGCAACTCTGGGGGTCCATGCCCTTGGCCCTACCCTGGCCATCCTCATCAAGAAGGCTTGGCCATGACAGTTCCAAAAGCATCCGCATGCTAGTGATTTCCCTGTTCTTGGTCATTAGCAAATGCAAACCACCGTGGGGATGCAGACTGGAGGCCCCCGAGCACCCCGAGTCCATGTTATTAAGGCAAACTTAAGAGTAGTAAATAAAAGGAACAAAATAAAAACACAGAATGAAAAAATAATTAAAACAATAACTATTCCATTCATTCTGAGCACATCATCTCAGATTGCATTAGAAAAAACTACAATAAAAACATGCTTTTAATCTGATAGTAAAAAAGCCCAATAAAATAAAAATGAGCTCCATTAATGAAAATAATGGCTCTCACCCCAGCCAGTTAAAATGCTGAGCTTATGTGTTTTGGGGTTTGGGGGAGATGAGGACTGTTTTTTTTCCCCCACAGCCAGTGATAGATTTGCTTTTGTTGCATACTTGAGATGGTCCTAGCTAATTAGTATTGCTCAATATGGAAGCTTACCTTTTGTATGAAGCCCAAAGAAATTGCATAGGAAGACAACCAATTCCTTGAGAAATGGGCAAAAGGAAAATTGTGCTCTATTTAAGATTTGGATTTTAGAAAGGAACTCAAATATGTGGCTGCGTGTGTGTGTGTGTGTGTGTGTGTGTGTCTCTCTCCCTTTCTCTCTCTCTCTTTTAACCTCCTTCTCTCTCCCTCCTCCTCATTACTTCAATTTGCTTTTGCCCCTTTTAAGAAATGACTTTAATTTTCTTGCAGATGACAGGTGAGCCCCACCTCAGACTCTTTTAGGAGGAAATGGAGGTATAAATAGATAAGTCCGCAATCATAGGCGACCTCAAGCCAGACCCTTTCCTTCTATTTGTGCTGGAAAAATTGTGCGGCAGGGTTCAGGACTTCCTCCCCCATTGCACATCTGCCGTCTTGCATGCCTCCTTGCTACAGCCTTCTCCTGGGGTTCTTTTCTCTGTTTCTTTCTAGCATGTACTACCAACTGCAGTTTGTAATTACTTGTACGTTAACTTGCTTAATTCCGAATCCTTTGAGCGGAGAAATCCCACCAACCACAATCCATATTGTGACCTCTAAAGACTGCTGAGAACCAACCTTAACCAAACTTAGGACAAAACTCATTCAGAGAAGCTCTCTGTCCATTTAAGCAGCCCCTCTGCTGCCCTCCCAGGGTCCTGATGGTACTATTCTAATCACAGCACTTATTTGTTCCAATGAATATTAACATTTTCATTCAGTACCCAATTATGCTTCACTAGCTATAACTGGAAATGTGGTATTAAAATCCTTACATGCTCTTTGGCTATCAGCTTGTACCTTGTTGATATCCTGGAATTGCTGGAGATTTTTTTAAACGTACAATCTTTGTGCTTACATCTCTGTCTTTTGCCAATCTTCCCTTGTCACTTACAGATTTTCTTTCTATCCTGGTAGGCTGGGTTGAGTCTTGCTTAAATAACAATGGATGTCGGGAGTTCTTTCTTTGCTAAGGCAGTGTGTGTGGAGATGGCGTTCAAGATGGTTTCCCCTTTGCTCTGATATTAGTGCTGGCCACAGAGCATAAGAGTTTTAGGATTTCATCATAGGAAAACCTGCCTGCCTTCAAGCATTGTGCCAATACATAAGTCCTCAGTCCAGTTTTGCTTAATTAGTGCTTCCTGTCTTGTCTCCTATGCTGGGCCAGTGGTCCTTAAGCCTGAACACATACTAGAAAACTTGCATGTACTTTTATTTTTTGAAAAAATATGATGCCCTGGCTCATGTCAGAACAATGAAATCTGAGCCTCTGTGGAAGGGGCTTCCTGATGGTTCTCATAGGAAGGAACAATTGAGAACCCTGCTCAAGGCACAGCCAGCATATTTGTGTTTTTAAAAGCCCCTGCTTCCTGTAGGGCAATTCTATTCTAGTGCAGCCATTGGCAAATTATTGAAAAATTCATTCCTGCCTTGAAGTTTACTATGAGCTGTTGAGGCATGCTGAAAGTGGAGGAGGGAATGTAGGCTTTCTACAGGTAAAAAATACTTTTTGAAAATAAAAAGAGTTTTCTAATAGGCATTATTTGATTCAGAAATACTTGCTGTTCTGACCTTCAAGAGTTCTGTGCAGAGTCTTGCACAAGGCAAATCTCCCTGTTGGAGAACTAGTTGGGTGTTTTCATAGGATGCACTTAGCTCGTCACCAACAACCCTGCTATTAAGAGTCAAGAACACCATCCACGGCTTCTGTTTTTACAAAATATTTATTTGCAACTGGGAAAAAAATGCAACAACTGTGATGTCAGTAAGTCACCCTCCACAGAGACGAGTGCTTTCTGACAGCTGTATTATGTTTAGAGATGAACTCACTGAACAAAGAGGAACACCACGCTGCAGACTCATGGGGCAGCATGGGGGTTAGCAGGCACCTCCTCGGAGCCACCCCCTGCCTAGCCAGGATCTTCATGCCTGTCCTTGTCCCTATAAGCCCCACACAGCTCTCTCTCCATGGCAAAGACCCTACAGGTGAAATTCCCAAATCCCTGAATGCAGACCAACTGTTCAAACCAGGTTCAATGAAGGCAACACCAACTTTTTTTTTCCCTTTTCTTTTTCTTTCTTTTTTTTTTTCCTTTTTTTTTTTTTTTTGAGACCAAGTCTTGCTCTGTTGCCGGGCTGGAGTGCAGTGGTGCAATCTCAGCTCATTGTAACCTCCACCTCCCAGGTTCAAGTGATTCTCCTGCCTCAACCTCCTGAGTAGCTGAGACTATAGGCATGCACCACCATGCCCAGCTAATTTTTTAATTTTTAGTAGAGATGGGGTTTCACCCTGTTGGCCAGAATAGTCATGATCTCTTGACCTCATGATCCGCCTACTTTGGCCTCTCAAAGTGCTGGAATTACATGTATGCGTCATGGTGCCCAGCTGGCAATGCCAACTTTTAAACAATGGAGCAGTCTCTGCACCTCACCTCTGTTTTCTGTGGCTCACTTTCCTTTTTTTCCCCTTAAATGTTGTGCAATCATGAGGCAGCCCTGGAGTTGCTCTGCTCCTAACCGGCTTCTGAGGCTTGCCTGATTGTTGAATTGTTCTTTGCTCAGTTACACCTGTTAAATTTAATTCATCTAGAGATTTTCTTTTAAAAGTACCCAGAAGCTCCAGTGCCAGGCCATGTCAGGTAAACTTCACCTAAGTGAATTTGGGTTCAAGGCTCCCCACGCATAAACGTTTTGCATTGGAGTGGATTTTCCCTATGCGTAAGAACCACCTGGTGAATGCCCCCAAACTACAGTGTGCAGGGCCTGGACTCTGGAGAGCCAGATTCTCTGAGTTCCTTGAGTGACTCAGGCAACCTGGCTCTTGGGGACTCAGGCTAGAGGGCAATGCGGATGAGCTAGGCCTGCCTCCCTCTGTTAGATGGATGCTCACCTGGGGCAGAGGTTTGTCAAATTGGGTCTCCAGGGGCACAGGATGTTGTACAGGGGCCTTAGGATGATGATGGCTGGCCCCACGTCACCTTGTCCTTCTTAGATGTGCTATGGCCTCGGTGAAATTTCATTTCATTAGGACCTGGTCCCAGCAGATACTAGCCTAGGCTGGTGTCTCTCACATAAGAGTCACTGGTGTGCAGGAGTTGGGTAAGAGACTGTCCTCATCAACCTCACCAATGGACAGAAAGAAAGAAAGGAAGGAAGGAGGGAGGGAGGGAGGGAGGGAGGGAGGAAAGAAGGAAGGAAGGAAGGAAGGAAGGAAGGAAAGAAAGAAGGAAGGAAGGAATGAAATGAAATCAACCAGATGAAACTGGTTGAGCCCCAGAGCCCATGCAGCTTGTGGACACGAGTCCCCCAGAGGGCCATTTTGGCAGTGCAGGGCAGCCCATCTGCCCCAAGAATGATTGTCCACGGGTTTTCACACAGGCTTGGCCTATCCTGAGCACCATCTCTGCATCTGAACGATTTATTCTTTCATCTCTGCATTTGGAGATTTATTCTTGAAGTTTTGGGAAAAATGTCCCCCACTTTCCCACCCTGCCCAGTTCCTGTATTCAATATATTTGCTGTTCTCGTAGCAATGACTTCCTCCTCGGTTAAATTAGGGAAGCACTCACCATGAGGAAAGTGGCATGGTTCAAGGGGAAGGGCTTGATACAGTAGAAAGCAGAGCCGGCTCTACCAGTAAACCGTGACCACGTCCCATCACTCTTGCTCGGCCTTAGCAACTTTGTGCGCCTGGGATTCTGTGATTTTTTTTGGTAAGCATCGCTTTGTTTAGGTGACATAGAAATGCAAGGATCTGAAGACGTGTTGGCATATTGCTTTCTTAGCAATCTCTCCTCCAGCTCTCAGCCTTGAAGGGCGGAGTCTTTAATCTCAGACAGTGGCAGGACTTTGGTTGAGCTGTAAGAGCAATTTGGGTCTGAAACAGCAGCTGTGGGGAGCCCCGAGTGTCAGAAATGCAGCCTCTTCTTATCTGGATGTCAGATTTCTGACACTCCTCAAACTCACCTGTGATGTGGACTCTCTGAAAGACAGGCCAATAACCATCGCCAAACCCTAAGCCTTCATTACTTTTGATATGAAAGATGTAAGTTTATTGTAGATGTTTTTCAGAAGACACAGAAGAAACAACAAATGCAAATTACCATTTTCAACCACTATCCACGTGGACCTGATTCCAGGCATTTATTTGATATGTACATATTATATGACTTTTTATTAAACAGGATTTTATTTTATGCATTGTTTTATAATCTGACCTTTTTCACTGAAAAATAGATCATGGACATACATCTTCCTCTATCAAATATTATTCTGTCATTTTAAATATTTGCATGCTATTTAATTATCTGAATGTATCCATTTAATCAGGCTCTCCACATTCAATATTGAGGTTGGTAGCATTTTACATATTTTTTCCCGATTATGTAATTAAAAGAAACATTATAGCTAAATACTTGCTATTAAATATAATAATATTCACAGTGACTGAGGGTAAATTTCTAAAATGTCTGAGTGTTCTTCTGAAGGGTTTGACTCTGGAATGACCTATCAATAGGGGCGATGTTTCTGTTTTCTCACTACTGTTCATTCTATCAAGGAGTGGCATAGCCAACCCCTCCTGTCCTCCTCTCCACATGTTGGTGTCAGGGGCACCCTCGATGCAAGTGACTCCCTATGAGTATAAAATATGTAAGACATGAGGTTGGTGCTGGGATAGACCCTCGATATTTTGAGCAGGTAGTCAGGCATCTTTCCACTAGAATACACTGGCCTGGAAGCTCATAGAAACCTTGTATATATCAGGCCACCAAAGGGCACTCCTGCTCCTTGATGTGCTGCTCTGTCCCCTCTGTTCCCCAAGCTTTGGGAGGTGGAGAGGTCACCATTGTTTGTCCCTAGCTGTGGATTCCCCCAATGAATGCTGGTGCTGGTGACACTCAAGCTGTAACCTAATGGCATGAACCAATTAACCTGGGCTCACTGCTGAGTCTAACATGCTGCCATCACATGCTGAGATCTACATAGGTGGGTAAGTGGGTACGGCCAGCACTCTGGCACTTGTCACATGAATTTTTTAGTCCGAGGATAAATGCAAGCAATGAGAGCTCAGAGAAGGCACAGGTAAGATTTGATGCTTCCAGTAACAACTAGTCTAAGACCACCAGGAGACCATCTGTATCCTGCACTCTATGGGGAATGGTGGGAAACTTAGGCAGATGGTGACTGCGGGGACATCTTACAGGGCTTGAACTTGTGTTTGGTTGATATTGGAGCTGGTTATTCGGGTGCACAGCAAGGGTGTGCTCAGGCTTGAGTGCTGTCAGGAACTGGGGGCGGTTCCATGCCAGGGTGTCTTAATCTACATGCTGGAAGCCGGAGAAGTGATATGGGGCTAAGTATCAAGAAAGGAACCTCGCTCACTCACATTTGCAGGGAGGGGAGAATGTTTGGTTTTGATGTGGTTTGCTCTGTGCTCTTCTTTTGGTCTGTACTCAGACATGGTTAGAGAGAGTCTTGTTTTCGTCTCACTTCATCGTGGTCACAGAGCAACCTCTGATGTTGGTGATGGTGGAAAATGCCTATGTTCAATAGAAGACCACTGTAGTAGTTGTTTTGTTTTATGCTTTTTCTTTGCTGTTTTTCTGTTTTCAGTTTCGTTGATTCCTTCTCGGATCATTATTACTCTCTTTTCCTGGTTTTGTGTTTACTTTGTTTTTTTTTTTCATTTTCTTGACTTAGGGACTTCAATTATTGATTTGAAACTTTTCCTTTTTTCCCATCTAAATATTTACTGTTATACATTTTTCTCACAATATTGCAATTTTATGAATTCTTAATTTTCATTGAGATCTTCCTCTTTGACCCATAGAATATTCAGAAATGTGTTGTTCAATTTGAAAATGTGGGTAAGGCGAGGAGAGCAGTTTTTGGCTCCTTGAGACAGAAAATTGCCAGGTTAGCATTTGAAAAGGTGAAATGTAGTGCCTTCAAGCTCACAGCAAGGATTTTGCATATCCTTGAGAATGTAGATGGATATGGAAACAGTTCCTTCATGGAAGGAAAATAGCATAAATAGTATGAAATGAAAATAGTAAGTAACGCCAGGCGTGGTGGCTCAAGCCTGTAGTCCCAGCACTTTGGGAGGCTGAGGCGGGTGGATCACGAGGTCAAGAGATCAAGACCATCCTGGTCAACATGGTGAAACCCCGTCTCTACTAAAAATACAAAACATTAGCTGGGCATGGTGGCGCATGCCTGTAATCCCAGCTACTCAGGAGGCTGAGGCAGGAGAATTGCCTGAACCCAGGAGGCGGAGGTTGCGGTGAGCCGAGGTCGCGCCATTGCACTCCAGCCTGGGTAACAAGAGTGAAACTCCATCTCAAAAAAAAAAAAAATAGTGAGTAACATAGAATTATTATCTAGAGGCTTAAATGATTTTTTAAAAGTTAAATACTTATAATAGTGCCTGGCATTTAAAAGCAATGACAACTAAATAAATATCCAACAGCCATTTCTGGAAAACAACATTTAAAAAAACAATAAAAGCAATAATAAAAGAAACAGTTCCTGGCCCATAGCAAGCACTCAAAAGTTTCACTACTACCTTCAAAATTTAAGTGTCATGAATGTGTCCAGGGACTCACAAATATAGGTTAAGTACTTACAGAGGAAACAAACAGACAAACACTTTCACTCACCACATCAGTAATTGTTGGTGCGCTTGAGCTGCTTATAACATTCTCTGGATCTTAATCTTCCCATCTAGAAAAATTAAGGTTAGAGCTGAGTGTGGTGGCTCATGCCTGTAATCCCAGAACTTTGGGAGGCCAAGGCAGGTAGATTTTCTGAGGTCAGGAGTTAGAGACCAGCCTGACCAACATGGTGAAACCCCATCTCTACTAAAAACACAAAATGAACCAGGTGTGGTGGTGGGTGCCTGTAATCCCAGCTACTTGGGAGGCTGAGGCAGGAGAATTGCTTGAACCCAGGAGCAGTGGAGGTTGTAGTGAGCCGAGATCATGCCACTGCACTCCAACCTGGGTGACAGAGCAAGGTTCCATCTCAAAAAAGAAACAAAAACAAAAAACAAAACAAAACAAAAAAGCAGAAAATAAAATGAAGGGTTAAGACTAGATAATCCCTAGGGAGCGCTGAGCTTTAGTTTTCCGAATATCCACCTTTCAGGACATAAGAGGTTAAAAAGTTGCTGCTTTGTGTCGGCTCTGGACTGGCTGTGTGTTGGAAGAAGCGTCTGCTGCAAAGATTGGCTCTTCCTACTCTCCAGCACTAGAGGCTCTTAGACTCCTGGCAGTGGGACAGGCATCCCAGATCTGCTGGAATGTCAGACACCACCACTGTGGGCAACCACAGCCCGACCCCAGAAGTCCCTGCCAAGCCCAGGACGACAGGCCTGTGCTCAGCACCCCACAGGTGTGGCCTTGGTTGTGATGTGTGAGTTGGGGCGAAAGGCACTCCTGTGTGCATGCAGGAGACATTGATGACAATAATGAGCCCCCGGCAATTATACCCAGTGATGTGTGAGGTCAGGAGCCACATGCGCTGTCAGTCGACGGTGGTGCTGGGGAGTAGGTGAGTGGCAGAGCCAGGAGAGAGCACCTCCTTGTGCAGAATTAATCGTCCTTCGAAGCGGTGCTGTCACTCACCGTCCCCTGGCCCAGCGTGCAGTATTGTGATGCCTGTCAGTCTCCCTGTTGGGGGAGGAGGAAGGTCTCTCATGAGAAGAAGCCTGCCTCACCATGCAGTGGAGCTGAAACAAGCCCCCACTCGAGGCCCCCAAACCCCTACAAAGGTCTTCATCTGGGCAGCGTGCTTCAGCTAAGCAGGAGAGGACATCTTTGTTTGAAGGAGGCTTCTATACCCCGAACACAACTGGAATGCCTGCTTGGGGATGAAGGCTTGTTGCTATCTTTGGTACTTTGAAGGCACAAAGGGAGTCAGCAATGCCTCCTCCTCTGGAGGAGTTCCCCAGGGGGAAGATGGAGACAGATGTCTAAGTTCCTACAGTGAGGACACAGCCCACAGATTCCTGGCTCCCTATTGGGGGCCCTGAGTTCCGGCACAAATTCTGCTATTTGCTCACCCTGAGACCTTAGAAACATTTCCCTGTTGAGGGATAGTGATGCCAAAAATTCACTCTATTATTATTATGTTGAGACAAAGTTTCACTCTTGTTGCGCAGGCTGGAGTGCAATGGCACAATCTTGGCTCACTGCAACCTTCATCTCCCGGGCTCCAGCGATTCCCCTGCCTCAGCCTCCCAAAGTAGCTGGGACAGTTAATTTTTTGTATTTTTAGTTGAGACGGGGTTTCACCATGTTGGCCAGGCTGGTCATGAACTCCTGACCTCAGGTGATCCACCTGCCTTTGCCTCCCAAAGTGCTGGGATTACAGGCGTGAGCCACTGTGCCCAGCCTGTTATTATTTTTATTGATATAATAAAATAGGTGTCCATAATCTCAGGATATGTATGCTAATTGGACACATTCGTGTAATGTGCAAAGACCAAATCAGGATAATTAGGGTATCTATCACCTTAAATATTTACCCTTTCTTTATCCTGGGAACATTTGAAGTATTCTTTTCTAGTTATTTTAAGATGTGCCATGGATTATTGTTAACTAGAGTCACTCTGCTGATTTTAAAAAAAAATTAACCAGTAGTCTTAGCAACCTCTTCTATTCTCCGTTTTCCTTGGTCTTTTTACTGCCCCCTACCCCCAGTCATACACCTAGAGCAGGAACTCAAAGGGAGACACAGGCGTTTATTATTTCTTTCAACTATTTGAGCTTCTGAGGGTTAATGTTTTAGCCTAAAAATAAGCAAAGAGTACTTGCTGGGCCAATGCCCACTTCTGACTCCAAAGAAAAGGGGCTGAACTGACAGAAAGCCACGTGGAAGAGATGGGCGTCCATCCCCTTCACCCGTGAGCACGTGACAGGACCCCCCTGGAAGATTTGGGGGTCTGAGAAATACAGAATCCTGGGGTCTTACTTCTCAAAGAGAAGCTATAAAGTAGGAGGCCCAGAGTGGCTCTACACTGTTGCGTGGGCCAAGGCGATCTCAGCAGAGGGTAGCCTCAAAGCCTCTGCCATTCCCTAAAGATGTGAGGGTCAGCTGCTTTTCCACAGCCCCAGGAAGGGCACAGAGGGTAGGTAGGAGGGGGCTGGTCTACCTGTGGGCCCTCCTGATGCTGGCGGGTGCTCAAGTGCACACCAAGGACCCAGGGTCAGGCATCGGATGGGAAGTGTACACATCTCTGCTGATCCGTTAGTGAACTGGGATATCAGCAAAGAACAGAAAAGACCCATGCTCAGCTCAGCAGATGTACATGGACAGAGGATGCCAAAGCTCAAAACTGCCTTGTTCTCCTCCACCCTGATGCCTGGGGGACACAGAGAGGAGAAATCCAAAATAGGCTGAGTTTAAATTTGAACTGACTGGCCAGGCACAGTGGTTCACACCTATAATCCCAGCATTTTGGGAGGCTGAGGTGGGCGGATCACCTGAGGCCAGGAGTTTGCAACCAGCCTGGCCAACATGGGGAAACCCTGTCTCTACTCAAAAAAAAAAATTAGCCAGACATGGTGGCACGCGCCTGAAATTCCAGCTACACAGAAGGCTGAGGCAGGAGAATCACTTGAACCTTGGAGGCGGAGGACGCAGTGAGCTGAGATTGCACCACTGCACTCCAGCCTGAGTGACAGAGTGAGACTGTCAAAAAAAAGAAAAAAGAAAAAATTTGAACTGACTGTTGACTCAGAACTTAGGTTCAAGGTAGGAGTAAGTTCTAGAGAAAGAAAGTGGCTTACTTGCACATATGGTGTCCTGAAAATATCACACCCAGTAGGCCTCAGTGACTCACTGTCTTCATTGGTAAACAGCATCCCTCGGATGAGCTGTTATGAGTCTCAAATTCGGTTTTGGAGAATGTACTTTATAAACAAGGAAGGGCCATGGGAAACATCAGCTGTTTGACATTATCAGTAGCCAGAAAGATGGGACTGGAAATCCCATCTTTCTTTCTAATGTTGGTAGTTTTCTGAAGATGCCTGGGATTGAGCTCCTCTGAGCTAGGGCTTTTCAAAGCCAGGTGAGGATCACAATCACCTGCGAGCATTTTGAAATATGAATGCTGGATCGATGAGCCCAGGGACGTTGATGAAGCGCATCCAGGTTGGGGCTTAGAATTTGATTTTTCTAACTTGTCTCAGGTGAGTGCAGTGACCTGGGTATTTCAGGAGCTGAGTGAGGCCCAGAGATGGCCACCTCTGAGGAGCAGGTGAGGTCTTGCATGCATGCTATGGAAACTCATCACTGCCATCTGCCCAAGGCGAAGGTCAAATGTGCGTTTATCCCACCGGTCAGACTTGCTCAAAGATTCCCATAGAATAAAGCTTCCCCACTGTGCAGATGACAAGAACCCCCTGGGAGATTTGGGGGTCTGAGAACACAGAACTTGGAGGGAAGCAATTGCATGTTCAGAATTAAAAAGGCTTTCTTCTTACTTTGTTGGGGAGAGTGAACTCCTTAATAATTGGGGCCAATGGTTAAATGGAGGTTGGACAATCGCCCATCAGAGAAACTGAGGAAAGGGGTCTAATCAGGACCAAGCATGGGTTGAGGGAGGTAGGTCCTTCGGCTCTTTTGCAGTCCAAGTTCCTAGGGCTCTAAGACCATAGCATCAATAGTAGATTTAGGGAATCTGGCTCTGGTGTAAGCTGTAAGATGGTGTTCACCCTCCTTATCTGGATTAAAAATACCTGGTGAGGACGGTGTGTCCGCTAAATGGGCATATTTAAAACAAGCAACTTGCCTTTTCTCTTTTCCTTCCTTCCTTCCTTCCTTCCTTCCTTCCTTCCTTCCTTCCTTCCT
>NW_022437008.1:8593543-8602021 GCF_009761245.1 Sapajus apella
CTTTCTTTCTTCCTTTCTCTCGCTCTTTCTTTCTTTCTTTTGACAGGATCCATGAACACGGATCACTGCAACCTCCAACTCCTAGGGTCAAGCCATCCTCCCACTTCAGCCTCCTGAGTAGCTGGGATTGCTGGCACGCTCAGCTAATTTTTTAAAAATTTTATGTGGCTATGGGATCTTGCTATATTGCCCAGGCTGGTTTTGAACTCCTGGCCTCAAGCAATCCTCCTGCCTCAGCCTCCCAAAATACTGGGATTACAGAGGTATGGGCCACAGCATCCGACCTTCTTTTGCTTTTGATTCTTTGACATGCAGTTGTAAATTTGAATGATGTGAAACCCACCATGTGTTCCTCAGCATCCTGTTGCTGAGGCAGTGGTGACTTTTCTCCTGTCTTTCAGAAACTGTAGACAAACACCAGCAATGAGGGAGAAACAGAGCTAGCAGAGGATGTCAACAAGAGAGGACTTGCACATCTTCTCTAATTTTGTTCAGGATCTGGGTTAGATCTGTACATTTCCTTATCGTGCTTCCTCCTTATTTTCTTTTTGAAATGGGCTTGTTTGCCTTTTTCTGATTAGTTTGCTCAAGTTTTTATTGTGCAGTGTGTAGATTAGCCTGGTTACAAAGATTATTTTCTAGAACATAATTTGTGTGTTGACTTTGTTTACTGTGTATTTCGTCAAACCAATGTTTTAAATTTATATTAAGACAGATATGGCCGGGTGCGGTGGCTCAAGCCTGTAATCCCAGCACTTTGGGAGGCCGAGGCGGGTGGATCACGAGGTCAAGAGATCGAGACCATCCTGGTCAACATGGTGAAACCCCGTCTCTACTAAAAATACAAAAAATTAGCTGGGCATGGTGGTGCGTGCCTGTAATCCCAGCTACTCAGGAGGCTGAGGCAGGAGAATTGCCTGAACCCAGGAGGCGGAGGTTGCGGTGAGCCGAGATCGCGTCATTGCACTCCAGCCTGGGTAACAAGAGCGAAACTCTGTCTCAAAAAAAAAAAAAAAAAGACAGAGACAGATATACCCCCTTTTAAGAATCTGAGCTTCTATTCTTGTTTAGAAAGACTACATAGTCCCTGGATTATATGAGTGTCTTCTTTTTTTGTCATAAGATTTCTTTGTTTTACCTGAGACTTTTATCTACTGGAAACTTGTTGTCGTCTATGGTAATGGAATAAAAGTTTAAAATTTTCTTTCATAAAGATAACCAATTTTGCCAGCATTATTTATTAAATGATCCATTTTTGTTAACATTAAATAAAACTCTATATTTGTCAGCTCTTCATTTTGCACATACTGGGATCAAATTGTAAATTTTTAATTGATTTCCATAAACCAATTTGTTTCTTCTTACGTCCACACCATGTTAACTTTACTGCAATGGCTCTTGAGAAGATAGCAATAATGCATAAATTAAGCCTCATTCACTTTATTCTTATATATTTTTATCACATTTTAGGCATATTCTTACATATGAATTCAAGGACCATTTTAACCTCTTAGAAATCTAGTTATAACAGTTACAATTTATAGATTAATTTTAGATGTTAATTTTAGATTGATGTATGTATCTTCTTGTCTAGGGATATGGTATACTTTTCTGTTTTACTCTTTTTATTACAATTTAAAATTTGTGTTGGATATGTTACATGGCTTTCCTGTTAAATTTATTCTTGAGTAGTTTGACATTTTTGTTGTCAGTGTATATGAAATTTTACCTAATTCTATTCCAAGGGCTTAGTACTAAGTCAAGGAGCTATTGATTTTTGTATATTTAGCTTATGTGTAGTTACCTGAAAAAAATGTCTTATGATTTCAGGTAGTTTTTTTCTTAATAAAAAATCATGAGATTTTTAGGTATACCGTTATCAATAAAAGATATGTACAGTTTTCAATGTTTTAACCATTTGGCATTTTCTAGAACTGCATTATCTAACATGGTAGCCACAAGGCACATCTGGATATTTGAATTTCAACTAAATAAAATTAAAAATTCAATCCCTCACAGTAGCCACACTTAAGTGCTCAGTACTTGCATATGGCTAGTGAGTATCATATTGGGTAGCACAGAATGTGGAACATTGCCATCATTGCAGACATTTTTTGTTTGTTTGTTTGTTGAGATGGAGTTTCTTTCTGTCCCTTAGGCTGGAGTGCAGTGGAACGATCTCGGCTCACTGCAACCTCTGCCTCCCAGGTTCAAGCTATTCTCCTGCCTCAGCTTCCTAAGTAGCTGAGATTACAGGCGTGCACCACCACACCTGGCTAATTTTTGTATTTTTAGTAGAGACGGGGTTTCGCCATGTTGGCCAGGCTGGTCTCGACCTCCTGACCTCAAGTGATTCCCCTGCCTCAGCCTCCCAAAGTGCTGGGATTACAGGCATGAGCCACCACGCCCGGCCCATCACAGAAATTTTTACCGGACAGTGCTATGGTAGAACATTCAAGAAAAATGTATGCTAATAATAGCTATGGTCGATATTTCTGTATAATTCTTGATATGAATTGAAATGTTTTACTATTTTGATATTTAAGGTAATTCAACGGTGGTCAAGGAAATGTCACTTAGATTAATAATGATATTTTATATTCAAAAATAAAAATATGTATTATTGACTAATATTGACAAGCTTGATGAAAAGATATATTGTTACAGGTTGCTGATGAAAATGTGGAATGTTATTGTCTTTCGGGCATGCAGTCTGGTGACATCATTTCAACATTTAAAAATATATCTGCCATCCAACCCTCCTGTGAAATTTTCCCATAGAATTGAAAGAACAAATCCGTAAGGACAGACATACAGAGGTTTATTGTAGCATTGTTTGCACTGGCCCAAAACTGAAAACAGAGCAAATGCTTACCAACCAAAATGGCCAAAAAAAGAAGACTACGACTTCAGCATGGAATGGCAGGCAGCCAGGACAGAGAAGGAATTCCAGCTATCCTCGTTACTTTGAGGAGCTGCTGTAAGATCTTGCTGAGCAAGAGATTAAAATGAAGAGAGAATGGAAGATATTCCACTTCTGTAAATCAAGTAATAGGAAATCTTCCAAAGAATACATGTATATAAACGCACATACACATACAAATAGAATTTTGGAGAATTTCATGTAGAGGTGGATACAGAATTGTAGGAGTACGAAGAAATATGTAGGTTGTTGGAAAGGGTGAGGATGGAGCATGTGTGATATTATCCCACTTTTGCAAAGTCTACATATGTGTATATTTCTATGAATAAAAAAATCTATAAATAAAAAGCTTATTTCAAGTGTTATTAATGGTTATTTCAAAGGTGTGAGACTTCAGAGGACTCTTACTTTTTTCTTTATAATTTTACAGATTGTTGGTTCTATATAGAAGGAAAATCAGGCAAGTTAAAAAACAAAACAACAACAAAAAAGACTTCTTTTACTGTGGAACCCTCTGCCCAAATTCTTAGCATGTTGCCTGGGCACATCACTGTGTGCAGAGAAGCAAAGAGAATAGAGGTTGAAAAGCATCGTATTTTTGCCACCATTCTTTAAAATTACTTTACATTTCAAGGTTAGGTAAATATTTACTTTATTTCCTGACATTAAAAAAAATTGCATTCATCCTATTATTTAATTCAGTTACTTTGGGTAAAGAAGCCTTTCTTTTAAAAAAATTAAGCTCATTTTTTTCTCTTTTCAGATGCATAAAAGAATCTCTTCATCATTTACTGTATAATTTTAAAGATATATTATTGTTAAAAACGAAGAACAATAGAACTTAGCAACCACCATTTTCTCCTTTCTTCAAACTGTGACTGTTGCCCACAACAAAATAAATGTACACACCTATGTGTACACACACACATTTACACACACACACATGCATACAACCCAGCTTGGAAATCACTACTCAAGGGTGTACGTGAAGTAAAAAAATAGTTTTCTCTTATTATTTTATTTTTTATCAACTTTCTCTGGTATTATAAGCAATTAATTTTTCCATGTAAATTTGAGAATTGTTTTGTCAAGTCTCATTTGTCCCCCACAAAGTTCCATTACAATTTGTTTAGAATCACGTTAAGTCCAATACATTAATTTGGAAAGAATTCACGATATGGCTTGGATGTGTGTCCCTCCAAATCTCATGTTGAAATATGACCTCCGATATTGAAGTTGGAGCATGATGGGAGGTGTTGGGCTCTGGGGCGGATTCCTGATGGCTGGCTTCCTGCTCTCCCAGCCATGATGAGTGAGTTCTTGCTCTGTGTGTTCACATAAGAGCTGGTTGTTTAAAGGAGCCTGGTACCTGCTCTCTTGTTTCCTCTCTCACCATATGACACACCTGCTCCCCGTCCATCTTCTGCCTTGAGTAAAAGCTTCCTAAGGCTTCACCAGAAGCTGAGCAGATGCTGGCATCATGCTTGTACAGCCTGCAGAATCATGGGCCAAACGAACCTCTTTTCTTTCTACATTACCCAGTCTCAGGTATTCCTTTATAGCAACACGAACTAAGAACAACAAAATGAACTAGGACAATTAGCATCTTTGATTTTTTATTTTAATCCAGAAAGACAGGTTTGAATTTTTCCCCCCAAAACCTTAAATTTTATTTACATACTTCATTTGAGACTGTTTTTTAAAATCCAGATTTCTGGCATATACTTTCTTGTACAAAAAAGTCACCTTTTTGGATGAACAATTCTGTGGCGTTTGACTAAGGTATGCAGTTTTGTAACCACTAACACAACCGAGATACGAATATTCACACCACTGCAAAAAGTGTCCTCATGCCACTTATAAATTCTTCTCCTCACCACTATCCTTGGCTTTTTGTTTGTTCTCAGAGTGTTCTATAAATGGACTCATCCAATGTGCAACCTTTTGTGTCACCAAAAATGGTGATTATAAGATTCATGAGGCTCATTCAATTTTATTAACTGAGTGATGTTCCATCATGTGGATATAACACAATTTGTCCATTCACCTAGTGATGGACGTTTCTGTTGTTTCCATTTTGTAGTGGTGTGAATATCCGTATTTTGATCAGTACAAATTCTGCGTTCAATACACTGGACATATGTGTAATTTTGTAAGAAACTGTCTTCCAAAGAGATTGTTTTATATTCCCACCAGCAACATATAAATGTTCCAGTTACTCCCCAATCTCTCTTACATTTGGCATTTCCAATTATTTTGGAAAAATATTAAGCACATTGTGGAAAAATATTCATAACATAACATGGACCATCTTAACCATTTTTAAGTGCATGACACAGTAGTATTAAGCACATTCATATAGTTGTGCAACCATCACCACCAACCATCTCTAGAACCCTTTTGATCTCTCAAGACTGAAATTCTGTTTCCATGAAACAATTGACTATTTCCATCTTCCCCAGGCCCCAGCCACTACCATTTTACCTTCTGTTTCTATGATTTTGACCATTCTGCTTATGAAGTAGAATTATACAGTATTTTTCTTTTGGGGACTGGTTTATTTCACTTAGTATGACTCCCTCAAGGTTCATCCATGTTGTAGCATGTGTCAGATGTCCTTTTATAAAAGGCTGCAGAAGTCGTTGTATGCATAAACCACATGTTGCTTATTCATTCATTCATCAATGACTTTGGGTTGCTGTCATGTTTTAGCCATGGTGAATCATGTTGCTCAAACTTGGGTGTGCGAAAATATCTCTTTAATATGTTGCTCTCAAGTCTTTGGGTTATATATTCAGAAACGGAATCATTGAATCATAATAGGTAATTCTGTATTTAGTCTTTTGAAGAACTACCATACTGTTTTCCACATTGGCTAAACCATTTTGCATTTCTAAGAATAGTGCACGAGAATTCCATTTTATCTACATCTTTGTCAACATTTATTCTCTGTTTTATTAATAGTAACCCTCCTAACAGGTATGAGTTGGTATCTTATTGTAGTTTGATTCACCTTTCCCTAACGATTAGTGATATTGAACATCTTTTCATGTACTTATTGGCCATTAGTATAGCTTCATTGGAGAAATGTCTTTTCAATTCCTTTGCTTATTTTTGAATAAGGTTGGTTTTTTTCTGTTGAGTTTTAGGAGTTCTGTATGTAATAGGGATACTAATCTCTTATCAGATACAAAATTTGCAAATATTTTCTCCCATTCTGTGGGTTGCCTTTTGAGGGGAGAAAACCTCAAACTGTTTCTTCTTCTGTTCTCCCCCATGGCAAACAACACAGAAGACTTCTGTGAACAAACGTGTGGAGGTTTTTCTCCACATACCAAGCAAGCAATCACTTCTGCCGTGGACACAGCTGGGTGTTCTCTAACTCAATTCCAAAGCCATATACCTGGAGACAGTATCAGATCCCACAGGCAGAAGGCTCGGTCCCACAAGACTACCCCCATTTCAGATATGAGTTGTAAGTCTGGACCTCTAAAACTTTGGATTGATGGTGTTCAAGTTGAGGCTCCCATGACGTCGTCTTTGGGCTTAATTAATTTTCTAGAGTGGCTCATAGAATTCAGGGAAACACTTACTTATTTTTTTTGTAAAAAGTAATGCAAAATGTGGAGATGAAAAGATGCATGAAGCAAGACATCGGGGAAGGGATACAGAGATTCTACGCCCTCGATGGTCATGCCACCTTCCAGAAACCTCCAGGTGTTCCGCTATCTGGAAGCTCCTTGGTCTCTGTCCTTTTGGGTTTATATGGAGCCGTCACTGCACAGACATTGATTAAACCACTGACCATTGGCCACTGTGACCAACTCAAACCTTTGGCACCTTTCCCCTCCCTGGAGAATGAGGGTGGGGCTGAAAGTCCTAATCTTTGAATCTCACCTTTGGTCTTTCCAGTGACCAGACCCCATCCTGAAGCTACCTAGGGGCCCCCAGCCACCAGCCAATCATTAGCATACAAAAAGATGTCACTTTTGAGGTCCTTAGGATATTAGAATTTGTATATCAGGAAACCGTGTCAAAGACCAAATATACATCTTACAATGTCACATCTCTCTTTACTTTGTTGGTAGTGTCTTGTCATGCACAAAATGCATTCGTTTTCATTAAGTCTAGTTTGGTACTTTTTTTGTTGCCTACGCCTGCAGTTTTAGTCTTAATAATTTTTGCCAACTGATATATCATTGTGGTTTTAATTTGCGTTTCTCTGTTGACTAATGATGTTGGGCTTTTTCTCTGTGCTTATTGGCCATTCATATGTCTTCTTTGGGAAGTATCTTTTCCAATCTTTTGCCTATTTTTTATTGGATTGTTTGTCTTCTTATCATTGAGATCTAAGAGCTCTTTATATATTCTGGATACAAGTTCTTTTTTTGTTTAAAATATTTTTAGGGACAGGATCTTGCTATGTTGCCCAGCCTGGTCTCAAATACCTGGCCTCAAGCCATCTTCCTGCCTTGGTCTTCCAAAGTGCAGGTGTTACAGGTATGAGCCACCATGCCTGAACACAAATCTTATTGTACATTGGTCCAATATTGTATATCGGAAATGTTACCTCTTGCCTGTGACTTGCCTTTTCATTTTTTAAATTACATATTTTGAAAAGCAAAGAGTATCTACAAATTAAAAGAAGAAAAATTCATGTAACTCATGCAAACATTGCAAAAACGATCAGTAGGCAATTCACAAGAAAAGAAAATCCAAATGGGTCGATAAACTTTTGAGACTATACCCAACCTTTGTGAACGGGCAAGTGAAAATTACCGTAAAACTGAAATACCATGTTTCACCATCAAGCTGACAAAAATGTATGAATGATAATCTTAACTGCGGCCAAAGATGCCAGGATATAGGCACTTCATATGTTGCCAGTGGGATGGTAACTTGCTTTAGTCTTTTGGGAATGTAATGTTAGAGTATCTATTAAAATTAAAGTATGCATGTCCTTTGACCATCAATTCTACTTTATGGCTGTAACTTATGGAAATAAAAGCATTACTTTTTAAGAAAGGAGGGAGAAGAAATCTTCTGAATGTTCCTAAGTAGAGGAATGATTGTATATATTGACTGTGTCAGGACTAAAGATTACTATGCAGTGGTGGGGGGAGAGAGAGAGAAGGCAGAGAGAGAGAGAGAGAGAGAGAGAGAGAGAGAGAGAGAGAGAGAGAAAGGGGGGGCTTTGTATCTGTTTTTTCCAGAGGGATGACCACAATAATTCACTAATAGAGGAAAATAAGCTATAGAGAAATGAAAATGTATGATATATATATGAGAGTGAAAGACTATTTTTATTGTATCTTTGTTCTTTGAAACTTTTTTCTTGTTTCTTTTGTTTTTCGATTTAACTTTTGTTATATTTCTCTCTTTTTTCCTTCTTCCCTCCCTCCTGCCCTTCATTCTGTCTTCCTGTCTGCCTTCCATTCTTCCTTCTTATCTTTCTTCTTTTCTTCCTCATTGCATCTCTCCTTTTTATCTTCCTTTTCCTTTCTTTTGTTCCTTCATTACTTTATTTCATTTTTTCTCCTCCCTCCCTCCCTCCC
>NW_022437008.1:8602421-8619921 GCF_009761245.1 Sapajus apella
CCCAGGCTGGAGTGCAATGGCGCGATCTCGGCTCACCGCAACCTCCGCCTCCTGGGTTCAGGCAATTCTCCTGCCTCAGCCTCCTGAGTAGCTGGGATTACAGGCACGCGCCACCATGCCCAGCTAATTTTTTGTATTTTTAGTAGAGACGGGGTTTCACCGTGTTGACCAGGATGGTCTCGATCTCTTGACCTCGTGATCCACCCGCCTCGGCCTCCCAAAGTGCTGGGATTACAGGCTTGAGCCACCGTGCCCGGCCCCAATTTTTTCTAAAAGAGTATTTATGAAGTCATTGTGTCCATCCTCTTTCCTTCAAGGCTTTTACCTTTCTGGAGGTGTCTCCAGGGATGGAAATTCACGCCAAGTTCCCCATGCAGCTCAGAGAGGACACTGCAGCCCTTCCACCTGTGACCTGTGTGGCTTCTGGGTCCTGAGCCATGCCCAGGGAGGAAGGGCACTGGCTCCGTATCACAGCAGAGCAGGGAAGAGTCCCAGGTTGCAGAGGGCACATGACAGCATCTTACCTACATGAAGGGGCCCTTGTGGATGTCATGGACTTCAGATGACACAGGCAATTACTGTGTGGTGTCATGGGCTCATCTGTCCACCGTAGCAGGTGGCCACACAGCTTTTGGTCATAGAAAGGAGAAGGGGCCCCTTCCCCACGCAGGAAAAGCAGTCAGTCAGCGTGGCAGGGAGCTGCAGGAAGGGGTGCCTGGGGGAACCTCTGATGCTGTGTGGGTTTGGGCTGGAGCCCGCGAGGCCTGAGCGCTGGGCCAGCGGCTTCTGGAGAAGCTCCGCTTTGGGGCCCTTCTGTGCTGGGCTTGGATGAATAACTCTTCCATCCTGGCAATAAAGTGGGGAAGGAGACAGTAAATAAGCAACGGGCAAAATTAAAACCAGTAATGAGCCATATGAATATTGTGGTGTGATAATGCTGGAGACACATTTATTTGGGAGCATTGCATGTTCTGGGAAAACATAATGGCATTGTGGCTAGGCGGCCTCATTTTCCTCCTCCGAGTTTCCGCTTATTAGCCCTGGAGGCTGGCAGCACCCGCACCTGTGCCCAGATGCTTTTAAAACCTTGGCAGGGAGAGGCAGGCCCATTACAGAGGGAGGACAGAGCTCCA
This sequence comes from Sapajus apella, assembly GCF_009761245.1. Taxonomy (NCBI): domain Eukaryota; kingdom Metazoa; phylum Chordata; class Mammalia; order Primates; family Cebidae; genus Sapajus; species Sapajus apella. The sequence continues at coordinate 8,603,555 of NW_022437008.1, forward strand.
AGGACGGTCTCCTCAGTGGCGGGGGGGGGTAGGCTGAGATGGCCCGGGGAGGCCCCTCCACTCATCCTGACCTACCAGACACGGAGGGCGGCCAAAGCCAAGTACATCAGGAAGGCTGCCAAGGTCAAGGGCATTGTCCAACCCACATGGGGGACCCTTGTCCTGAACCCTCCCCTGACCCTGCACATGTTGGTGCCTAATGAGTCCATGCCGAAGAACGGGCTGGAACTTGCTTGAATCTGCTGTACCCATCTCTGGGCTTTGCCTCGGGTCAGAGGTTTGACTTGCAATTGCCTCTTCAACAAGGCTCTAGAAAATGCCTTTCGGGTCCCAATGCCCCAAGGCAGGACAAGAAGAGTGCAAAGCTGTAACTGGACCTGTTACAACTTTGCGCCCTTCTTCTTGTCCTGCTTTGGGGCATTCGGACCCGAAGCCAAAGCTGAAGGGTCTTGGAGGAAACCCAGAAGCTTTCTAGAGGTTTTCGACTCTCAGGAGCTGGCTTTAGGAGAAGGAGTCCTTGCAGCCTACCTATCCTTCAGGAAGAATTTTCAGGGAGTCAGGGAGCAAGGTTATATGATAATGTGTCCTGTACCCCAAAAGAGGGATTCCAGACCTCCTCGGCTACATTATGAAGAAGCAAGTGTGCTCAGGGAACAGCACTCAGAGGCTGGCAGAGCAGTTTATTGAAATAGAGAATTGCATTCCCCTGTGGCTCACGCCTGTCATCCCAGCCCTTTGGGAGGCTGCAGCGGGTGGATCACCTGAGGTCAGGAGTTCAAGACCAGCCTGGCCAACATGGTGAAACCCCGTCTCTACTAAAAATATGAAAATTAGCTGGGTGTGGTGGTGTGCTCCTGTAATCCCAACTACTTGGTAGGCTGAAGCATAATAATCACTTGAACCCGGAAGGGAGAGGCTGCAGTGAGCGAGATTAAGCTACTGCATTCCAGCTTGGGTGACAGAGTGAGACTCCATCTTAAAAAAAAAAAAAAGCAAATTTTGCATTCTCAGGTTAGCTGCTCCTCTCCACTGTGTGCCGGTAAAGATCTTGCTCTGGTGGGGGATTCAGGGGCTCTCTGCGTGTTTTTTTTTTTTGGTTTGTTTTGTGGCTTTACTGCTGTGGACAGGCAGGCAGGGCTCTTTCACACCTGTTCATTGTTTCTGAAGTTACTGTAAGGAAAATAATTTTCTGCTGAAAATTTCCAGGTAGATTGTTTTGAAACTGGGTCATGGGGTTTGAGCCAGATCATCTTGTAGAAATGCTGCATAGTTGGTCATGTTTCTTCAATGCGTGGATATTTATGAATTAAAATATATGTGGTTGTCAGAAAAGGGAGTAATTTAAATAGTACAACGGGTTCCTCTTTTCTTTTTTTTTTTTTAATGACAGGGTCTTGCTCTGTCACCCAGGCTGGGTGTAGCGGTGTGATCTGGTTCACTGCAATCTCGGCCTCCCAAGCTCAAGCAATCCTCCCACTTCAGCCTCCCAAGTAGCTGGGACTGGGAGCACGCCACCATGCCTGGCCAGTATTTTGTATTTTTGGTCGAGATGGGGTTTTGCCATGTTGCTCAGGCTGGTCTCAAACTCCTAAACTCAAGCAATCAGCCTGCATCAGCCTCCCAAAATGCTGGAATTACAGGCATGAGCCACCAGCCTGGCCTTAGCGGGATTTTGACCATGCACCGAGTCCAGATCCTCACTCTGTGTGATGGAATTCCACTGTACCTAGGAAGCTCTAGAACGCCTCTGAGCCATTGTTTCCATGGGAAGAATGGGGGGAGTACAAAGCCCCAAGAGTGGAGGATCAGGGGACAGAGCCCAGGGTCCACTTTGTCTTCATAGTCTCTGGACTCTACCATTTGTGTGCTCTGACAACCTCCCCCACAGCACATCGAATTCTCAGCAGTTGAGGACCATGCTGTTGTCTTTCTGTAGTCCCAAATGATGCAGCCCAGAGCTGAGCTCAGCTGAGCTGAGCATATGGCAGCTGTCTGTAAACAGCTGATATCTCTGCCCGAGCCACACCCTTCCCAGAGGTCCAGTTCCTTAAGCTAACTTCTGTCTGAGCACGCTATGTATGCATGGGTAACTGTGCACTTGCAAATGATCTAGATGTGTTGGCATCCACCCATTTCCCCCATAGGGCCAGATTGATGGGCAGGTCTGCTGATGCCTCCAGGACAGTGGCCCACAGTAGGGATACTTCACATGTTCTGCAGGCAGTGTCCTGTGCGTCTGGGTCATGAGAGAGAATATCTGGTCTGTTGGCTGGAAGCTGAACTGATTATGGACGTCAAGAGAGAATTGGCTCTTTTAAGACAAATGCTTCCAGATGCCAGGATCACTGGGTCTGCATTGCTCCTCAGATGGTTCTGGGTAGGAGCCAGAAAAGTAACAGTGGTTGATAAATTCAGAAAGCTGGTTCATCATGAAGTAGCTAGTTTTTGCAGATTCTGGAAGGTCAGGTTTACCCAGGGATGGTTTAACAGCACAGGAAGTGTGCCAGGACCTCAGAAAACTGGGGAAGTTCACCTCTCCAGTGTCAGTCAGTCCAGCTTGGGGCAGTCTGGTATTCTTACTGCCAACAGGAACTTTCTCCCAGATATAGCCCAGCCCTGTAGGGTTTGCAAAGCTCTGACAGAATCAGGTTTTCCATGGAGATTACAATTGATGACCTGTTTCCTGGTAGCTGGGAAGCATTTGTGAGTAGGGACTGTGTTGACACATCTGTTTTCAGGTCCAGCTGGGACCATTCGAGGTAAATGAAAAGCAGGGAAACTGCGTAGAATTGAACCTCTGGGAAGCTAAGGAAGACTTTTTGCTTAGAGGGTGATTTGGAATGTTTAAATATTTTAAGGCTTCAGGCAGATGATCTTGTATCCTGGGGTGCTCTTCCCATGTCACTGTGTTAGAAGGATCAGGGCTATAAACCAATGCCAGCCACACGTGAGCCTGTATACCCTGAGTGGAACCTGAAAGGTGTCCGTTCTGGAGTGATGATTCATCCAGGCTGCCCTCTTCTCTCAGCTGATGACCAAAGTATTCTCCTAAGTGATTTCCTGGCTTCCTTCTCACCCCCATAGAGTTCTTTGTCCACACAGCAACCAGAGTGGTGTTGAAGTATGGAAATTAGATTCCATCAGTGTCCCTGCTTGAACCTCTCCAATACCCTTCCATTGAGATTAGTCTAAATTCCTTACCACCTATAAGATCTAAGTGAAGTCCTGCCACTTTTCTGACCTTACATATTGCCGCCTGCAGTCACACTGGACCCCTTGTTTCTCCAACAGGCTGATAGCTAAATGCAAGAAGGTGACAGCCATGGTTAAACTTGGGGAAGAGCATTTCAGGCACAGAGAGGGGCAAGTGCAAATGCCCTGGGGCAGGAAGCCCTTTGATCTGTTGGAGGAACAAGGAGTGCAGTTTGGCTGCAGGGGGCAGTAGATAAGGTCAGAATAGTGAGTAGAACTTCACATAGATTTTATAGGTGGTAAGGAATTTGTGGCTTAGCCAAAGTCAGCTCTGCATAAAAATATAATGGGCAGATAAATCGATGGATGTACAGGCAGATGAACGGATGGATGGATGGACAAGGCAGATGAATGGAAGGATGGACAGGCAGACGTATGGACAGATGGAAGAATAGACGGATGCATGGATGGACAGGCAGATGAGTGGATGAATGGATGGATGGATAGATGGATGGACAGGCAGATGGATGGAAAGACAGATGAATGAGTGGATGGATGGATAGGTAGATGGATGGACAAGAAGATGGATTGATAGAAAGATGAATGGGTGAATGGATGGGTGAACAGACAGGCAGATGAAGGGACAGACAGATGAATGGATGGATGGATGGATGGATGGATGGATGGATGGATGGATAAATAGATAAATGCATTGGCAGGTGAACCTGTGCCACCCAGAAGGAGTTCACATTATCCAGGTGGAGGTGATTGCAACAGGACTTCTTGAGGGTCAACTAAATTGGCAAAAGATTAGGCCAGAACCATTGTCTTATTCATGCTTCTCTAGGTCAGGCAATTATTATTATTTCTTCAAATGTAGCCCATATAAAAGATTAGCTGTTAGAAATCAATGAGTAATTTCCCCAGGATTTCTTTTCTCTCTTTTTATTCAGGCAAGAAGCCCACGAGCCCACTAAAAATGAATTCTGGATGAGCAAACTTGGTTAATGAATTTCTCTTCCCAATTTAATATTGTAATAGTGACCACCAATTTTTTTTTTTTTTTACCAGATCATCTGTTGCTGACTAGGACACTAATTTAAATAAAATGTTTTGTGATACAACTAAAAAACCGACTTCCATGAGAATGAGTTCTTCATAAAAACAGTGTATCTCATGACAAGATGCCACTGGAGGTTAAATAAAATCTAAGTGTGCATGTAAATTATTTACTTTAGCAAATACCAAGCAAGACACAGAATTGCACATAACAATACTAATTATTGTGGAACATATTTTTGTAAAAATAATATTTATTTTTCTTTAATAATAAACATAAAAAATTCTGTCAGGGATGTTTAGGAATGCATAAAAGAGACCATTATAATCAACCCTAATTCCACCATTCTGAGATGTCTGTTCCAGGTGAATTTCATTTCTGTCATTCTTGGTCTACATACATGTAAACATATCTATATGCTTACATGGTTTTAATTATCTTTTACATACATATTTTCTTGCTTTTTCATGTAAAATTACATCCTAGGTATTTTTACAGGTCATTTAAAAACTGTGTGCACACATCCACAATATTTCATTGTGTAGATTAGCATTGTCTAACAGAAATATAATGAGAGCCACATACGGAATTTTTAATTTTTGGGGAGTTGTAATAAATAAGTAAAAAAAAAATCAGGTGAAATGACCTTTTGTGAAAATCAATGTGAACTTACGTATTTTAATTAATCCCATAAGTATAAAAATATTTGCCATTTCAACAAGCATTGATTATAAAAGTTATTTAGATCTTTCACGCTTTTTCAGTGAAGTCTTTGAAATCCATGTGCATTTTATGTCCCAATTCAGATCAGCCCCATTCCAGGTGTTCAGTAGCCACCTGCAGTCAGTGACTACCACATTTAATAGCAAGCTCTCGTCCACTGAAAAACAGTACTGTGGTAGCCTATGCACAGTGGAAGCAATTCTGCACTAATTCCCATACTCCCACTTAAAAGGCTATCTTCCAAGAATAAAAGCAGCCTGAAATTAGAGTTCTAGTTATCTTCTATCAGGTCTCAAGGTGATTAATTCAGTTTGATAGTTACAAGATATAGCCTCAATTCCTCAAAATGCTAAATGAAGTGGAAAGATGTTGAAAACAATGTTTTTCAAATTATGCATTTGATACCATTTTGCCTCTTTTCAAAGATGATTTCCTGGGCTCTAATAGAAGCTGATGTCTCCTGGTGTATTAAGATCATATTCAATACAAGGCAGATGAATTAAATTAAGTTGGATGGTATTGATTGCTATCAGTCCTGCTTCAGCTCTGTCTGGGTCCGACTGCTCTCTTCGTCGGAGTCCTGGGTCTGTATGGAAGCTCGCTGATATTTGGGTCCCTCCAGCCTCCCCTCCTCCTGTGGGAATACAGTGTTCATTGCCTGGTACACTTGTTACACCTGGAAGCCCACCTGGGGCTATGCTTTTGCAGACTCAGTTTTAAACTTTAACCCTGGACCTAAGGAATTTGAGGGAATCCAATGGATACAACTGGTCCCCCAGGGGTGTCCTTTAGTAAGCACCCAGATGGTGTGCGTGAACAAGACCTCCTGAAGGAGGGAGGGAAGGGGAGAGAGAGGGTCATCCCCATCCCTAAGGACCTTCCTCCCTGGTTGTGAGGTCCAGGCCAGCAGAGGCACCCCAGAGCCCACCTGAGCTAATGCAAGCCTGGTGGCTTGGGTCCAAAAGGGGTGCATTGAAAAGCTTTCTGGATGTCTCCTGGTGTCAAGTGCTAGGTCTTGGGGGCACGAGAATGACTCAGATGGTGTATTCGTCTCCCTCCCATGGGGGGAGATAGATAAGCTGACCCTAGACTACAACACATCTCTGTGATAAGAGAAAAGCCTGGAATGCTATGGGCAGAGCATAAGTCAGTCACGGCACTCAGCCCATACCCTGGGGAAGCCCTCTGGGATGGCTTCCTGTAGGACAGGACTGGCCAGCAGTGTGACCATAGGCAGCCTCCTCCTCCTCCCTGTGGTTCATGAAATGAGCAAAATAAAAGTACCTGCCTATTGGACTCTCATGGGGATAAAATAGCATAATCCCTGTAAAATACTTAGCATGCAATCAGTCACTAAGCATTGGCTGCTGTTACTGTTACTGCTCTTGTTTTCTTGGAAGGTGGGGAGCTAGGCAGGGTAGACATGGAGCATAGACTGCGGGGAATGGGGAGGGAAACAACCAGATTTGCAGTTTTAGACAATTGCTCTGGTGGTGTGGCTACAGAGCCACCTTGCAGGAGGGACTTTGGGCTGGAAGTGGCACTGGGGGTACCTGGCTTAGAGCTGTGTTTGCATAACAAGGGCACTGCTTTTATTAGACTGAGTTATGAATAGTAAAAACCAGCAATTTAGAAGGTGTGCTCATTCTCACGTAACATCTTATTTGTTCCTTCTGTTTGTCCTCACCGTCATCATCACCATCATCCTAGGTAGGATGTGTCTTGGAAAGATCAGAGTGTGGGGGAGCTGGGTTCTCCCACTGTTCTGCCCACTGGAGGGTGGAGGGAGTGTTGGCATGGCAGGTGAATCGCAAGGGAGCTAGAAGCAAAGTTCCATTATCGATACCAAGTGGCCTCAACTCCTGCCCTCCTGAGGTCCCGGCAGCTCTTCCCCAATAGCGGCTCCATATTTACACAGCCTCCTCCTTTTCCTTTATCTCAGTCATCAAAAGTTTAAGGAGATTTAAAAACCACTGGGGTGTTATGCATAAAATACAACCTAGGGTCACTGATGGAATTCATGCACAGGTTCCTCTGAGGCAGGGCCGGAGCCCACCCCTCCAGGGTGTCTGGGCTGTCACTCTCCCCATCCGTCTTCCTGATTGTAAAAATTAAACACATGCACAGGAGGGCTTGGGAGACAGAGTTATAGGGGATATAAAGTGCTTGACAGCATATAAACTTGGCCATCCTGCAGTGGAGCACCCAATCACAGGGGTGCTGAGCGGGGGCGGGGGGCGGGAGGATCCTGGAATGCAGGTAGCAACAGGCAAACTGCAGAGGGGAGAGGAAATAGAAGGGTCTGCTGGCTGGGGCAGGGGACTGCTACGGACCCAGTGTTTCTGGGAGTCGGGCTGACTCTCAAGGCCTCCACAGCCCTCCCTTCAGCCATGGCAAAGTGCTGCTTTTTGCAGGGATTGCAAGAAGGAAGCAGAGGGTCACAGCTGCAGGAGCAGATCCCGAAGTAGATGAGGGGTGATGAGGATGAGGCAGGTGAAGTGCGCACGCCCAGATTCCTCCTTGCATGAGAGCCAGTGGCATCCCTGCCATTGCTTTGCTAAGCACAGTTCTGTAGGTTTCAGATAAGATGGGGGAATTTGCTAACCTGCTGTTGGTGAAATCAACAGCTGTAGATATGCTTACATGGGACAATTGTGGCTGTGGAGCCAGAAGTCTGAGCTCTATAGAAAGAACACGGTGAGCACTGCAGCTCCATTGCACAGCAGGATCTGAGGTCCCTGGGGCTTCAGGGATGCCCAGAGGGTCAGGGTCACCTGATGGGAGGACTGTGGCTGCTGTGCCTGGGGGTCTGGTCTTGTGCAAGGGCTTGAAGTAGTCTGTCTTCTATGTGCTGGCTCCTCGCTGTCCTGAGAGACTCACCTGGGGTTCTTATGGCCAGGACACCTGGAGAGTGTGAGGGACAGAATCCCTTAGTGCCTCTGTGGCCTGAGGTTGTGGGTGAGGCCCCCTTGGTCAGTGTAGTCAGTGTGTGTGTGTGTGCACCTGTGTGAAAGAAAGAGAGAGAGAGAGACTGACAGACACAGTGAGAGCAAAAGAGAGACATGGAGAGACAGAGAAACAGACAGAAAGAGGGACAGAGACAGAGAGAAACAGACGCAGAAAGATAGACAAACAGACACAGTGAAACAGAGAGACAAAGAAACAGAGAGAGAGACAGAGACAGACCCAGAGACAAGCAAAGAGACAGAGACAGACAAACACAGAGACAGAGACAGAGAGAGAGAGACAGCCATATATACCAGGACGGACACAGTGAGACAGAGAGGCACACACAGAGAGAGACAAGAAACAGAGAGACGGAGCAAAATTCAGAGACAGAAACACAGAAAGACAAACAGAGAAGGAGGCAGGAAGACAGAGACTGACAGGCAGACACACAGACAGAGAGACGGGGGAGAGGCAGGGAGAGGAAGTGAGGAGGGAGAACCTGAGGCACAGGGCGGGAGCTGCAGGCGCCGTAGGGGCCAGCCCTCCTTTATCCATCTCCTCCTTCTTCGGCTCTTTCTAGAGCACCTGCCATGTCCTTGGATGGGGCACGCCAGTCCCAGGCCCAGCTGCCCCAAACTCGCAGCGGGACATCAACCAAACACATGATTATTATTTAATTTCACTTGAGTCAGGCGGCTTGTGCCGTACGATACTTCAAATGCACACCAGCCTCCACCCATGCGTTCTTTGTTCTGAAACTTTTCTGTGTATCTTTCAATGAGATACCTTGAGTCCATCCCATGAAAGCCGAGGTTGGGGGAAGCATGTGGTGTCTCTACCTATTTATTTATTTTAGGGATTCAAATCTGGCCCTGACTGGTGTTCCCATGAGGCTAAGAAGCTGATGCCAGTGGGCACCTCTGAGCTCCAGCATAGTTGCTTCCACGTGGAAGGTGTGGCTCTTTTTTATCAGATACTTATTTTGAAGTGTGAAAGGGTGATGTTCACATGGAAACACACTCTGATGATAAGAACCCAGTTAAACAGAGCCCACCATGTCATTAGCACCAGGACTTAGGACTAGAACATGAGGAAGCCTCTCACGCCTCCATAGCAGACATCCCTCAGCATCTTCTGCTGAGGGCAGAAGAGAGATGTCCCAGCTCCCAAAGAGAGAGAATTGACCCATCCTCCTCTTTTTTGAACCATCTGATCTACCTTTTAAATCCAGTCTATGGATTGGACAATGCTAGCCCACATGGACAAGGGCAGACCTTCTCTAGCTGGTCTTCCGAATTAAACGTTAATCTTCTCCACAAAGACCCTCCCATGTCTACCCAGAAGTGACGTTTTACCACCTATCTGGGTGTTCCTTAACCCGGTCAAGTTGACACCTAAAATCAACCATCACAGAAACGCAGACAGAAAAATTAAACACAATTGATCAAGCCAAGTAGCTGTTGGATGGCACGATCAGCTTTGAGACTAGACTTTCCCATCTACACTTTACTACTCTGCGCTGGCCCAAGATCGGGGGAGGGCTTTTCCCTAAGATAACACTCATATATTTTTCTGTTTTTATTTTCTACCTTGATGACAAACAATTGCAATGTTTATGCTGCCCCAGGTCAAATAGTTCCAGGTGTGTGTTTTCATTGTTTCTGTAGCCGATTTCATGTATTCTCATGTTTCATTTTCGATTATGCTTCTGAATGGTACAAGTCATTACTGGGGTGCTTTTTATTTTTGCTTTTGTGGCTTCAGGCTGTGATAGTGGAACATGGGTGTAATCTAATATAGCGAACTGAGGTGCCTACTTCTATCCGTGTGCCCTCCTTTCCCTGCTTTCCATTACGCTTGGGATGGCCATTCATACTTTAGCATAAAGTAGAAGACAAGAAAATAAGTCTAAGCCTGTGATTGGTGAAAGCCCAGTGTATATGGAAGTAGGTGTGGGGGTAAGGGTGGGGGTACATGGAAACCAGAACACTCCATGTATTTCCTTCTCTTAGTTTGAGGATTCTCCTGATTGTCCGTGAATAGGGGACTGCAAACACCCAACCTGGAGGTACCACCTGCTCCTCACATGTTCACAGAGGCACGAACCTGCTGACTTTCCAGCCAAGACCCAGACTCAAGTGATGCTGTTTCACCAACCAAGTAAGACAAAGAGCGCACGATTACCATTTCCTTGGGTAGGGATGAGGTGGGAATTATTGCTTCAAAAAAAGAAAAAGAAATCTCACTCTCCCATCAGAAGAGAGCAATGTTTCCTTCATTGTTGGAGCAAATACTAATTTTCTTATAAGGCTCTGGCTGTGCAATGAGGAATGTCAAGGACACGCAGGCTTTGTTTTTATTTTTATGTTTATTTTACTGTGGAACAGAAAGCAGGCCTCGTCGAACCCTTGGATTCCGGCCCCACGTCTCTTGCATAAGAAAGACACACATGCATCACAGGCGGAGGCGAGCCAGCGGGTCATCTGTCTTGGGGGGGACTGACTGTCCATGTGCCCAGGAAAAGGTCAGGAACCTGTGGGTATTAATTAATCCAGCTGGTCACAGAGCCTTCCCTGCTTATTAGGGAGGACCGTGGCATTTGGCTAGGATGATGATTTTAAGGATTGGTATTTTATTAAGAGGACAACATCTGTTTCCTTTTTTGTGGGAATTAAGTGTTCCTTTGTAAGGCTATTGGAGCAGGTGCAGAGGGTAGCACAGGTTAATGCTTCCTTTGTCACCATCTTGTCTTATTCCTGTCCCCATGCTTCAGGGACTCATGGGACAGGGAGATACACAGACTGTCAGCTCTGGAGTCCAGCAAGCGGGGGCCACTCTTCCTGCCAAGCGCCGGGGGAGACCACCCAGACTTCCATTTCGCAGGCTACCAAAGGCCAGCACCCTCCTCCTGGTCCCTGGGTTGCATCTCATAGTCACCTCTCCATCCCAGCCCTGAGATTGGCAGAATCATCTCAGTCACCCCTGTTCTATATGCGTTACCCACCTGACACAGATGCCTGCCACCCCCTGAATTTGCACCCATAAATATCTGTGCATTTAGAAACCGTCCTGAAGGTTTGGACAGAGAAGGATTTAGATCACAGGAACACAAATGACAGCACATCCTGAGTGGTGGATCTGGTTTGCAATAGTGCTCAGCTCATGCTACGGCTGTAGAAGTTCTGAGCATCCACTTATGGCTCTTCAGAGTCTCTGTGCTCCACTCAGAGCCAGAGCCCAGGACCACATGATCCTGACTGGCTACCAGGTGACTTTCAGTGATACTTGGAGAACACCATCTATTCAGGTAGCTATATATTTAAATTTGTTTTTACCTCCTCTTTGTGGCAAGTAATGCTAGTTGCATTTTTACAGTAGTCATATAACTTTCCTTTTAAACCCTATTTAAGTGAAAAAAAGTGAGTCATTTTAAAGGAGGAACATCTAATGAATGATAGAACTGGTGCAGTACAGCAGTGAGCCCCAGCAGGGAGATGTGGGGAGGTGGGGGGATCCATTTCAGGGAACTTCTCCCTGGTGCGTTAGTCAGGGTTTTCCAGAAACCCCCAAACCAGTGAAACTGGTCCTTAATATAACTCTGTCCTTAATATTCTGTTCCTCTAGAACCACTCCTTGTATCAAAATCTGTCTTAGAGTTCCCTAGAGGGACAGAACTAATAGGATAGATGTACATAGAAAGGGGAGTTTATTAAGGAGCATTAACTCACGTGATCTACCACAAGGTGAGGTCCCACAATAGGCCATCTGCAAGCTGAGGAGCAAGGAAGCCAGTCTGAGTACCAAAGCTGAGGAACTTAGAGTCCGATGATTAAGGGCGGGAAGCATCCAGCATGGGAGAAAGATAGAGGCCAGAAGACTTAACCAGTCTCGTCTTTCCACGTTCTTCTGCCTGCTTTATTCTGGCTGCGCTGACAGCTGATTAGATGGTGCCCACTCAGATTGAGAGTGGGTCTGCCTTTCCCAGTCCACTAACTCAAATGTTAATCTCCTTTGCCAACACGCTCACAGACACACCCTGGGACAATACTTTGCATCCTTCAATCCAATCAAGTTGACGCTCAGTATTACACATCACAGGGAGGTACAGGGATCCATTTCAGGGATCCTCTCCCTGGTGAAACTGGCAGTCCTGGCTCCTGTGTCCAGGCCCTTCCTGTGCCCTTGAGCATGCACTCAGGGTTTGTCACCATCATTTACTCATCTGATAAGTAGAGATGGTTGAGGCAGCCTCTGACTCTCATTGCTGTGTGAGTTCCTAATAAGATAAAGCAAATGAGTATCTAGGAGGTATTATGATTATGATTACTATTATTGTTTCGTTCATGTCTATTGAAAGACAAGATACTTGGCGAGCTCCCTCCTCTATGCCAACTTCTTACTTGGCACTAATTAGAGATTATATCATCAACCCTCTCCCACTAGCCAGGGGGACGGAGACGTATTGTTTAATGAATGCAGAGTTTCAGTTTTGCAAGTTGAAAGAGTTCTGGAGATAGATGGTGGTGATGGCTGCACAGCGACGTGAATCTACTTAATGCCATTGCACTGTGCACTTAAAAATAATTAAAATGGGGCCAAGCACGGTGGCTCATGCCTGTACTCCCAGCAATTAGGGAGGCCAAGGTGGGTGGATCACCTGAGGTCAGGAGTTTGAGACCAACCTGGCCAATATGTTGAAACCCCCGTCTACTAAAAATACAAAGATTAGCCAGGCGTGGTGGCTAATCCAAGCTACTTGGGAGGCTGAGGCACAAGGATCACTTGAACCTGGGAGACAGAGGTGGCAGTGAGCTGAGTCCGCACCATTGCACTCCAGCTTGGGCAACAAGAGTGAAACTCTGTTTCAAATAAATGAATAAATAAAATAAGATGGAAAATTTTATGTTACATGTATTTTACCACAAAAAGTAAATAAATAAAGTATGGAGATTATGAGTTTGAAATAACAAGAATGTACTTGATGAAGAATTGAAAGTTATTCATTTCATTAAATCTCAGTATTTGAGCACTGGCTTTTCGATGTTCTTTGTGATGAAGTGGGAGGGAGACATAGAACATCTCTGACCCATCTGGAAGTTCCACAGCTTCTTCAAGGAGAAGCACGTTTGCCAGTTTTCTGAACTGTGAACTGAACTCCCTGTTTCTTCTTCTTTTTTTTTTTTTTTTTTTTTAAGAGCACCATTTTTACTTGAAAGAACAACTGATAGACAAACTATGGTTATTCAAACTTGACTATTTGGCAGACATTATCTGGAAAAATGAACGAATTAATTCTGTTACTTCCAAGAAAATAAGTGACAGTATTTGTTGCCAATGATGAAACTCAAGCTTTCAAGAATTTTGAAAAACTTGTATCACCCACCGTGAGCTTGACAGCTTTCCAATAGTCAAAGAGATACTAAAGCATGCGATTTCTTTAATATTGAATAATGAATTGTGTCAACACTGCAGGATCTGCATACATGACTCACTGAGCTGATATGTCTCAAGTGACCAGTGCTAGATGCAATAAAATAGTGTAAGGGTAAAAAAAAAAAAAAATCCATTCAAATAACAAGATAGACCAATGGATTTTAAGGTAATGGAGCACAAAAAGTTTATATATTTTCAGATTCCATGTTGCAACTAACATTTGAGAGACTCCCAATTGCTGAGTTTTGGTGTAGTATCAAAGAACATCCACAATTATCTGAAAGGGCTTTTACCATACGCCTCCCTTTTCCAACGACATCTGTGTGAGGTCAGGTTTTCTTCATAGATTTGAACAGAAATAACATATTGCAAGACTAAACGTGGAAACAGATATTAGAATCTAGCTGTCTTTTTTTAAAAAGTAATCTTTGTTGTCATTTCAATAGTTTTGGGGTTACAGGTAGTTTTGGGGTGCACAAATGAGTTCTTTAGAGATTCTGGTGCGCCCATCACCCAAGCTGAGTACACTGTAATCAATGTATAGTCTTTTATCCCTCATCCCCCTCCCAGACTTCCCCCTACCTAAGTCCCCAGAGTTCATTATATCACTCTTATGCCTTTGCATTTTCACAGCTTAGCTCCCACTTGTAAGCGAGAATGTATATCTGGCTTTCCATTCCTGAGTTACTTCCCTTAGAATAATGACCTGCAGCTTCGTCCAAATTTCTGCAAAAGATATATCTTGTTCCTTTTTATGGCTGAGTGGTATTCCATGGTGTATATGTACCATATTTTCTTTATGCACTCATTGGTTGTTGGGCACTGGGTTGGCTCCATGTCTTTGCAATCGCCAGCTGTGCTGCTATAAACATGTGTGCATGTGTCTTTTTCACACAGCGACTTCTGGATTCAGCCAGTGGTTTGCAAAGAGGTACTGAGACACGATAATTGTCAGCAGCTTTTTGAACACATTCTAGAATTTTTTCCATGAAAACATTCTAGATATGTTAGTATACAATAGGTTTATTGTCATTTTTATATATGAGATTACACATACATTTTAGAATTTTCTTAGTTTTAATTTCTAGTGACACACCTAAACAGAAGCACTTAAGGTCCTTAAAACTTTCGGAATTTCTACATTCTGAAGGGTTCTGATACCAAAATGTTCAAGACCCACTGGTCTAGCACAGAGATTCTCAACCCTGCCTCTGCATTAGAATCACCAGAAGAACTTTCCAAGAACTCCCATGCCCGCATCCCACCCCCAGCTGATTAAACCAGAATCTCTAGTGACTTTGCTTAGGCACAGGCATGTTGACAAAGTGTCTCCCAGGAATTGTATTTTGCAGCCAAGGCTCAGAACAAGGTCTAGGAGCCACGTGGCTACCACCTGGCTCCTTTGGAAGGCAGAGAGCACATTCAGGCAAGACCTGGTACACACCCTGGAACGCCCACTCCTGCTTTGGTCAATGTTCAGGCCAAGTGAATACACACGACTCCAAGGCAGCCAGGTGCGATACCCACGTTTAAACAGGAGAAGCTGTCTCATTATGGCACGTCTTTCTTCCACTTCAAATTAGCAGTCAAGATTCCTATAAAGCACGGCATGCTGTTTATCTTCTGGGCATCACCATCCGTCATACCAGCTGTTTGTTGAAAACTGATTCAAGCTCATCTGAGGCAAACCAGCATTCGGCTGCCTTGGAACCACCAGTATCTCAGGCATGGCTTGAAACCAGGCCTGGTGGCAGGCATCAGAGGGTCTGAGCATGCAGCAACCCATAGCAGAATTCAGAGATCTTGGGGTTCTCTAAATTGGGCCAGAGATTCTTTTGATTCACCCGACACCCATCTGAAATGCATGCTCTTGGCCACAGGTCACGGTGGCTTTTCCTTTGCTATTGGACCAAGTGATTGCTAGATGACATTCCAAGCCATTGGCCTAAAAGCTTCAGAAACAACAGAGGGAAAGAAAATGTTGGCCTGTTTCCTTCTGAGTCATAAGAACAAAACCCTTCCCTTCTGACCACCCACTGCTGGGATGGCACGATCTGGATTGAGAGGCCACACCATTCTTTTTGGAGTAAAGGAATGAGTCCTCTTCCACGAAGTATAGTAACATGGTTTGGGGAAACTGGATGGGTACATGTGGGTTCTTCCCTTAAAGTGAGATTTCAGGGGAGATCTTCCTTTGTATTGAGAGGGTTGTCCCGAGTTTCTCTCCTCTCTAACTCGTTCAGTAGCACAGGGCATATCAATACTCATTACTTTTGTTTGAACATAAGCCATGGACTTGGGGTTGATAAGTGCAAGGCTGACTTCCTTTCTCTGGGGATGGAGTCTCTCATCCCCTCCCATGATGCGTCTCCCCCGTCATGGTCATCATCGCTGCATTTCAGTCACCTCACTCATGGGGAGGCAGGTGGGGGTACCTACTCGGAGACCTCTCTCACCAACAGATACCCTTACCCAGGACTCAGACAGCTCCTGAGTAAGGGACCTAACCAGGAGACCAGGCCAGGGGACTGGGCAGGGTGTGTCCCAGCCAGCCTGGCCCATTTGTATTCAGACATATCAAGCATACACTTACTGTGACTCTAGTCATCAAACCTCGTATTTGAGTCTTTTTATGGGTCACTTAGGATAAAGTACTTATACACCAGCAAGTGCTTGGCTAGGAGTTTTCTCTATGCATCAGGAGGTGAGTTCAGTGGGAACAATGCCTGTGTGTGCCCTGCACTCCAGCCCCTCTCCAATGGATAATCCTGGTGATGCCTCTGACAGCCGCGCTTTAGATTTTGATTTATGTTCTTCTAAAGCTAAAATCAAAGATTCCATCTAGTGCTATTTTATGGCAGCCGAGATGATGAATGGCGGAGTCTCTCAGCCCAACGAAGCTGCTGTGTCTTTGCCCCTGGATTTTAATTGCTAAAGTATCCAGTCATTGCTCAGAATTCAATGGGAAGCAGAGTTGGGAAACTGTGGAGATGGTCTTTGGGAGGAAAAA
>NW_022437008.1:8624921-8670210 GCF_009761245.1 Sapajus apella
TCATGGTATTTAAACAACTCATGCAGGTTTTGACAGCTTTTCCCTTTTCATATTTACATAAGTCTTTTTATTTGGGTAAGATTTCTGAAGACCAGTGGTCGGAGGAGGGGAGGAAGGGAGGCAAGGTTAATGCAGGCTTAGAGGAGGCATCAGTGGAACCCCTCAAAGGCTGGGGCCCAGGGCAGGGTGTTGAAAACATGTGTTATTGAGGCACAAGAAAGAGCCATGGTTCTAGGTCCATCTGCTAGGCTCCTAAAGCACTCTTCAGTGGAGTGGGGAGCAGCAGATAGCAGGACCAGAAGGGAATTCACCCGGGGAGCAGTGCCCAGTGAGCTCTCATTGCGTCTAAAGATGATACATAGCCTTTCGTGGCCTTGGGTTTTTATATTCCTTACAATGGGTTAGAAGTCCAGGGCTCTGTCCCCGTCACTGAGCTCTAATTATTATGGCCACATGAGATCTGGCTATTAATGTCCTTATGGGGGTTCACCTGGATCCCTGGTGCTCAGACAGGCAGCTGGGCTGGGAGATCACTGCACCTTCCCAAGCAGCCTGTCTGAGATGGCATCTTTTCAGGGTGAACCAAAGTAATGCAGGTCCCTCCGTGAATACAAGACCTGTCAGACACATAACAGGGTAAGTTTGAAAATAGAGTTCAGCATGACCTAAAATAAAATCATAGCTTTTTGTTGCATGTGAGTCCCGTGAAGGTGGCAGAGGACACCCTTGGGGTGGGGGTTGCCTGGGTTTGGAGACTGGAGGCTGCCCCATCAGTCCGTCTTGTCTCGAGGGCAGGTAAGGAGCTCAGTGATTCTTGGACCTTTTGAACAGGGGGAGAATTCATGTATTTTCTTAATAAGATGTTAATTTTCCATAGCATGCCATTAGATTGCAACACATTTTTTAGGGAAAGATGTTATCTTTATGGAGTTGACTTATTTGCAAACTTAACATAAGCTTTCAAACCCACAGAAAATATGGCAGTGTGTTTATATTTAAAATAGATTTTAAAAAATCCAGTGAGTTACTGTGAATTTACTTACCGCCCAATAATACAGGGATAAAAATAATTTATGCTCCTATTTTAATTAAAAGCAAATCATTTTTGTCAAGTAACAGGAGCTCAGTCTAGTGGTTAGATCATAAAGTGGGAGTGGAGACTCTTAGCTTTCTTCTTGGCTTAGGCATGGACTGGCTGCCTGATGGAGCAGGTTTTTTATCTCCTCTGAGCAGCTCTGCAATTCTTGCTCATAGTGACCCCCACTATAATCAAAGGCATCCCATATGACAGAGTCCCAACCCTTGGTCTGAAATGTTGGCAGTTGACATCAAGGATGAGGAGGCAATCTGAGGGTGGAAGGGCTGGAGACAGGGTCATCAAGGGGGTGTGGGATTTTCCATCATGTCAAAAAGTGTGAGCAGCATGTCATGTTCAAAGGGTCTGCGGTTGATTCCCATGGCTGCTGGACACATGATCAAATCATCCCTCGTTCCCAGGACTGACCCATGTCCCATACTCAAGAGAAGGAATGATATTGTCAAGGGGGTGGGTGTAGACAAATATATAAGAGGTGCTGCAACCCACAATTGCATTTGCTCCATATTTCCTCATCTATCATGCGATTATTGAGCACCTACTGCATATGTGGTTTGAAGATGAGCCAGTTCTGTGTGGATGAGAACAGCTGAGGAAGATTGCATGGCCAGGGGAGAGTGTTGCTGGTCTCTGAGCATTGCTGTGTCTCCAGAGCATTGCTGGACATGCTCTGGAAATAAATAATGTGCAAGATGTGATTTCTACCATCCAGGGATTCCAGCCATGTTGGATACCCAAGGCAAGGTGGCAGTCCCTGGGGAGCCCCTAAATAACCACAAAGCAGTTAGTAGTTAAGTTTTGACCTTCACAAGGCAATTAATAAGGAGATAAGAGCAGACCCCATCTACTGTCTGAGTGTATTACTTATATGCGCATCAAGATGGAACCTTCCAGTTTGTCTTGGTGCAAAGAGTGTTGGACTTGGAGTCTGAGAACTGGGTTTGAACCTGAATCGTCTGTGTACTTAGTCCATGAACTTGTTCAAAGCTCTTCATTAGTACTGTGCCTATAAAATGTGTGAGAACATGCCTTACAAACTAGAAGCACAGTGCATGAATATAGTCACTCACTGTCTCTTTGATTTGTCACTTGTACCTGCTTCTTCATAATCCCTACAAGGGAGAGACTTTGTGTCTTCCCTAGGACTGAGTACATAGGTAGGTGGACGGTCAGATTTATATTGACTGTCACAGATTTGTAGGAGGCTGCTTCCTCAGTAACAAGTCTCTGAAAATATCACTTACGGAGCAGAAAAATCATTTGGTTGGGGAAAAAAAAAACCGCACCTATTTAACTCTTTCTTTCTCATCATAATAAGCACGGATGTGCCATTGTGGTTTCCACCAAGGTGCAGTAGTGAAGCAGGAGGGAAAGGGAGTAGGGTTTTCTAGTTTCCATGGAGGGCGGTTTCCTATCAGGATGTTCTTTCTTATATAATGATTCATAAAGTTGTCCTATTCTGTTCCTTTCCCACCAAAGGCCACCAAATCTGGTGAATCTGCCAGAAAGCGCCCACTAAACCAGGCTCCAAAGAGGTCACAGACAGATTGGAAGTATGACCATTCCTATGTATGAGCCCCCTGGGAACTTGAATCCTACTTCCAGGAAATACTTAGAAGTGACCAAGAATTTAACTTTGGTTCTGACAGTCAGTATGAAAGGGTCAAGGGCATAAGTTTTGAATTTAGACCAGTCTGCATTATAATTTTTACTCTATTATCTCACAGTAACTTGGTTAACTAGTTAACGTCTCTGGGCCTCAGTTTTCTTGTTGATAAAATATATCTCTCTAATATAAAACATATAAATATATAAATATAAAATAATATCTCTCTAATATTGTTACAAACATTCAGAGAGAAATGTATGTAAATGCTTATTGTTATTACTCATGCCTTAAAATAATTTAGGTGTGGGGGAAGTCAGTTCAGTATAGACTGGAGCAGTCAGGAAAAAAATGTCACAGCAAAGGAAGAGGGATTCCTGGACATAGAATTTCCAATCCCAGTTCCAACCAAGCAGAGCATGAGCCTGTTGAATGAAAAAGACTATCAGGGCCTTGAGGCTTATGAAGGGGCAGAGACAATCCTATGATCTGCTGCTGCAGGAGCCAGGAAGGATGTTTAAGAAGTAGGATGTCGGGGAGCTGGCAGGGAAGTGAGGAAGCCTGTCCTTCGAGACACCAGCTTGAAGCACCTTGGTGGAGAGAGAACACCGAGGTGAGAAGGAATTCAACAGCCAGATCGTGACTAGACACAGAGAGTGGAGGGTGGCAGGTCAGGCTGCGGAGCACATGAGCCCTGCATATTCACTCATCGAACGAAAGTTACAGCATGTCTACTCTATGCCATGTATGCTTCTATGCCCTAGGACACAGAAAATTCTCCCAGCTCCTCTGGAGCTCACTTTCTAGTAGAAGGGAGATAAAGTGTAAATGAAATAAATAACGAAACTATGTAACATGAGAGAAGGTGCTGGGTGTTGGGGGGAAGGGTCTAAGGAGTGTCATGGAAAGGGGAGTTGATCGATTTTCAACTTGGTTGTCAAAGAAAGCTTCATATTGCAGGAGATGTTTCAGCAAAGGCTTAAAGGAGGTGACTCAGGAAGAGCAACCAAGCGGCAAACATAAGAGTTCAGGTGAGTCAAGGTGATGGCTTGGACCATGATGACTGCTGCTGTGCTGCTTAACGCCCCCCAAAAGCCAAGAGGATTTACTCATGGGCTGGATACAGAATGAGACAGAAATAAAATCACTGGGGAGGACTGCAGGGTTTCGGGCTGAGCAATGGGAAGGTTGGAACTGCAGTTCGCCGAAATGTAGAAACCTGTGAAGGAGTAGGTTGGAGAAGAGAGGAAGATTGGATGCCCAGCATTGGACGTGTTCAATCTGTGAGATGCCCATTAGACAGCTAAGTGGCAGTGCTAGGTAGAAGCTGGAGATGCAATTCTGAAGTTCAAAGGAGTTATACATTTGTTAGGTTTATCAGCATACAGATGGCAGTTAAAGCTATGAAACTAGATGAACTTATCCAGAGGATAAATACATAGAAAAGACATCTAACAACTGAACTCTGGGGCCAGCATGGTGGCTCACATCTATAATCCTAGCACTTTGGAAGACACATCACTTGAGCCCAGGAGTTCAAGACCAGCATGGGCAACATGGCAAAATCCTGTCTGTCTCTACAAAAAAATACAAAAATTAGCTGGGCATGGTGGCACACACTTGTAGTTCCAGCTACTCAGGAAGCTGGGAGGTAGGAGGAACACTTGAGCCCAGGAGTTCAAGGCTGCAGTGAGCCATGATGGTGCCACTACACTCCAGCCTGGGCTACAGGGTGAGACCCTCACCCCACAGAACAAACACTGAACTCTGAGGCACCTTCAACATGGTGATTGAGAAAACAAGAAGCAGATTCAGCAAAGGCGACTAAAAGGTTGCAGCCCGTGTTGCAGGAGGGTAAGACAGTTGTGCTCTGAAAACCAAATGAAAACAGCTCTCCAGAGGAGAGGAAACAATTTCATCAAATGCTGCAGGTATGTCCAAAAACCGAGGCCTGAGAAGTGACCGCTGGATTTAGCAACATGAGGATGATGGACCAACTTGACTCTACTGAGATTGGACTACATATAAAAATCATCTAAGGAGCTCAATATCTGAGTTCTAGTCCTGGATCTGCTGCCTTTTCTTCAGGGTGATTTTCAGAAAGTTACTCAGTCTCTCTGAATCTTTTTTGTTTCCTTGTCATCTGTAAATGTGAGATGATATTAATTACTGTTCATCCTAACTCAGGCTTTATGTGAGCTAAATTCAGCCTACCTCTTAAGATAGAATCAGACTGACTAATCTTTTGCTGTATATCCTGTGGAAAGTTTAAGGTCCCCTCTAAATATCTAGAGAGGGCGTATTGTGATGTTACCGTAAGTATGTCTAGCTCTAACTTTTTACTGCCAGGCTCAGGTTTTGACTTGTAGCTCTTTATCATTGTCCTGGTGTCAGCTTAAATATAGAGAACAGGCTCTTTCTTTAGTTACTCTTCCTGTGCAAAAACTTATAAAACACTAAACGCAGTAAAAGAAAAACAGAAAAGGAGAGATAGAAGGCATATCCACTGTAGCAATACAAAATGCCTTAAAATTGTCGTGAACTACTCTTGGTCTTAACAAACATTCAGCCTCTCTAGAACCTATAGCTTGACCATCTTCTCTGTTCTTTGCTGTTACTTTTAGGAGCCAAACCCCTTTTATCAGTCAGATTAGGCTAGGATATGCCATCACAGCAAACCATTTTAAAATATCCAGGGTTAACTCAGCGAAAGTTCTCACACCTGCGATTCCACTGTCAGGATTTGGACCTGAGCATCCTCTGGTGTAATACAGCAATCCCCGTGTTGCCTTCGCAATGTGGTGACGTAACAGCTATTGTGATGGGACAGCAGAATTCCAGAGGACCTTGCACCTGCAAGCGGATCTTGTGCCCGGAATGTGGCTATGTTACTTCTGCCCCAGCTCTCTGACTTTGGCTAGCCATAAGGCCCCCTTAACTACAAGAAGGCTAGGGAATGTATGGGACATATGGACTCTTTGGCAGGCATGACTGTTTCTGCCACATTCTTTCAAAATCCTCCCATTTTCACATGCAGAGCAAATAATCCACCACCACCACCACTTACCTAAATTTCATTTCCAAAGGACATTCTCAGCCTTTAAACATAACATCCCTCTGGCATCTGTCTGGGATGAAGGAGAGGATGAAGGATGCAGGGAATGAGACGGACTCTCAGATAAGTTATAATGACCCAACAGTCCAGTGGTGCTCTTTGTAGAGTCTTCTTTGTTGATAGTGAAGCATTATAGTAACAGAAAACACATCTATCGCCCTCACTCCATACCAGGCATCCTTCCAAGGTTGTCATGAATATTAGCATAATTAATCATCACAGGAACCCTGCTAGTTAGGCACCATAACTGGTCCCATGTTGCAGATTAGCAAACTGAGGTGTAGAGAAGTGAATAGCTTGCCCAAGATCACAGAAGCAGTAAGGGGCAGACCTGGAGTTCAA
The DNA here is from genome assembly GCF_009761245.1 of Sapajus apella. Taxonomy (NCBI): domain Eukaryota; kingdom Metazoa; phylum Chordata; class Mammalia; order Primates; family Cebidae; genus Sapajus; species Sapajus apella. The sequence goes on from NW_022437008.1 coordinate 8,631,081, forward strand.
AGGTAGGCAATCCGGCTCTAGAAATTATATTCTTGGCTACAGTATTGCTTCTTTGCAAAGTTAAGCTCTACACACACGTGCTTCTCACTATCCCTGACAGAGCATATAAACCACAGTTCTAAGGATGGAAGCAGTCCCCACTGTGACAGCAAGATACTGGGAAATGAGCCCTACAAAGAAAAAGCTTTGCTTTTCAGATTTTGCGGGGAATGGGGTGGCTGCAGAGGAAGGTGTCTGGGGAGTGGGCTGTATGATCAACCTGATGAATATTTATCAAGATTTGGTTCTTCTCTACTTCTGGCTAATAGAGAGTTATATTTTCCCATGGTTGAAGTTAGGCATGGCCACGTGGTTCATTCAGGCCGGTAAAACGGTGTGTCCATTCTGGTGAAAGGATTGGCGTACCTGCTTCTGAGTGCTGTTTTCTTCAGTTACTAGGAAATTTTGCAATGCTATGAAGATAACATTAAACCAATTGCTATGCTACCACGGGGAGGACAATTGTCCCGGCCAGTTCCTGGATGACGTTACAGGAGCAAGAAATGAGATTTCATGTTAAGCTACTGAGATTTTGATCTTTTATGTTACTGAAGTAAAACTCAATCTCCCCCTGACTGACACAGGTGGTATTTGAAATGTGAATTACGGTAGATTTTGAGGTGGGTTGGATAAGAAGCAGGAAAAAGGGGATGCAGTGTGGCTGTCACTTGGTCTGTTCTTTTCTGGGCATTAGAAACACTACTTGCTTTGCACCGTTTTCTTGTTTTATCTTGGTAGTTGGGTTCAGTTTCTCCATGTCTGAGAGCTGTCCTCTACTTTGCAGCTAGCGGCTTCTCAGGGGAAGGCCATGTACAAGGGGCTGGAACTCCTGTTCTGTTTCTCCCGTAACCCCTCATGTTCTGCCTCTTGGGAAGGGCTAAAGACCATGTGTAAAAGCTTATGTCTTGGATTTCTGCCTTGGAGGCAATATTTTTCAGGTAGTTCATTGAAGCTGAAGTTGTCAGTAAAATTTATCCATTTCATGTTTTAGAGCTTGTCAGAAAAATGATAACACAGTGTGGCCGTGGGAGCCTCTTTCTTCTCCCATCTTTTACCCAACCTCTCAACAACTGTTTTACTGGGCATCAGGAATGGGGGTTCCCAAACCTGGGTGCTTAGCACTTCCTCAATCAATCTAGCATGACTTCATGCAAAAGCAAAGGTGTTAGAACACATCGAAGTGCCTTTACTTCCTTCTGCATTGCTAGGATCATCTCCAGGGTCTGATTTGTTGTGCTAGAGGAACCCAAAGCAGAGGAAGCACATGCAATTAGCCGTTTCAAAATGAAATTTTTTTAGTGGCAAGAGAGAAAAACACCTTCTCTGATCTTCTGATTGTCTTCCCAGTTACACTAGTTAGGGCATTCCCTTTCTCTCCCTTGACATTGGTTAATAATGTCCAGAGTTTATAATGAATTTAGTCCAAAATTCATATTCTAGAAGCCAAACAGTCTCTCCCCTCACTTCCCTAAGATGAAAGGCCTTCAGAAGGAAGGGCTGAATTGACATGGAGAATGATTTCTCAGGTTTCAGTCCTGGACTCGTTTCCTTACTCACAAAGCATTTGTTCTTTTAAGGGAACCAATATGTTTGTGTAACTGACATGAAATAAGCTTGACTCCAAAAAGATTTAGCTTAATATCTGCCTATGCATTCTGGGGTCCAGCTGTCTGTGGGATGTGCATTAAAGGCCCTGGCGGTGGCACGACTCGTCACGTATGATATCGGGCACACAAATGTGACGTGATGCCCGTGGACTCTTGAGGGTAATTCGATGTGCCAGCCAGCTCGATGGGCAGAGAAGCTATAAACATAGTTGTCACAAGTGAGAAAGAGCGCTAGGTCACGGGCAGACGGGAGAAGCAAGCAGCATTGGAACCTGTCTCTAAGCCCTAATGCAAGTGTTAATTAGTGTAGTTCAAAATTTACGGTGAGAACAGCTTCTGCACCAGACCCCTTTGCTGACATGCTTCTCATTAACCACTTCTTCCTCCTGCCCTGCCTTCTTCAGCCTCCCTTCTCCGTCACGCCAAATCCCAAATGGAATTTTGTTACGAGAGGGATGCATTTGGAGGGCCTTTGCTAAAAAGAAAAGGCCAGCGGGGCACATGGCTGTCTGATGTTTATAGGAGTAAATACACATTTAATCTACATAATCATTAATCTTTCGTTATGTAAAAATGATTAGTAAATAGGGTTTTTAAGGAACTGTTTAGTTTACACATTGGCATCATAGATTAACTTATTTCTAAAACACTTGATTTTATCACTCTGCCTAATGATTTGTCCCATGATTTATTGAGTAATATGATAAATCATGTGCAATTTATTGTTTATCCTATAAAGAGTGTAACAATTCATTAAACAGTGATGAAACCCAGCAGTTGCATGGGAAAGCCTACCTTGTTGGCTTTTGCAGTCAGCGGGACCAATGTTCTTCCAGGAGTGGGGTGGCCCCTTCCTGTGCCTAGGTGTACAGCATGGGGCAGTTAGGCCGTGCTTAAGTTAAATAGTTTTAGAAAATAATGGTTCTGCCATAATCTTATACTCTGGCCATATTTATTTTATATGGAAAAATAAAATCTAAAGCCTGATGGGTGTTAAATCTGTGGATTTATTTGTGATAATAAACGTGGTATTCTTTGTTACGAAGGCATTAAACTTAATGGCAGTGTTTCAGAATGCCACGTGCCATTGTGTTTCTCTTTCCCTGGCTTTCTTTCAGGCCAAAGCACCTACTGAAAAGCTCGTTGGGACATGTCTGGGTGCTCTCCAAGCTCAGAGGACATCTTAGTGCCTGAGAAACGGTGACAAACACAGAGCTGAAGGCAGAGCTGGTGACAGAATACAGAGCAAGGGCTGACCTCTGACTTTAAGCCTCCTCCCAGGGTTGTAGGAACCACTTTTTTTTTTTTTTTTTTTTTGTGAGACAGGGTCTCACTTTGTAGCTTAGGTTGGAGTGCAGTGGCTTGATCTCAGCTCACTGCAATCTCCACCTCCTGGGCTAAAGTGATCTTCCGACCTCAGCCTCCCAAGTAGCTGTTATTACAGGTGCACGCTACCACACCCGGCTGGCTGGCTGGCTGGCTTTCTTTCTTTCTTTCTTTCTTTCTCTTTCTTTTTTGTATTTTTTGTAGAGATGGGGTTTTATCATGTTGGTCAGGCTGGTCTTGAATTCCTGAGCTCAAGTGATCTGCCTGCATCGACCTACCAAAGTGCTGGGGTTACAGGCGTGAGCCATTGCACTCAGCCCTGGGACTACTTTTAAGAGAAGTTCATTGACTGGCAAACAAGACCGAAAGAGCTGGCCACGCCTCTCACTTGTGTGGAGAAACCAGGCATTGTCCCGCTCTTCCAGACCTGGCCTCTTGTCCCCCTGTCTCCCAATTCTTTGCTGTAGCTTCCTTTCTGTGTGGGAGTTTTTGCCTCCCCAGCTTCCAGGCTACCTTTTTGTTCGTTTGTTTTTGAAAGAGAACCCAATCCATTCGGAGACCTACAGGAGGAGAGGAATCGTACCTTTTCAAGGACACACAGAATCAGCTCCTTCATGACACGTGACACAGGGGATTCTTTTGCGTATTAGGGATTTTGAACCATGTGATCTTTAATGTTCCTTTAGCTTCCACAATGCTATGGTCCCCCATATCCTTAGAGTTGGTAATTTCTCTTCTCCTCTGGCCCAAGTAGTGGTTGGGATGCCTGATGCAATAGAAAGACGCTGGGCAGCATGTGAGGACACCTGTGTTCTGCCCTTTCTCTGCTGCTCGGGAGCTGGGTGTCCTTTAAATGGCATGTTTCCTTTCCCGCTAAGGTTTTAGCTCAGAAAGCAGCTTCCTGGACCTCCCATTTAATCTGCTCTCCTCTTCTAGCCACCTGTTACCACATCACTCTATTCAGTTATCTTCATAGCACCTGGTATCATCTTGTATGTTTCTCTTCGATCTCCCGTAGAAGGTAAACACCGTGACAGCAGGGGCCATAGGCTGCACATCTAGAACAGAGCCTGGCATGGAATTCCATGAATACTGTTGAGCACCAGTAAATATTGTTAGAATGAACTGGCAGGTTTCTGCTCCTCTCCCATGCTCACTGTAGAGTAACTGCCAAGGTAGATGGCATCTATGGTGCCCTCTGTTTGAATAGTCCAAGATCTTATGATTTGAGGATGAAAGAGCTCAGGACCATCAAGCAGCATGGATATGATGTAGCATGAAAGGAATTAAAGGTCAAGGGTTGGGTAGGGATTCAGCTGTAAGCATCTCCTCCTTTGGAAGATGGCAAGAGGACCTCAGGGGCTCCCCCGGAGTGCTCAGCTAGGCATACTACAGTTTTAGGGGCTGGCTCTCTGGCCCGTTCTGGATGCCTCCACTGCTGAGGAGCCTGTAAGTTTTGGAATGTGTTCGTGCCACATTCCTGTTAATACCTCATAAAATACTATTTGCCAATAATGTCACCCTGTAATTACATCTGCTGAACTTGCTCTGCCTGTGTGTATGCTCTTTTTTCATTATGTAGCTTCAACCTTTATAATGTTACCAATTGACACCATAATTAGTAGAGTTTACTGCAGCACTGATTATGAGGGGCCTCCTTGTCAATCAGCTTCTGTTTGTTTCTGTATGAGGAGCCATTATTTCTTTACCTCTAAACCTTGGCTGATTTGCAGGGCACATGGGTGCAGGGCTGTGTGTGTGTATGAGAAAGGGGTGCTCCCAGGGCATCCTTGTACTTGACTGCCCTGCTTTGAGGTGGTCACTTTGCTTCCAGCCTTATTACACAATGCCCTTGGCCGAAGCTTTCCAGGCAAGAAGGGGCAGCCCCTGAGCATGTGTGAGGGGTCAGGGTGCAGGGTGCCACCCCCACCCCTCCCCAGGGAGCCATGAGGCCTTTGGCGAGGTGCCCAGCCCCTTTGTGATTCCGTTCCTCCACCCAGCTCTCCTTCCTGCCCTACCTGCCTCCAGGGGCTTCAAAGAGCTAACAGATGTGGAAGAGCTTTTGAAATAAGCGTGCCATATAAATTCAAGGTGTTTGGGAATGGTTTTCTCATAAACCTGCCAACACTATCTTTTTGGAAAAGACAGAAGTCACAAATCCACTCTTGTTTTAATTTACTCTGGTATTTCCCCAGCAGATGGCTAAAGAGCTGCTTGTCATGTGTCCTCGGTGCCTTCTTGGGAAACCTCAAGGACCGTGGCCTCCCTGGAGGAATGGGTTTGGCTTCCAAAGACCCCCGCAAAGCTCTTGTTGGAAGGAAGGCAAGCGTCCCTTCCTTTTCTGGGAGATTCTGGTGCACACTGTAGGGAAGGCGGCTTCTAACCTTTCTCTGACCATATTGCTTAAACCTTCCTGTAGGTGGGGAGGGACTCCCCTGAAGCCTGGCTACCTCTCCTCTCATGCAGCCTTATGCAGGCACAACAGGCATGGCCCAGTCTGCCTCCCAAAGCAGGGGGGAACCCACCTGTGGGGTTCCTAGGTCTGTACTCTATGGAGTTTCAGACAACTCACCATGCCTCTGCCCCTGGCTGCATAGACATATGCTCTGGACACCCAGATTCCTTACATGAAGGCCTGCACTCTAGGCATGAAGCTGGGGGGAAGAATTAGGAAGCCCAATATTAGTAGGAGGTCACGCTGTGTCCTCGAATTCAGCGTAAGCAGCCATAACTACTAAACACACCTCTCTATGCCTCCTGAGTCTGTTTCTCCGTTCAGATCTCATGGGAAGCTGGACACACCAGAAATCACAAAATGTCTGAAGCTGATCATAACTCATATCCTTACTTTTTCCTACTTTCCAGGTTGCACTCACTCTTGGGGCTGATTTTCCTACCACTGCACAACCAGCTCAAGAGGCGGGAAGCTCCATCCTCCATAAGGCAGCCGCGGGCTGCCAAGCTCCTTATTCCTTACCCGATGTGCAGCTCAAACCATCTTCCCCAGCATACATCTGCAGGGCCCGGATTTGCATTTTGAAGCACACAGAGAAGAACCACTCCTCCATTTCTTGGAAATTCCTTTTTCTCTTCTTTTCTTTTAACCCATCTGTCTCCCTCCCAGGATACCCCGGGTACACATTCTAAGAACCAGCCTTCCACATGTGTGGTGACATTGACCAGTAATTCACATAGAATCTCAGCTGGCCTTCTGCAAAGTGTGACAGTGGTGACTCTTGTTTTGCAGGTCCTAGCCCCCTCTTTTCTGTTTCTCTGATGTCCCGACTCACATGCCCTTCTTAGGACATCACCTCCTGGGTACTAAACAGATACCTACTGTGCTGTGGAATGAGATGAAGCAGACGAGACAGAGCCTTCTGCTTTGGGAATTCGAGACTGGCTGATGAAGGCCAACTAGAGACTTCCTAGGGATGGGACAATCTGTACCAGCTCGAGGAGCTGGGACAGTCCTGGGGCTGGAGTGGCCTGAGTTCAGTGTCATGGTTCTCTCTCTCTCTTTTTTTTTCCCCATTTATTTATTTTATTGCATTTTAGGTTTTGGGGTACATGTGAAGAGCATGCAAGATTGTTGCATATGTACACACGTGGCAGTGTGATTTGCTGCCTTCCCCCCATCACCTACATCTGGCATCTCTCCCCTTGCCATTTCTCCCCAGCTCCCCACCCCCCACTGTCCCTCCCCTATTCCCCCCCAACTGACCACAGTGTGTAATGCTCCTCTCCCTGTGTCCATGTGTCCATGGTTCTCTTTGCCTGTGCCTGGCTGTCACTGTGGACCCCAGTGGTCATCCTCTGCAGTGTCTTCTTTCCCTGTAATTGGCTGCTTAGAATGGCAGCTCCTCCCTCCAAGGGATCCAGACTCCACCCCTTCACACCCCAGGTCTCACCATGAACACTCTTGACCTCTGTTAACCTTGCTTTCCTTCCAAGACACCTCAATGCTCAATTTGGAAGCCTGACTGCTTGGCGATGCATGGTCTTAGCAGCAGGCTCACCTTCTTGTAGGGAGGAAGAGCGGCACTTTGTAAACATCAGAGCAGATTCAGCCTCCCAGCGGATGCACATGTAATGTGGCTTAGGCTATATTATTCTTGCTTAAGTTGGAGTTTGTGATTTAGCATTCCTGTTTAGCTGCAGAATTCCACAGAGGATATTGCTGGATCCCAAATCTTTTGTCAGTGTAATTGAGCATAACATCTTTTCAGGTTTGTATTTCAAAAGATGCATTATCTCCTCTTATCCATTTGTTCTATTTGAGCTATTTGAAACTTTCAACGTGCCCCATCCCTCTGAAGGAATTTGAGTTTTAGGCTGATAATTAATGTTTATGCTGAGAACGCGGTTTCGTTTCTGCACCCAGAATGATGAATAGACTTCTCTCTGTAAATTAGTACAGAAGAGGACATAGGTAAATTGCTAACCAAACTGAGAATTTCACTTTGTTCTGATGATTTCTTCAAGTGTTTTTTTTTTTTTTTTTTGAGTTGAAGTCTTGCTCTGTTGCCCAGGCTGGAGTGCAGTGGCATGATCCCGGCTCACTGCAACCTCCACCTTCTGGATCAAGCAATTCTCCTGCCTCAGCCTCTCGAGTAGCTGGGATTACAGGTGCCTGCCACCAACCCAGCTAATTTTAGTATTTTTAGTAGAGACAGGTTTCCGCATGTTGGCCAGGCTGGTCTCGAACTCCTGACCTGAAGTGATCCACCTGCCTCAGACTCCCAAAGTGCTGGGATTACAGGCATGAGCCACCGTGCTTGGTCCTTCAAACTCTTTCTTATCCATGTTCCCTAGATGCACAATTCCGCTTGGACTGTGTGCCCTTTTGATAGTGTGAGAGGCCCTCATCCTTGCCTCGCACCTCCTGAGATTCCTTGTTCAGTAACAAGGATCAGCAGACCACTGCCTGTGAGCCAAACCTGGCCTGCCTGTCCAGCTTGTGTGCCAGGCATGCTTTCTATTAGGATGGTGCAAAAGTACTTGCTGGTCTTTCACTTTCAGTGGCAAAAACTGCCATTGCTTTTGCACGTATCTACTGCATTTTTAAGTGGTTGGGAAAAAAAGAGTAATATTTTGTGACAGGTGAAAATGATATACAATTCAAATTTCAGTGTCCCTCAAATTTTTGTTGAAACACAGCCACAGCCATTTGTTTACATGTTGTCTGGTTGATTTTACACTGTAATGTCAGACTCAAGCAGTTGCAACTGAGACCTTATGGCCTGCAAAGCCTCAAATGTTTACTCTCTGGCCTTCTTTGTATTATAGTTATTATTAATTTTTGAGACAGAGTCTCACTCTGTCACCCAGGCTGGAGTGTGGTGGCATGATCTCTGCCCATTGCAACCTCCACCTCTTGGCTTCAAGCAATTCTTGTGCCTCAGGCTCCTGAGTAGCTGCTACTACAGGCACATACCACCATGACTGATTTTTGTATTTTTAGTAGAGGCAGGGTTTTACCACGTTGGCCAGGCTGGTCCCGAACTCCTGACCTCAAGTGATCTGCCCACCTTGGCCTCCCAATGTGCTGGAATTACAGGCATGAGCCACCACACCTGGCCTACTCTCTGACCGTCTAAAGAAAAAATGTTTTCAACTTCGTGCTTGAGAGAATGAGAGTTTGCTTGTGCCTTCAGTGGACATTAGGGTTTTGGGATACCTGGGCTGCGTTTTCTTGTCTGTTAGCAAGCTCATCTTAATTTCCCTTGGAGAACTCCCCATCTCTTGCTCTCAGTTTGTCCATGTGGTTTGAATGGATTTGCCCTTCCCCCTCAGCCTGACCTCACCCCACAGACGAAGCACAGATCTCAGGCTACAGCCAGTCACCTTGGTCTGTCCTCTCCAAGGCAGACCGATTAGCTCCATGTCATGGCTATTTGACTCAATGGGACCAGTGATATCTGTGTCTGGGCTTCTGAAGCAGGTGCGCTTCCTATGAGAAGTGAACCAGGCCCTGCAGAGGTGGAGGCAACTCCAAGCATATTGTGACAATGAGCGGCTTGATAAGGGAGTCAGAGCTGGCAACTTAATTTCAGCACTGAGTGAAGCCAGACCTGATTCTTGTATCCCCTGTCGGTCTGGTTGAACCCACACATTTTTGCTGAAATCTGTGTCTCTATAGCTCTATAGCTAGAAGGTAGCATCTGTGTTGTATGTATCCCTTAAAACAGAAGACATGGCTCACACCACTGCTGATCCCTGCGAACCAGCTGGAAACCTCTGCCTATGGCCCCAGGGCTGGCCTGGGGGATACCTATGCTCAATTCCACTAACGCCAAGATTTGCATTAATCTGCAATGATATGAATATTTGTCCTCTCCAAAACTCCTGCTGAAATACCTCCGTGTGATAGTATTAAGTGGAGTCTTGAGGTGGTGATTGGGTCATGAGACCTCTTGCCTTCATGAATGAATTAATCCATTCATATATTAATGGATGAATGGGTAATCATGAGAGTGGGACTGATGGTTTTATAAGGAAAGAAGGGGAGACCTGAGCTAGCACACTCAGCCCCCTTGAAAATGTGATACCTGCACCACCTCCAGACTCCGCAGCACCAGCAAGAAGGCCCTCACCAGATGCAGCCCCTTGACCTTGGACTTCTCAGCCTCTACTACTGTAAGAAGTAAATTCATTTTCGTTATAAATTACTCAGTTTCAGGTATTCTGTTATAAGCAACAGAAAACAGACTAAGACAATTTCAAAGCTTTGGGTAGATTGCTCATGCCTTCCCAGATGCAATGAGAACAGAGCTCCTGGGTGATAGTATGGTCTGTAGCAGTGAGAGAGGGTGGGGGAAACGGAACTAATGGGGCAGATGTGCCATCCCCAGCACCACCTGAGCACCTGCTGCCCCTGAGGTAGCACCAGGGCTGTGTGAACCAGCACAGGAAATGCAGTGGTGAAGTAGAAAGGTCAGGAGTGTGTGCCTAGCTTTGGGGATAGCCCTGGCACTCCATGGGTTCTTATGTCTTGAGCACATCACTGGGTTTCCATGAAGCCTGGGGTCCTCTGAGTGGGAGGCATAAACACATCCATTGTCTTCCCTTGGGTGTTGGAAGGAATATTTGAGATAATCAGTTGAAAGCAGCAAGTGGCTTTAAAGCAGTGAATGAATTTTGCTGCTATTGGTGATGTTGATGTCAAACAATACTGCTCTGTTGACTAGAGGTCTTAGGGAGAGAGGGGGATTGGGTACCACCTGGGCTTTCACCTTCACAGGCACAGATAGAAGTGCATCTTTCCCCTTTCATAATCCTCTTCGCAATGCACTGTCGAGGTAATGAAGCAGGTATCATTAGACCTATGTGAGGCAGGAAGGAGCTGGTTCAGAAGGTGGAGATCTTGCCTTAGATCTCACAGCTGGGGCAACACCAGGTCTTCACACTCCTAATCCAGGCATTTACAGCAGCATTGCCTTAAGAAATAGAAAGAAATAAGAGCTGCCTGTGATGGCCCTTCTGTTCCGGACTCAGCGTCAGCAAGCCACACATGTCAGCGGTGATGCTCATAGTATGTCCTGGCCCAGCCGTGCTGCCTGCCTGGCCACCCACGTGCCAAGGGTGTGGTCTGCGACAGTGATGCCTTTAATGCCACAGACAGCTCTAGGGTTTCATGGACAATTAAACTGGCCCAGAAAATAGCATGTGGTTAGTTGAGGTTTACAAGAAATGGCGCATATGGACCCAATTTCCTCTGTAGCACAAGTGTATTTGAGCACAAAGAAAGATGTGCTTGGGTTAGATGAATTGAGAGTGTCTGAAATCTCTAGCTCCCAGGAAGCTTCTCTGTGTGACCCCATTGCTAGGATCCACTGTGGGTCTTTGGTGGCCTCAGAAAAGAACTGTCCAGCATTACACCAGAATGTGACCCCTTCACAGCAAGATGCTTTTAAAAGCTGGCTTGTGGGGTAAGCCCCACGTGGACTCTCCTTTTGATTCTTCAAAAGGGGTTCATTTTAGATGGCTTGTGTTGGCATGTCCTGCCCATATGAAGGGCAGTGGTACACAAGCTGGTGTCTGAGATGCTCAGAGCTAGACATTTTAGCAGAGGCCAGTGGCGGGGTCCAGGGTCCACAGACCGAGAGAGGCAGACTTAGCAGCCTGGGAGGTATGAGTGCAGGAGGAAGTGAGCAGCTTGGCCAAATTAATTCTGAGGCTGATACACTCTTGGGATGAGGGTGGAAAAAAATACCGAATAATCTCAAGCTGACTACCACCGTCAGCCATTCCAGCCAGTAATAAAACTCCCACTTCTGAGCTCTGAAACTCTTTACCACTCCAGCACTGACCATCCCCAACTCCTGGACTCAGCCATTGCTCCAGACATCTGGAATTTTCTTAAAGACCTTTCCTTTCCTCATCTTTCATCACAAATTGCCTCCAAATTTCAAAGTCCAGAAACACGAATGCCACCTCATTGACCTTTCCTAAAGAGAGGAAATAGTAAGAAGTCAGCCAAAATGGGACACCTTAGGGAGGGGACTTTGGTTCATTTACCGCAAACAGATGGGTTAATTTTTCTACCTGGGGCTGTAGAAAATGAGGTCCCTAATAAACAAATCTCTGTTGTCACTGGAGGCGAAGTCCTTTGCCTTCATTTCCTCATCAAGGGAGAGCAAAAGCAGCAGCTCTGTCCCTCCTTTCCTCCTGCTGAAGCTCCAACTCTGATTCCTTGCTCCTCCCAGATGGTTGCAGTGAGAGGAGAGCCCACCGGGGCAGCTTCCCACTCCAGCGATGTCTGAGGTTGCACAGGCCTGCTGATCCTCCGTGGCTCAGAGCTCACCCCAGGACACGCCTGGTGGTCTTTGAGCTGAGAATCCAAGTTCTGGGGTCTCTCATCTTCCAGGTACTCATCCTGACTCAAGTAGCAAGACTTGGGGTCTTGCTTCTGTTGCCTGGCGACCCTCCTGCCTGTTGCCCCACAGAATATGCATCTGCTCCTTGTTTGGGGCTGGGAAGACTGAGGACCAATGTCCAGGGAAGGCCCTGGGTGGAGCCCTCATGGGAGCTCAGGGATGTGGAGGAAGGAGAGGATGAGGAGGCATGCTTGTTGGCAGGTGTGAGCCTTCCTCTCTGGTGGAGGTCGTGAGAGGAGGAGAGGAGGGATTCAGGAAGGGCCAAGAACATGGAGAGGCCAGCTGAGTGCTTCCATCTGTGACTCTGATTGAATTATGGGGAAAGAGGCGGTTTGGGGAAGCTGTTGGCGGATCCCAACCACGCTGTGGCAAATGAGGCCCTTTGGCCTTTTGGAAAACCCATGCTTTATGAAAATAAATTAAAGGAGATGGAGTCCTTCTGTTCCCTTCTCTCCTCTCCCCTCCGTCCTTGAGGCAAGCGCATGCTGCTCACCATTGTTTTACCTTCAGATAGCTTGCACTGGGGAAGGGCAAACCTGCAATTATCCTGCCTGCTGAAATGATGGCTGTCGCTTAAGAGAAAACCTGACTGCTTTCCTTCCACGGGGTCTCTGAATCCTGCCAGAGCATCTGTCTGTAATCTCTTCAACGACAGCTTTGTCTGAGCCAGCCCAGTGGCAGGGAAATGACAGGGTTGCTGCTGGCCAGATGAGGGGGAAGGAGGGGCATGAGCTTGGTACCCGGTGCTGGGGCTTCCATCTTCAGCCTCCCTGCCCACCCAAAGGAGGAATCTTCAGTGTGAGGTGTGGTTCCTGCTGCCACCAGGGAGCGCTCAAACCAGACATCTATCTGCTTGTGTTTCTCGGAAGAAGAGGAGAAGCCCCTTGTCAAACCTGGGAATAAATGTCCAAGAAAGCATGTAATGACTTTGCATGGGAGCCATGGCATCAGAGAGGTGCTCATCAGTTAGAGCACATGTGGCAAAGGAGAGAAACCCAACCCAACCTGGTTTGCACAGGGAAGGGAATTTATCAGTTAATTACTGTCTGGAGATTGGGCAGAATTCAATTCAAGCTTAATTTAGAGGCAAGGCTCAAACTCGTCACTGAGGTCTTGCCTCTGGGCTGCCCTGATCATTGTCATTCTAGAATAATTGGATATTCTAGAATAATTAAATCAGAAGGTATCTCAGAGAGCATCTTATTGTTTTTCAAAGCCAGTGCAGGGTTCTTTAGGATAGAACTGTCTTCAGGAGGTCACCAGGCTCCCCTGAATTGGTAAGGCATAACCCTGTGAACAGTCTTAATACAAAGTTGGGCAGGAATCTCAATATAAGGGGCTCATTCTTCCAAGTAAGAGGAATTCCTCTTTGTAGCTGTCAGTCAGATTCCAACTCATCCAGGCCCCTCCGTCTCAACTTTGAGCATTCTCTCATCCTGCATGGAACCCTGTTCTATTTCTAAGAAATTGACTTCCTTGTACTTCACGATGACACACATTTTCCTGAAGAAGACATCCTGTGCTACCTGAGAACAGAGTCTACTAAGCACCTATATTTTCTGCTGCCTGTTCTGTTTCCAAACTTACCAGTCTTAAGCATCACGCACTCAGAACTTTGCTAATGCAAGCAGACATTAGAGGCTAACCATGGCTCACTGTGTCATGACAGTTGATGTGGGTATGATACCACAGAGGTCTTCGGAGCTGTGAATCAGTGCTTTAGATAAAATGGTGAGACCTGAGTTTAACCAGTGAAGAAAAGACAATTGGAGGTAAGGAAGCCTGTCAGAAATTTTCCAAGCCACGCAGGCAATTGTCTTCTTGGTCTTTGCAAGTTCTGGAGGAAGGGTGATACGACTTCAGGAGACAATTTTGTGATGCAGTTTCTGTCTGTGATTTCTTGGCCTTTGCAAAGAATTCTGTTTGCTGGATCTGCCCCTAACCTTCCAAAGGAAAAGAGGGATTCCCTTGGGTTTAAAGGTGAGCATACTCTCTTTCTGTCTATCTCACTGTCAGACAAGTAAAACTTTGGCCAAGAAGTAATTGTAGCAGGAATAGCTACAAATACTCAGGGTGAAAACAAAGACCAATGTCCTGACATTGCAACATGAAGGAATAAGCTTAAACGTAAGGAAGAACTGTTTTTTCTTAGAGATATTTGCGACAATTAAGGAGAACCCAAAACGCCCTAAGAAAAATCAGTTTTCCTGGAATTAATTTTTTTTGAAAATTAGATATTTACGTGCCTGAATTAGCATCAACATATTATTGTCAGAGGCTGAGGTCCAATAATCTCTGTGGATAGGATCACTTCCATCTGTTGAGTCTTATAGTCTAAAGTAGAGGAGAGAAAAACTTAGTTTCTAAAGAGTTAGAGTCACTGGAAAATGAAAAACTAATCAATTCCATGTATTTTTCTGAAATGTGGTATTTATTGGGCATCTGCTCTGCATCCAGGGAAATGAGACAAAAGATGGTAAGAATCCCTGCCCTCTAGAAATCACAGGACAAAAAATTATGTACAGCCCACTAAAGACCAGGTGCCAGGTAGTGCCCTAGACACAGGACAGCAACCAAGGCAGAATTTGTGCTGGATCTCACGGAACTTACACTCTAGAAGGGGAGGAAGATTATTTTAAAAGACGTCCAGGATGCCAGGAAGGGCATATTGGGAGAAACCAAACCTCTGAGGATATAACAGGAAACGCCTCCTCCAGGAAGCGAGTGTTGGATTCAGAACTGAAGAATGAGCAATTTAGTTAGGAAGTCAAATCAACATTGGGCACAGTTCAAAGCTACAGCGGAGTCCTGGAAACCACGGGGATTGCTGTGTAGTCTCTGACCCTCTCTCCCAGGACTCAATAAAATGATCAAAGCACTGTCGGAGTTTAAAGATGCATGTCACAAATCATGAGGAATTTCTGCTAAAAATTGTTCTGTCTGATGGTAGGTACCTCTTGCTAAGAAAATTAATATCCACATTAATATTAATGTAGATATTAAATAGTGTATATCCTAGCAAAGCTCCATCTATGCTTTCTAAATTGGAGGAGAAATAACGGATAAAAAAGGGCTCCAAAATCTGTAACTAATGAAATTTAGAAAATAAACATAAAGAAATCACTACAAATTCTAATCCATGAAAGCAAAGAATTAATAGGTCTTTAATATACTTGGTGTTAAAAAAATAATAATAAATGAAGGATAAACACAAAAACCTGCAGAAAACTTTCCTCTAAAACGTTTTTCAATTTTCAAAAATGGGCAAGCTGTTTCAAAACTTCAATAAGTAGGAGAACCCTAAGTTAAGTGCTTCATAATTTATTTAAGAAAGTTGTCAAAGTATTGATATTAAAACCAGACACAAAAGTGAAAAAGAAAACCACAGACTCTCTTGCTTAGGAGTGTAGATTTGAATTCTCAAATGTTAATATATGAGCAACAAATCAGTATTATAATAAAAAAATGCTACCATGGCCAAGGAAACTTTTTCTTAAGAGAACAAAGGTGATTCAATATTAGGAAATCTATTAATGTATTTAACCATATCAATAGAACAGAGGAAAAGAAAAAAAATTTCTCAATTGCTGAAAGGCATTTAATAAAATTTAAAAATGATTTCTATTAAAATAATTAGATTAGGAAGATACTCTGGAAACTTGTAAAAAATGTTTAACCATCTCATAGAAAACATTGAAAAAATATGTATATATTAAGAGCTAAGAGTAATAAAGAATGACAGCTACTAGCATTATTATTTGATATTATTTGGGAGATATGGCCGATGCTATCAGGCAAGAAAAAGAAATAAAGGTATCAATGCTGGGGGAGGAAAAAACCTAATCCTCAAAAGACAGTATAGCAGAATGGTTATATGCAGAGAGTCCTGAGTTTAAATCAATGTAGGTGCAATCTAAGAAAAGCCATCTAAGAATCGGTAATAAAGAGGGGGATTAGAGACCTTTGTGACTCCGGGGAGATGTTACCATTTGTGCTGTCTTAGTCTTTCATTACACAGACTTCTCATCTACATGTTTAGAGAGAAATCAGAGCCTTTAGGGGGACAGAAAGGAAAAGTATTGAAGAAGTATTGGACGAGGGCACCCATTATGGTGGCTTTGTCTCCCAACCCTGATGGAGAGGAATAGTGCAGGAAAAATCCACATTAGTCTTAAAATTATTTACTCTGAAGGAGGCAAAAATGTGTGTTTTTGTGTGTATAGGCTCTTCGTTCAGACTGTCTTATACCAGTGGCACCAACCCCATAAACCTCAGTTCTTTTCTTTACGAAAGACAGTGATCATAGCGTATTGCACTCAGGACTAATGCAAAGAAAACCCATGCAAAATATGCTGCTCGGTCAGGGACACAAAAATTATCCCCCAGCCCCCACTAAATAGCTGCAGTTGTTTACATCATCATTTGATAAGAGCAAATGTCTCCCTGTAGTTCTTGGTATACCTGCTCAGAAGTTTATGAAATAGAGGTCAACTTTGTAATACTAAAGAGCAGAAAGACTATACAACATACAAGAAGGAAGGACTGTGGAATTCCAGGAGGCGGGAAAAGCTTCCTGAGTGCTGGAGTTCCATACAGAAGAGTTTTCCTGTGCTGCCTGGAGATGACTGAGCACTGTGGCCAGCAGTGTGTCTTCTTGAGCATCTTTAGTTGTCTTTCACTGTATTTCAAACAAACACAATTATTAAATAGAAATGTTGAACGGTCAACACGGTGAAACCCCGTCTCTACTAAAAATACAAAAAATTAGCTGGGTATGGTGGCGCGTGCCTGTGATCCCAGCTACTCAGGAGGCTGAGGCAGGAGAATTGCCTGAACCCAGGAGGCGGAGGTTGCGGTGAGCCGAGATCGCGCCATTGCACTCCAGCCTAACAAGAGCGAAACTCCGTCCCCCCAAAAAACAAAAAAAAAAAAAAAAAAAAATGTTGAACAGTTTTTTTTTTTTTTTAATATGGAGTGTCTGTGAGAAAATGAAGACAAATATTACTGAGAAAAATTTTAAAAATTTAATAAATGGGAATACAGAATTAGAAAACTATTTCTTCCTTAAGTCAATCTATAAATGTAATGAAATCCAAATTAATCTTCTAAATAAATTTTTGGCAAATGTAAAAATATTTCACAGCTTTTATCTAGAAGAATAAACATGTGGAATAAACAAAAGTTGAAAATGAGAAAAAGATTGGAAAAATATTCATGGAAATTGTGCACATAATATGTTAGGACATATTAGGAAATCACATTGTTTAAAACTGAATGACACAAAAAATAGATCAGTGGATGAGAATAATAGAATCACAAATGGATGAAAATCTATAAAAGTATTTATTATATGACACAGGTAGTATGCTTTATTAAATGGTAAAATGATTCTCAGGAAATTGCTTAAAGAATTGAAGAGACACAAATTAGTTTTTTACCTTCTGAGGGTCAGAAAAATCCTTTCCAAACAGAATAACAAAGTCAGAAAATAACTTACAAATTTGCATAAGAATTAAGTCTTCTACATGTTAATAGTACTCCACTGAAAATTGGATCAGTGGTCACCTCTGATTGGTGGATCTTGAGTGATTCTTCTGATTTTGATGTTTGATTGTCCAAATTGTCTGACTTCCCTGCATTGAGTATGTTTTTAAGAGGATAAATAAAGGTAAAAATGGATATGAGTTAGGTGGGTTGGTACAGGATGGGAACAAGGACACCTTGATTAAATTCATCATGGAATGTGATCTGCTACTTTTTGAACAAGTATGCTCTTGAACTTTTAAGGACCGTTTATCCACAGATTAGGAAGCATTGATTAAACTTTACAGCTGTGTGAAAGACAGAGTGAAAATCTAGTTGTCAGGATTTGGACATGCTTCAGGTGGGGAGGAGCTGCAGCAGATCCCAGTCAATGGGAAGGTGGGAGGGGAACCTGGCTGGTACAGGCCTGGGGTCCAGAGAGGCAGGCAGATTGTGCAACAAAGCAGTCCACCCACCATGGAGGGAATAGGGCCTGCCTGCAAGTTGACCTCCCAGCAGGATAAACCCCAATTGGTCATGATGCATTCTAACTTTAACATATTACTGAATTCAATTCACTAATATTTTGCTAAGGATTTTTAAACCTGTGATCATGAGAAAGTTGCTGTCTAGCTTTTAAAACTTTTAAAAATCCCTGTAATATATATTTTTGGTTTTGCTATCAGCATAATGTTGGCTTCATAAAATAAATTGGTTACTGCTTCTTCCTTTTCTAATTTCTGCAACATTTTGTGTAGCGCTGGTATTGTCTTTTTAAAATATTTGATAGCGTTTAGGAGAGAAGCCCTTTGGGCCTGGAGTTTCCTTTGTGGGAAAGTTTGTAATTAATAAATTCAGTATCTTTAGTTGATACACAGGACTATTCAGATTTTTCATTTCTACCCTAGTCAGTTTTAGTAATTTCTCTTTCATAAAGTCGTTGGTAAACTTCCTAGCATCCTTTTAATGCCTGTAGGGTATGATGTGGTTTCCCCTCTTTCATTTACCTTATTGTTGATATATGTCTTTTGTTTTATTGGTGAGTAAAGCCAGAGCCTTATCCAATTTACTGATTTTTTTTTAAAACTTCAGTTGTATTATTTTTTCTTTACTGCTTGTATTCTTTACTGTTTATTATTGAGTTATGTCTGCTCTTGTCTTTATTAATTTCCATTTCTACTTACTTGGACTTTAATTTACTTTTTTTATTGTGGTAAGAACAGGTAATGTGGGCTCTATCTTTCAGGCAAAATTTTAAATGTACAGTACAGTGTCATTAACTTTAGACAAGATGTTGTACAGTGGATCTCTAGAACTTATGCTTTTTCTAAATTTTTATGGTGAGACTATAGATAATTTATTTTGGAACTTATTTCTTTTCTAATATAAGCATTTAAACCTATCCTTTTTTTTTTGTCTATGCATAGTTTTAGCCATATTCCACACATTTTGATATACAATTGTCCCTCAGTGTCCATGGGATTTGGCTTCAGGACCTCCTGTGGATCCCAAAACTTAGGGATGCTCAAATCCCTTAAAGAAAAATAGCATAGTATTTGAATATGATGTATGCACATCCTCCAGTATACTTTAATCTCTGGATTACTTATAATACCTGATACAATGTAAATGCTAAGTAAATGGTTGTTTTACTTTACTGTTTGGGAATAAAGACAAGAAAAAAAGTCTGTAAATATTCAGTACAAACCCAATATTTATTTGTTAATATTTTCAATCCAAGTTCGGTTAAATCCATGAATGCAGAACCCACAGATATAGAGGGCCGACTGTATTGTAATTTTGTTTTCATTCAGTTAAAAATATTTTCTAATTTTTTTCTGTGACTTCTGTTTTGACCCATAAGTTATTTAGAAGAGCATTATTAAGTTTTCCAAATACTTGTTGATTTTCCAGATATGTTTTCTGCTTTTTATAGCTAATTTTGTTGAAGATAAAGAACTGATTCTGTTTGATGCCAATTCTCTTAAATTTATTAGCAATCCTTTTATGGCTCAAAACGTGATGTATCTTAGTTATGATTCTCTAAGTATTTGAAAAGTATGTGCATTCTGCTGTTTGGGTTGATGGGTCTATAAATGTCAACTAAGTCAAGTTAGTTGATAGTGTTGTTCATTTCTTCTATGTTCTTAGTGATTTTCTGCCTACTTGATCTATCAAGTACTATGCAGGAGTGTTAAAATTTTCCACTATAATTTTGGATCTGTCTTTTTCTCTTTCAGTTCTGTCAGTGTCACTTTATGTATTTTGAAATTCTGTTATTGTGTACATACATATTTATGAACTGTCTTGTCCCTCTTTATCTCTGGTAATGTTTCTTGTTCTGAAGTCTGTTTTGTCTAATAATAATAACATAGTCGCTCAGCTTTATTTTTAAGTCTCTAGTGATGTTCTTTCTTTTACTCCCAGTTTTGGTCATTTATATCTTCTTTTTCTTTTTCTTGGTCAGTATGCCTAGAGGTTTATATATTTTGTTGTTTTATTTTTATTATTTAAAGAACTAGCTTTTGGTTTTATTGATTTTTTTCTATTTTATCTCTCTC
Source organism: Sapajus apella (assembly GCF_009761245.1). NCBI lineage: Eukaryota > Metazoa > Chordata > Mammalia > Primates > Cebidae > Sapajus > Sapajus apella. Next base: position 8,651,013 of record NW_022437008.1, read on the forward strand.
TCTGTGTGTTTCATTGTTCATCACTCTACTCTGATTTTTATTATGTTCTTCTTTCTTGCTTTGGGTTTAACTTACTAGTCTTTTCCAGTTATTTCCCATCAGAAGATAATGTTACTGATTTGACTCATTTGTTCTTTTATTTTTTAAGATAAGCCTTCAATGCCATGGTTCTTAAATGGGGGTGGTTTTGCTTCCTCCCCACTGGGCATTTGACAAAGTCTGGATACGTTTTAATTTTTCTAGTTGGTGGGAATAGAGTAGTGAGTAAATTCAACAGACAATTACCTTATGGAATTTTTATTATAATGGGAGCCACAAGCAATGAACAAGATTAAAATACATAAAATAAAGTCAGAGGATTAAAAACAAAAGCAGGACAAAGAAATAGAAAATGAGGACTATGGGTCAGCTGGGACCGCATGGTCAAGGAAGACTGATAGAGTGCTATTTCTGATAGAATGATTTTTCAGCAGGGAAGTGAAATAAAGAGAAGAGCTGTGTTGAGCATCTGTGGAAAGAGTTTTCCATGCAGAGTAAAGCAACTGCAGAGGCCCTATGTTGAGAACGTGCTTGGGGTCATCAAGGAATCATAATGTGGGTAATGTAGTTGAAGTCAGTGAGCTAGAAAAAAAGTGATAAGAGAGAATGTCAGGGGGTGTCAGAGCCTAGATTCTGTTGTGCTTTGTTGGCCCTGGAAGCAATTTTGGATTTTCTTTTAAATGTGATGGGAAGAGAGTGAATGTTTCAGCAGGAGACAACAGGAGGATCCCTGTGGCTGCTGGTTTGGGAATGGAATAAAGGAAACAAATGTGGAAACACAGAGACCAGCTGGACATAACTAAAGCCATCCACTGCTGGTGATTTGGGCTGGAGGGATGGAAGTAGAAAGGCTGCAATTCCAGGTAAATTTGAATGTGGAAATCACAAGGCTTACTAATAGATCTGATATGATCAGTTACAGACAATAAGGGCCAAGGTTGTTTCTGGTGATTTTCGCTGAGCAGAAGAATAGGTCATGTTGCCATTGACTGAGATTGGAATCACTGAGTGAGAAAGGGGTTTGGGTAAAAAAATCAAAAGTTTGGTTTTGGATCATATTATATATAAGAAGTGTATTGTTCATCTGAGTTGTATACAAGCAGTTGGTTATAAAATGTTTAGAAGCCAAGGGAAAATTTAGGGCTAGAAATGTAAATTTGAGTATTTCTACATTATAAAATATATTAATGTAATTTACCATATTAGCAAAGTAAAATAGTAAAACCATTTACTTATCATCATAATAGGTATCTTAAAGCATTAAAAAACATCTACAACCACATTGTGATAAAATAATAAACCAGGGATAGAGAAAATATCATATGAAGCATAGCAAACACACAAAATATTGGTAAAACATAAGTGATATCATTAAAGCTAGGAAATATAAAAATGCTTGCTACTATTCCACATTTTACTAGATGTGTTAGCCAATTAGCAGGGGAGAAAAGAGAGGAAATAAAGTTGGAAAGAGACACAACTGTGGCTACTTGAAGAAAATATAATTAACTGTGTTAAATAATTCAATCTATTAACAATTGAGATAATCAGTGAACAATCCAGTAATATTGATATAAGATTTGAAATGAGTGGCTGGATACAAGATTAATATCAAAAAGTAAAAAATTTCCCTATGTACCAGCAGTGACCAAGTTCAACACATCTTGTTCTAAACAGCAATAAAAAATCTATAAAATATTGTAGCTGGGAGTAAACAAATTTAATAATATAATAAACCCTTATGGAAAAAATCTAGTGTTTTAATTGACTTGAATATAAACGGAGGATTACTGTTTATGAGTGGGAGGTTCTATTTTTAAAATGTTGCCTCTCTCCAAAATTATCTGAAAATTTAATGTAACCCCAGACAAAATGACAATGATGTTATCATGCAAATCAACAAATAAATTCTAAAATTTAAGTGGAAGATAACTGCTCATGAACAGGCAGGAAAGTTTGAAAAAAAAATGATCAAAAGAATGAACTTTCACCATCTGATACCAAATTTATGAAACTTTAAACATTAAAGAAGTGTGGTGTTACTTAAGAATTTACAAATAGATGAAATAGACTCAAAATTTCAGAAATAGACACTGCATATATTGAAGTTACCATGAAATACACTGATATTTGAAATTAGTGGATGTATTAGTCAGGGTTCTCTAGAGGGACAGAATTAATAGGATAGATGTATATATGAAGGGGAGTTTATTAGGAGAATTGACTCACATGATCACAAAGCGAAGTCCCACAGTAGGCCATCCATGAGTTGAGGAGCAAGGAAGCCAGTCTGAATCCCAAAACCTCAAAGTAGGAAAGCCAACAGTGTAGCCTTCAGTCTGTGGCTGAGGGCCCCAGAGCCCCTGGCAAACCCCTGGTGTAGGTCCAAGGGTCCAAAAGCTGGAGAACTTGGAGTCCAGTGTTAAAGGGCAGGAAACATCCAGTAGGGAGAAAGATGGAGGCCAGCAGACTCAGCCCATCTAGTCCTTCCAAGTTCCTCTGCCTGCTTTCATCCTACCTGTGCTGGCAGCTGATGGTGCCTACCTGGAAGGAGGATGGGTCTGCCTCTCCCAGTTCACTGACTCAAAGGCTAAACTCCTTTGGCAACACCTTCAAGGACACTCCCAGAAACAATACTTTGCATCCTTCAATTCAATCAAGTTGACACTCAATATTAATCATCACAGTGGAGATTGAAAGGGGTGTTTAAAAATGGGGAGAACTGGTCTGATATGCTGGATACCTAACTTACAAAATTTACATAATGAATTTAAGACATCTGAAGTGCCTAAACACATACACACACACACACACACACACACACACACACACACACACACACACACAGAGAGAGAGAGAGAGAGAGAAATAAAACTGCAAGCATATCAAAAAGAATTACAAAATCTATTTTAATAATTTTTTGAGGTGTTGTATCGCTTTGTCTCCAGGCTGGAGTGCAGTGGCATGACCTGCGCTCACTGCAACCTCCGACTCCCTGGTTCAAGCGATTCTCCTGCCTCAGCCTCCCAGCCTCCCAAGTAGCTGGGATTACAGGCACCTGCCACCACTCCCAGCTAATTTTTGTATTTTTAGTAGAGACGGGATTTCATCATGTTGGCCACATGGCCTTGATCTCCTGACCTCATGATCCGCCCATCTCAGCCTCCCAAAGTGCTGGGATTACAGGCATGAGCCACTGCGCCCAGCCTTAATAATTATTTTTAAAAGTAGAAAACAAAAGATGGATAAATTCGAAATTGCCAAAGCTTTAAACAACACGGTATATAGTCAAGAAACATCTTAAGTTAAAGGTGACATTGGGAAAAAATATTTACCTCAGATGTGTTGAGCGCAACTGACAAAAATACATGAAAATGCATATAAAATCAATGAGAAAATTCAAACCATCTAATAGAAAAAGAAAGAATATTTAAATAGTTCAAAGGAGTTAACCAATTTTGGAAAAAAAAAAAAAACCAAAAAACAAAAAACCTTTTCCCTGCAATTTCATCACAAGGAGATGTAACCAAATATATTTATGGAAACATTGTTTATAAGTAGAAAAAAAAGCTGGATAGATGAATGATAAACACTATAGGAAAACAGTTAAACCTTAGCATAGTGTGCTGTATTTTTAAACGTCAACACAAGTTTGACACGGTTTGATGTCATTGGTATATTAAGTCAGCGTGAGTTGTGACCTAATAAACTGGCAACTTTATTTTTTGTTAGCTACCACCCCCTTAAACTTTATTCACTGGGTAGCTACTCCATGCCCTTGGTGAAAGCACCCCGAGGTCCTGAGTTTCCTGTGTACTCTTGGGTGAAGGTGACTCAGGGGGATGAATGTGGCAGGGTTCACTCTAGGATAACAACTGTTTCCGAAGAAAATATTGTTATGGATCTTTTCACACTCTCCTCTCTAGACCCTTTGTCATTCTCCAAAGACAGTATCAGGAGTTGTGGAGCAGATTTTACTTTATAGCTATTTGCCCATTTTTCACACAGTGTGGTTAGTCTCCCAGTCACCTTGGTGTTTTGATGCGTATCTAGTTGACTCCTCAAGGGACTTCAAATCCATAAGAAACTCACTTTGACAATCTGTCACTTAAAAAAAAAATGTTCACGATAGTTTCCTCTATTTTTCTCCTTCTAGCAAAACCAGAATTACTCCTCCATATGCCCAGCTTAGATGCTGTCTACTGCCTAAGCCTTCTCCAACCCCCGACCAGAGTGAATACATTTTTTCTTGGTATTCCTTGATGCATTTGGTATGCCTACATTATTGTATTTGGCATGTTGTATTTAATCAGTTTAAATACAACAACTATTTTATTTATGTGTCTGTGTGTCGCCTTCTCCCCACTATATGTAAGCCTCTGAAGGGCAGAGGCTGTGTCCAATTCACTTATGGTCTCCCTGACATATTTCACAGCCTATTGCCCAGAGCACAGTAGGCACTCAATAAATAGAATCAGCATTCTATTTCCTGAGCAAGGCTGAGGAGCTTTGGCTCAGGAAAGAGGTAGGGAAATGAGGTTTCTTTGGTGTGAGTGAGAAGTGAGATTGAACTTTTTTAACAACCCATAGTCAGGAAATGGAACACTTCATATTAATATATACATTTAATAAATAACAACATCAAACACAAAATATTACATGTGCAATGTAGCATGTGCGAAGCTGAAAATGATTTTCCTGAGTGCTGGGCTGTAATCAAGTTCCCTAATGTTGCATTAACATGGGTCCTTTAGCTTAATAGATCCTCCTGATATTTTTTAGACATTTAAGAAATGGAATAGACCCAGCCATATCCTAGCTTAGAAGGCATACAACTAATTTCCCTCTGAAACTCAAGGACATCTTCCAAAGCGTAATGTGGATTCCCAGATTTGCACTGACTTTTTTTTTTTTTTTTAAAAGAGCTCTTTTGAAGATAAACAAGATCCACGTTCCCCTTTCAATATCAATGTCCCAATTTCTAAGTGGATACCTTCTTCCTCATTTATCTCTGAAAAATAGACCTGTCAAGTCTCTGGCATTTTGGTTGGATATTTCTTTGTTAATGTTGGCAAAAAATTAATGCACATGGGAGATGCGTGGGGAGTCTTGTGTGGACAATTCATTTAGCATAAAGCTCACGGAAAAATAATGCCTTTACTGGGTTTCTCTGACCAGCCTCAGGCTCTCTGAGATTAGCTTTAGATTCATAGACAGTGGCCAGGCATCTACACATCCAGGAAAACGTCCTTTCTCCCAGGCAGGGTTGTTACTCAATCACAGTGGTCCCAAAGCATTAGATGAAGAAACAACTTTAGACAAATACAACCCACAGCAGTTCTTGCAGGAGGTAAGCAAACTGCTGATGGCTCTTTACCGTCTTTGCACCATTCAGTCTTAGAGATGTGGCCAGGTGTAGTGTAATGAAAATTGGCCTGGGTATTTGAAAACTGTGCTCTGCATCCACAAAAAAAGAGTCTAGATTCATCTTCCATTGTCAGCTTTGAGGATCATTAATTCGTACTCAATACTCTGAAGTTTTGGCATCTCTTGGCATCTCTTGATGAAACCAGCTTCCTCCTTGATGTCCTAAGACCTGGAACTGCACCTTTAGTTTTGATGTACCTTTAGTTTTGATGCACCTTTGTTCTCTGACCTTCAGGTAGCCACCCTGGCTCCCGGACTGCAAATGGGGTTAAAATACCCACCTCAGATCACCTCAGGCCAGGAGTTCGAGACCAGCCTGGCAACATGGTGAAACCCTGTTTCCACTAAAAATACAAAAATTAGTCAGATGTCATGGCATGGGCCTGTGGTCCCAGCTACTCGGAAGGCTGAGGCAGGAGAATTGTTTGAACCCAAGAGGTGGAGGTTGCAGTGAGACGAGATCCTGCCACTGTACCCCAGCCTGGGTGACAGAGTGAGACTCTGTCTCAAAAAAAAAAAAAAAAAAAAACAACAACAAAAAAAACCCCACCTCATTTGTGATTTTCAGAACAAATAAGATACTGTGTGAGAATGCAATTTGCAATCTGAAAAAAATTAAAACTCTTAAAAAGTACATTGTTAATATCATCCATATTAGCCTTCCAGATTGATGCAGTAATAATTTAAACATTCAGTTTTGTCTTGCCCACTGCCAAGTTTTCGTAATGCTTTCACAAATTTTACCTCGTTTTAAGAAACACCAAGATGTACTCTCTGCCTGCAACCATAGGAAGATACTTGAAAGACGGGTAGGAGAAGTGGTAGAGAAGTTAGGTTCTCAAAGAGTGTGCATATTCATGGGGGAAATAGGGTGAGCTACATGTAGCCATTTCCAAGAGTGTCATCTTATTTAGACTGATAAAGTTTACATGGTCAGGAATGGACAAACGCTTTGGGTAAACAGACAGAGGCCAATTCAATATCTCACTCCTGGACCACGGGCTCCTCCATTTCTATCCTAAATCCATAGTCACTAACCCCAGAAGATCTCTCAAGCCTGCAATGCTCTTTTGCTACGTTTACCAAATTAGTTTGCTTTTGTGCTCTTACAGACTTACTCTGAAACATAGCTGTTTCAGAATATTTCACTGACTCCACTCAGCACATGACACATTCTCTTACCTTACTTCAAAGTCTTAAACAAAGCTTCCTGGTGCCATGCCCCAAGTCTCCTCCACCTGCACAGATCCACACCCTCCTCCCTTCCCAACTGTCCGATAGAGGATGCTCCTCACCTTCTCTGGGGTGAAGTCTCTCCCCAACCATCACCATCCAAGCTTTGGATCCCACCCCTCCTAATTTAGTCCTTGGAAGTACAGCACTAGGTGGGTTCTTGGGGTCCCTGATTCCCGGCCCAAAACCCAACACAATCTATAAAATGTCCCTTCCCCTTTGTATCCACACAAGTACACTTTCCTCCACGGGGGCCTTTCTGCTTACCCTGAACATCCTCAAAATTCCTGTCTTCAAACAGGCAAGCAAGCAAGCCAATAAGCACACCTCCCTGGATGTCACATCTCCCTCCCGCTGCCGCCCCGCTGTGGTCTCCCTGCCACAGCCAAGCTGGTGGGAAGGATGGCGTCTGCCGCAGTGAGAGCAGCCTGCACTGTCTGTGTCCTGTTGTTCCAGCCTCCTCACCTCTCATGTGCAATGATGTTCATGCAATTGGCTTCTGCCCACATCCCTCCACCAGTAGTCATTAGTTCACCAACACCCTTCATGCCCTAAATCCAATGAGCTTTACATTCTTTACCCTCTTGCCACTTAGCAGCACAGGGCACTGATGACGACTGCCTCTTCACTGGGACGATCTCCTCCCTTGGATTCTGTGCTGACACACTCCCTTGGTTCTTTTTCCACCACCCTAGCATCCCCGTTCAGTCTTTTGCAGCCTTATTGATTCAACGTTAAATACGAGATTTGTCTGAGGTATGGCCCTACCCCTTGTCATTTTCCTTGGGTAATCGCCTTTATTGTTTTTCTTACCATTATTTTCTGCTTCTAGTTTTATTTATTATAATTATTTATTTTAATTGGTAAATTAGAATTTTATATATTTGTAGTGTAGAGCATGATATTTTGAAATACGTATATATCATGGGATACCTAAGTCAAGCTAATTAAGGTATGCATTTCTTCACATACTTATTTTTTTGTGGTGAAAACACTGAACATCTCTCTTAGCAATTTTCAAGTATACAACACATTGTTGTTGGCTGTAGTCACCATGCTGTACAATAGATTGCTTGAGCTTATTCCTTATACCACGTATATAACTTCCATATTTTTATCTGCAGTGGATGCCTCTCTGCCGAGCACTGGATCAATATCTCTGGCAAGTTTCCATCTTTTCTTAAATAATTTAAAGCCATCTCAATCTCAGTTTGTTCAAAATCAAACTCGTGGTCGTTATTCTCAAATGTACCCCTGATCTCTAATTTTCCATTTCCAGTGAAGCCATTCCTGTCCAAGTGTCAAAGAGAATTGTTAGGTCCTCCTTTCTCTCCATGGTCACTATCTTGAAAATACAGTTTAGTCTCAATATCTTATCTCACAATCCGTATGAAATCTGGATTCTTCTTTCCATATCCAACACAATCATCCCAGTCCAGGTTACCATCTCTTTGCACCAGAGCTGTGCAATATCTACCAATGGATCTACCCTCACGCCAACATTCTCTTTGATGCCTCCAGCATGATCTTTGCAAATGGAACATCTTTTTGTGATAGAATAAGGCTATTTCCTGCTACCCCCTGGCCTTTGTCCATTTTGTCAAGTGGACATTTTACATTTGATGACTCAGAAAAAGAATGATACTAGCAGAGTACAAAGAAAAAAAGAAAACATTTGGCTGGATGTGGTGGTTCACACCTGTAATAACAGCACTTTGAGAGGCTGAGGTGGGAGGATTGCATGAGCTCAGAATTTGAGACCAGCGTGGCCAACAGAATGTGACCTTGCCTCTACAAAAGTTTTTAAAAATTAGCTGGGCATAGGGACGCATGCCTCTAGTCCCAGCACTTTGGGAGGCTGAGGCAGGAGGATTGTTGAGTCCAGGAGTTTGAGGCTGCAGTGAGCTGTTATCACACTGCTGCACTCCAGCATGGGCAACAGAGGTGGACCTTGTCAAAAGGAAAGAAAGAAAGAAAAAAACAGAGAAAGAGAGAGAAAGAAAAAGAGGAAGAAAGAGAAAGGAAGGAAGGAAGGAAGGAAGGAAGGAGGGGAGGGGAGGGAGGGAAGGAAGGAAAGAAAAAGAAAAAAAGAAAAAGAAAGAGCAAGAAAGCAAGCAAGCAAGCAAGAAAGAAACAAAAGAAAGAGAAAGAAAGAAAGAAAAAGAAAGAAAGAAAGGAAAAGAAAAAAAGACAAAGTTCTAGCTATGGATAATCCAAAGTTAGGCCTCAGAAAGACAAACTTAGGTATTTGGAAGAAGGCTTATAAATAAAGAAAGGGTTCTCACTTTCCAAACTGGAAAGAATTCTTAAGATAGAGAAGCTGGGCAGAGATGGATGAGTGTGACAAGACAGAGAAAGGTGGATGGAGCTTGCAACAATGACACCAGACCTCCAGGAAACCAGAACTGAAGGGCAGGGGAAGCCCAGCCTCCTCTGGCATGATTCCCACCCGCAGCTGATGACCAAGAGGTCCTCTAATGTCCACCTGAGCACAGGTCAAAGCCGTGCCATCCCGAGGAAGAGAAACATTGGTTGTCTTCCTACTAGATTCAAGAAGTTGGCATCCACTGAGGACTTCTCTTCCACTGCAGGCAGCATTGCCCATTGGCCACTGATAGGAGGTGTGCGCTTCCAAATGAGGCTCTGTTAAGTGACCTCTGACTCACCCTTTGTTATCAAGCTCTATTTTTTTTTTTTCTTGAGACAGAGCCTTGCTCTGTTGCCCACGCTGGAGTGCGGTGGCACAATCTTGGCTCACTGCAACCTCTGCCTCCTGGGTTCAAGTATTTCTCCTGCCTCAGTCTCCCAAGTAGCTAGGATTACAGGTGCCCACCGCCTCATCCAGATAATTTTTGTATTTTTATTAGAGACAGGGTTTTGCCATGTTGGCCAGGCTGGTCTCAAACTCCCGACCTCAGGCGATCTGCCCGCCTTGGCCTCCCAAAGTGCTGGGATTACACGCGTGAGCCACCGCACCCAGCCCCAAACTCTCTCTTGATAATTTAGGAAGCTTCTAAATGACTAGAAGGAAGGCAGGGCTCTGGACCCTGGATCATGGCTGCGAAGTGGAGAAGGCACACTGCACAGGAGAACTGAAACCCTCACCTCCTTGCCAAACACCCTTCCATGGCTTCCCAAACCCTGGGAATGGCCTCCACGGCCCTGGGTGGTCTGGCCCCTGCTCATCATCCCTCCCTGCCTTGCCTTCCTCTTCTCTCTTCTTCTGCCCACCCCGACCCCCACGTTGCCTATTTCACTCTCTCTGCTTACCTTCAGGCTTTCACCGCTCAGAACTCTGCCCTTCCGCTGGAAGGTGCTGCTTCCCCCACCCTATTTGCCTTTGAGCTTGGGTCTAAGGCACCTTTTCCAGGGAGTCTCCTCTCTCACCCTGCACAAAGTCAGATCCAAGTGGTTTTCTTTACCTCTGTCTACGATCAGACTTTCATCACTACAGCAATTTGATAAATGGGTACCTCCCCAACCAGGGGGAGCATTTTTGTGAGGAGCACTTTTAGTCAAGTGAGTTTCTGGAGAATAGCAGCATTTTACCTGATTGCACAGTGTTGGGGAAAGATCCAATGAGCCAGTGCATGTAAAAACAATTTGCAAACTGTAAAGCCCTAACCGACATGCAGGGCTGTTAGCCATCTGACTGTGCTAGCAACCCAGGTGCGGAGGAGAAGCGAGTTGTGGTCAGATCTTGGCAGCTCGTTGTCAGCCACTTCCCACGACCCTTTCCTTCCATGCTCCCTTATCTGTGAAGTCTGTTGTCCAGGGACATTAGGAATTTGGTCTTCAAACTCGCTTACCATGTGTCTCCGTGCAAGCTATCTTTGGTTAATTTTTTCTGCTTTGATGTTTTGTTTTACCAACGAGCCCGGCAACACACTATTGTGTGCACCGTGCTATATAAGGTTTTATTGCATCGCATTGTTTATGCCTGTCTGTGACAGGTTCTTGCAGTACTAACCACCCTGTGATTTTCCAGCAGTGAAAATAATAGAAGAATTTCATACAGGTAAAATAATTAGTGGTTTAGGCCAAAAAAATGAATATAATTTGTCACATAGAATATTAGTCTTTTTTAAAGCGTTAAGTGTCAGTTTCTGGGGTTACGAAGGCAGATTACACAGAATTTTATCCCTTTAACTATGAATTCCTGTTTTCCCTGTTGCTCTGTGACAGCTCCATGGTTCAGATTCTGCAGTACGTTGTGGTGTGTCTGGACTCACTGGGTCAGTCTCACTGCTGATGAGCCATTGCATTTTTTTTTTTTTTTTAAAAACACAAATCTTGACACACTTGGTTTTGCCTGTTTCAACAAACCCTTCCCTAAGGTGTGCAGCCTCAGCCACAATTTGCTGTCCTCGTTCAAGAACTTTTCTTATCTTTTTGTGTGCCCTATCTCTTCTGAGTCCCCAGTGACTCCCCCTTTGGGATGGGGACACAAAACAGAGAACGGAAAAACTGAAAGAAGCTTTGGAAATTTTGCCTGACCTAAATTGGGCAAGATTTAGCAAAAGAAAAAAAAAAAAACAGCAACAACAAAATGCTGATTAAAATGGAATCTCAGATAAACAATCGATCCTTTTTGGCATATGTATGCCTCATGAAATATTTGGACATACACTTAATAAAGAATTGTTTATGCTTATTTGAGCTTCAAATTCTTCCTGTATTTGAGGCAGTAACGCTAGCCCAACCCTCTCACATTTAAAGGTGGAAGCACATCTCCTGTTATTGGAAAACATTTCCACACCCCCTCAAATTCACCTTAAGTCTAATTTTGTGAGTTTCCACTTCATTTTTTCTCTCTGTGCCCAAGCAGCATGATTTGTGGGAGAAGGTGGACACCTGGAAAAGGGTTCCCTCTATCTGTTTTTCTAAATACCTGAGTTGGGGAATGAAACAGCACCCTGTAATTTGAACTCTGGATAAGATTTGAAGAACTGCTGTCTTCCTACCTGCTCCCTCCCCACCATGGATGCCCTCTGGACAAAGTGCTCCTCTTCACCTGCTGCTCATTGTCCAGCAGTGCCTTTCTTTGTTCCGCCTGCCCTACTCACTAGCTCCCTATCCTCCCATTCTTCCTTTTCTCCCTCCTTCAGATGTATCAATGTCATCCGCAGTAATTTTGGAGTTAGAAATAGCAATGCGTTGTCTTCCCTCTATCCTAGGGGGGAATTGGGCATACATACTGGGGGCAGAGAATAGAATGTGCATGTCCCCAGAGCAGGGTTTCCAAGTGAACTGATCGTAGTCAACAGTTCAAGGAGACCCACTCAGGTACCCCAGGTCACTGGTGAGTTTGATGGAAATCTTGGTTGAGGAATATTTCAGGAGGTGGAGAAGGGCAGATATGTGCCTTTTCTACACACGCACACACACACACATGCCACTTTTATATATATGCAAAAACAAAACAAACAAATATATGTGTATATATGTATATATTTTTGTATATATACACATATACATACATATATGTGTATATATATACACACATATATACTTATATATATGTGTATATATTCACACACACACACACACATATATATACATATATATATATATATATATAGAGAGAGAGAGAGAGAGAGAGAGAGAGCGGCTCATATAAAGCAAAATCACTCCAGCCCCGATTATAACCATGTGATATCCTTATTGTAAATAGCTCAGATCTTTAAAGAAATGACTCTTGTGATGGCAAAAACCTAGTAAAAAGCAACTAAGGTGATAAACCAATCCTTGGAAGGCCAGGTAGCCTTTCCTCTGAAAGACTGGCCAAGAGAGACCCCAGGGGTGCAATTAGAGACAGATTTATGAAGTGGCAAAGTGTGGGGACTTAGGGTTCTCTTTCCTGTGGGTCAAAAGGAGGAAGAAAAGGGAGGAAAAAAAAATATATATAGAAAATATTGAAGCCAAATGTTTTCACACCATTGCAATATGTATCTTATGTTCTTTCCATGGAGCTCGGCAGCAGGTCAACAATAGGTGATGATGAATTGGAATGGCTAAAAGGTGGCCAGAGAGGTGGGATGTGATCCCTGACGCCCAGCCCCCTCCTGTGCAACAATGCATTGGCATTCCTAGGCATAGTAACAGAAAATAAAAATAGATTAGAGGCATAAGGACAGAAAGAGGCACTGAAATGATTTCCTGGGGAATGTTTCCAAGGTGGGGGTGGGTTTTGGCGATCACGTGGGCCAGGACATGAGAGAGGATCAGGGCTAGCAGGAGAGGGGAGGGCAGGCTGAGATGGTGGCGTGGTCTTCTCTGGCCTCCCATGGAGTGAGGAGCCAGGATCTTCGATCTTTATTGAGGCTTATGAAGGGTCTTATTATTATTCTTTTTATTTAGAGACCAGGTCTCTCTTTATTGCCCAGGCTGGAGTGCAGTGGCAAAATAAGAGCTCACTGCAGCCTTGAAAACCTGGGTTCAAGGAATCTGATCCTCCCACCCTAGCTGCCCGAGTAGCTGAGATCACAGGCACATGCCACCACACCAGGCTAACTTTCAAGTTTCTGGTTGAGACAGGATCTTGCCATGTTGCCCAGGCTGGTTTTGAATTCTCAGCCTCAAGCAATCCTCCTGCCTTGGCCTCCCAAAGTGCTGGGATTATAGCCCTGAGCTACCGTGCTTGACCCCAAAGAGTCTTTTTTATTTCACCAAATGCTCTTGGCTAAAAGACAGGTTACCTAAGTCTGTGGAAGTTCTGGGAGCTCATCCTCTGGCCTTCATGTGATTCTGGGCTATCAGGCCTTGAGCTCTGGGTCCCAAGTCCAGCTCCCTGCTCTCCTCTGCAGAAGAGAGCAGGTGTTCAGAGGATGTGTTTGCTCCCCATCCGTGTCATGCCGTGCTGTTTGAATGAGCCTTGGAATTGATGAATTAACTCCTAGCTGGTGGTAGAGTGGGAGAAATTGAACATCCTGCTACTGGCTTTTCCTCTAAATTCACATCTGCCCATCTCTTCGTTGAGAAATCCTGTCTCTCAGGCCTGCTTCTGGGATGGTTTGTTCTTGTAGTGCCACTGGAATCAAAAGACAAGACATGGTCCAGGCTGTGTGTATGTATGAGTGTGCACGCACACGTACACTACTTCCATACAGATGTGCTGCTGCATGTGCGCCTACATACATATCCATGGAATCATATATCTGCTCTGAGAGCATTCAGGGAGAGTGTTGCAGTGTGTGCTTGCCATGAATTTTTGATCTGGTGCTCCATGCCATTACCACGTAATAAATATTGGTGAATATCACTTTAACTTAGGGATCATTGCAGGGTAAAAATGCCGTCCATCAGAATTTTGGAGAGGAAAGTTCCCATGGCAATCCATTCCCAGGGATGGAGATGTATGTGTATAGGCAGTGGAAATTGAAAAACTGTGTTAAGTGGTTGGAACACCTCCAGCGGGGCTGGGGACCAGCTGCCTGGGCAGCGTTGTCACTGGACTTTGCCTGGAGAATAAAAGCCTCCTTTCCAAGCCTCAGGGAAGGGGCTATGGCAATATGTGGAGAAGTGTCTGTGTCTTCCTTTTACCTGGCGAGGGCAGCATCTCCTGGCTCCTACCTTGCAGAAGTGAAGCCTCAGGAGGCACAGCCATGGGATAGGGTGAGCCTGGGGCTGCCAACTCTCCTTCTCTCCCATGAACTAAGGCAGGACTCTGGAAGGTGAAGGTGGGAAGGGGGATGCAGGCTCTAAACACTATGGTCCCATCAACCATGTGTTTGAAGCTTGTCACAGTGGTGGGGCTGGACAGGTAAACTACTTGTCACCTTGCAGCACATGTGAAAGCCCCACCGGAGGATGACTCAACCCCTCAAAATGCAAAAGCTGCCCAGTTGAGAGAGACGGGTGGCTACAGGAAGCTGGTGGTTGTCCTGGGTGAGGGGGGTCAGTGAGACCACAGCAGGCTGTGGGATGCTCAAGCCTGCGAACTGTGCCTTCCTGGTAGAGAGCCCTTCACATGCACACAGCTACATGGATGAGCCGCAGCTGAGTTCCATCCTGGAGAGCAGGCATGGAAACACAGGGTAGAGTGTATCAACAGGACACTCTCTGTGGAAGTGGCAGGAACCTAGGATAAAGAAATTCACAGCTGGGAATGGTGACTCATGCCTGTAATCCCAGCATTTTGGGAGGCCGAGGTGGGTGGATCACTTGAGGTCAGGAGTTGGATATCAGCCTGGCCAACATGGTGAAACCCCGTCTCTACTAAAAGTACAAAAATTAGCCGGGCATGGCGGGTGCCTATAATCCCAACTACTTGGGAGGCTGAGGCAGGAGAATCGATTCAATCCATGAGTCAGAGGTTGCAGTGAGTCGAGATGGCACCACTGTACTCCAGCCTGGGCGACAGAGTGAGACTCTGTCTCAAAACAAAAACGAAAACAGAACAAAACAAAAAACCCAAGAAGTTCACTATCATTCATAACTAATAATGGCAGTAGGGGTGCTGCCTCTAGGTCCACCTGCTTTAGGACTGGGACAGCGTTCTGAGACCAAGCCCTAACCATCTCTCCACTCTGTTCACAGGACAGAGGCAGCAGCTCCGGCATCTGCACCCACCCTCACCTACAGCTGAGGGAAAAATGAGAGCTTCTCACCCGGCATTCCCACAAGCTGTTCGCATCTGATTGGTGGCTGTACTTGGGGCACATGTCTAATTCTAAACTAATCACCAAAGACTGATGGATGCGAAAGGCTGCTTCCTTAAGTGTGGGTCTGATGATCCACCTCTGAGCCATCAGAAGGCATGGCACTTTGGGGCAGCCAAGAATGTTGGAAAGGGCAGTTTGTAAAAGCAAAATGAGACCACTAGAGTATTCTTTCCAAGTGACTTGTGAAAGGGCAGCAAAAACAAGATTCCCACCCTCTGGACCTGTTTCCCAATCTCTGCCTTCACTGAAGCCCCTTCCAGCTCTGTCTCTGATTCACTGTCAGATCCAAGGTGAAAATTTACAAGAACATTAGGTTTAGCAAAGACGGCAGCTTTCTACTTCAAAGGCCTCTTAGAAAGTCATTCTTAAAATAAAACTTAAAACACACAGACACAAACAACAAAGGCAGTGGGGCTCTCCCAAACTCTAAGAAACATGGTTCTTTGTCCCTTGGGGTGAGGGAGAAAAGGCTGATGAATTACTAATGAATTGTGGGGGTGATTTTGATGGCACTTTCTTCAGCACCAAAAGTCAGCAAGGACTTGGGTGAAACTTCGTAAATTTTATGATTTCCTAATCTGTTGGGAGAAACAGTGAGCAGCCCATACAGAATGGGGCAGAAATATAATGAATGCTCTTTTGATAGGAGCTTTCTGGGGTATGTCTTCATCTCGGAAGACGGCAGTCTCAGAGAGGGGCCTTGTGGACACAATTTCTCCATTGGGCCCCTGGTGGCTAAAGGGGACCTTCATTCTGGCAGTTTCCTCTACAGACATTTTGCTTGGTGCTGGACACACAGCAGATGGGCCCCACCCTCTCCTACTTTCAGTGTAAGGGTATCAATCAATAGGTCCTCCAATCAAAGCGTGATGGGTTTGATGAGCACTGTCCTTGTCTAAAGGGGACCTGATTTAGACTGAAGTGTCAGTGATGTTCTCCCAAGAGAAGCAGCATTTAACCTGATGCAGATGAAAAGAAATTGACCAGGGAAGAGGAGTGAGGGAGCCTTCTGGAATGCAAAGGGGATGGGATGCAGGGAAGCTTGGAGATCTGAGACCAAATCGCTGTGCTGGGGGATGGAGAATGTGCAGAGAGTGATGAGAACTGAAGTGGAGAAGCAGAAAAGAGCAAATCATTTAGGGCCTTAGGGTCCGAGGGAAGAACCCTGGACTTCATCCCAACAGCAATGGAAAGCCAGTAAAGGAATTTCTTACATGTATTTTTTAGAGCAGGAGAGTGACTCGATCAAAGAAACATTTTTTAAAAATCATATTGTACAGAGAAGCAGGACTATGTTTATGTTATGATTTATATTTTAAAAAATTTCTCTGGCTACCGGATTGTCGGGGAGCAAGAAAAGGAGGAAGGAGACCCTCAGGAGGCTGCTTCAATGGTTCAGGTGATAGATGAATAGAATATTTGTAATCATATATTTGATAAGAGACTTTTACACAAAACATATAAAGAACCATGTCAACGCTACAATACAAAGATAAATTATGATATTTAAAAATGGGCAAAGGACCTGCATAGACATTTCTCCAAAGAAGAGACACAAATGAGAGAGAAGGCCGGGAAAAAGTGCTTAACACCAATCCTTGTTAGGAAAATGCAGAGCAAAACTACAATGGGATGCCACTTTTCAACACAACAAACCAACTGTATCCTTATCTCTGCCTAAAACCCCTCTGCAACTCAGGGTCCCTAGAAGATAAGGTTAAGTCTTCTTAGAAAATATTCAGCTCTGTGGACCCCAACCCAATATTTTCAGTTCCAATGCCCTCGTCCCATCAATTTTCTCCCCAGTTCCCCGATTGCTTCCTCTCAAACTTGGGTTGTTTGTTTGTTTGTTTACCCTATTGTTTTTTTGTTTTTTTGACATGGAACTTCACTCTTGTTACCCAGGCTGGAGAGCAATGGTGCAATCTTGGCTCACTGCAACCTCCACCTCTTGGGTTCAAGGGATTCTCCTGCCTCAGCCTCCCGAGTAGCTGGGATTAAAGGTGTCCTCCACCACACAGCTAATTTTTTGTATCTTCAGTAGAGATGGGTTCTCACCATGTTGGCCAGGCTGGTTCTTGAACTCCTGACCTCAGGTGATCCACTCCTGACCTCAGCACTTGGTCTCCCAAAGTGCTGGGATTGATTACGGGCATGAGCCACCACTTTCGGCCCAACTTGAGGTTTTGTGTCCCTGTCGGAGACGCAGGCCGGGTTTCTCGTCACCTGAGTATCTTCCTTTGACCCTGACCCTGATGCTCTGTATGTTCTAGCCCTTGTCATCTGCCTGTTATACTCTGGGTTTTAGAATTGTTGCTATTACTTTTCTGCTTTCCATACTAGCTCAGGCACTTCTGGAGGGAAGTTTCTGGTCTGGGAGCTCTGTGTTACAGAGAGCCAGGCAAGAGTGACCGGTCAGTGAGGATGACAGGATGTATATCCTACAAAACTGCCTGGCCCTGGATGGCACTGTCCTCACCAAGGTCTCCTCTCAGTGAGCTGCCAAGAGCCTCAGGTGCCTGGACTCAGAGGCAGGACTGGTCCAAAATGGGTAGGACAATTCCTGGAGATTTCAGGATGAGAAGCCATGGGCGACAGAGACGTGGCCATGGTTAGAAGCTCTTTGGGGATAAAGGGACCTAGGACAGGAGCACTGCAAAAGGGGATGACCTCATGCTTTGGAGGTTGTCCGTCTTGGGATGAAAGGAGAGAGAGAGAAGGCTGGACATGGCTTAAGGGGAATCTCTGCATCCACATGAGTAGATTATTCTGCTTTCTGCAAGGGCTGCATGAGAAATAACCAGAAAAGCCAAGCTCTTCACACACTCTCATCTCATTAGGGATTACTATTGGGATTCATCTCCTAACCTTAACTTCTTTGCACCTCAAAGTGTTCCTTAGGCAATTGCCTTCTTGTCCTCCAAAACACGGCTCCACTGCAACTTCCTCCACCAGCCCTCCTCAGTGTGCCCCCAGAAAAGTAGTGGGTGTGCAGCATACTTGCTCTGCCTTTCTTTCGGCCCTTACCACATCTGGGCCTTGGTTTCAGTTCATCCCTAGATAGGGAGCACCACTGTGCCACCCCAGACTGCTACCCAGGCACTGGAACGTGTCTATTCAGTTTATTGGTCATGTCTTATGCAGCTGGATTTTACATGAACCCTGCACAACACACCTGGCATGTGTGCTAATGCTAATCACACCGAGGGGGAAACTGAGGCCACACCCTGTGTTAGGCAAAGGTGTCTCAGTGTTCTGCACACACAGCACTTTCTTACTGACTTAATGTTTTAGAAGCTGAACATCCTCTGTTAGAAGGCAGCCTTGGGGCCGGGTGCAGTGGCTCATGCCTATAATCCCAGCACTTTGGGAGGCGGAGGCAGGTGGATCAACTGAGGTCAGGAGTTCGAGACCAGCCTGGTCAACATGGTGAAACCCCATCTCTACTAAAAGTACAAAACTTAGCCAGGCGTGAACGTGTGTGTCTGTAATCCCAGCTACTTGGGAGGCTGAGGCAGGAGAATTCCTTAAGCCTGGGAGGCAGTGGTTGCAGTGAGCCGAGATCACACCATTGCACTTCAGCCTGGGCAACAAGAGCGGGAAAAAAAAAAAAAAAAAAGGAAGGCAGCCTTGGCAGTGTGCGCTCTTGGGCTGCGGAGGAAGCTGTACAAAGCTCAGGTGAGGTATAGGTGGCACTGGGGCCCCATCAGAAAGTGAGGGTGGGATGGTGTCTTTGAGGCTCTGGAGAGGGAAGCCAGAAGTGTCTCCTTTCCACTTTGTGGAAGAGATCACACACACACACACACACACACACACACACACACACACACACACAC
>NW_022437008.1:8670220-8695611 GCF_009761245.1 Sapajus apella
CACACACACACACACACACACACACACACACACACACACACACACACAGTTCCCTCTTCTGGTATCCTTCAGTCCTGCCACCTGGAATTGTTCAGACTCCCTGTCAAGGCCTTTCAGCACCCTTTAGGTGGCAGAGGCTGGCCTCCTCCTAGCTTGTCAATCACATGAGTCTTCAGTGGAATGCACACAGCGCCCTGAGGATATCAGGCTTAGAATCCCAGCCACACTCGATGTGGAAGCAACGTCATCTTACTCACTCTCCTCCCTGTAGGGCCGAGGGCTGGCCACGGACAGGCCACGTTCTGAAGAAAGCCATGTTTGAAAACAACAATCCTAGGACCCTTTTAGGTAAAGGATTTCTTTCTGATTTAAACCATTGGACCACACTTTACAAAGACATTCACTGTGGAATTGCTTTGGACAATACATTCCTTCAGTATAGTTTTATATCTTTTTTCATTTTTTTAACAATAGAAAATTTGAAAATACCCATACATTGAAAAGAAAAAAAATCATCTTTTGCCTCTAATATCACCCAGAAATAACCACTCAATATTTTGTTGAATTATCTTTCAGACTTACATATCTAAATATAGATACATATTTCATCAATGACCCACATTTATGTAAATATTATTGTACTGTGTATAATGACCTCATTTGTATGTAACTCTTCAAGGCAGAGGCCATATAATTTCAGAGCCACTATTCCCTCTATAATTGTCCCAAGAAAAATCTCATCTCCCTGACTTGAAGTTCCACATACCCACTGTGCCATTACCTTTGAAAGACGAGACATCTTAATGTCCACAATTACAACTATGCCTTTGTATTGGTAAAAAAGAAAACAGAAAAAGGGAATCATGGGTGCACATAGTTAAGAAAATAGGGTGATTCATATCTTTTGAGGAATTTATAAATAATTGATGTCTAGTCCAGGGAAAATCTTCTCCTCCGACTTTCTTTTTCCGGAGAGTTGGCTAACAGTTCACTTCCTTTAGGGGATGCCACAGAAATCTAACTTAACCTCTGTTGCTTTTTATTAGTCTTTGGTCTAAGCACTTTGCCAATGAGGGCATTCAAAAGTCTATAGCTGCCTTTCAAAGACCTTACCTGGCAAAGCTGTAGACCAACGGTCCTCCTGAATCTTTAATCCGCAATAGATTTGCAGACTAATATTCGAACTGAAGCACAGACATTTCCCACCGTCCATCCAAACAAAATGAAGTCAGCTTTGACTGTGCAAAATGTCGATGAATTCTTCAGAGTAAATCAGCCTTGTCAGGGTGATGCAGAACCATCAGCTCTTTGTGACATAATATAATATGAAATGATATTGAACAACATGCGTTTGGCACTAAATTGTTAGCGGGTTTTAGCTTTGACAGCAGTAAGTTTATTGCTTTAATCCCAAGGTCTTTTAACCCTCTTTGACATAAATTGAGGTTGGCTTTTGTGAAAAAAACTCCACTTTACTCTCTCTTCCTTTACCTAAAACTGCTTTTAACAATTTATGCTAGTACATCAGACACTCATTTTGAGTGACAAAAAGGAAAAAAAAAAAAAAGAACAAGATCTATTAGAATAGAAGGGAAAAAAGGCCAACTTAGGCTAAGCAGTCTGTGTCTCTTTTGGTAGACACGTCACAGCTTTCTTCGGGCGGATATGCATTTTCAGTTATAATAATGTGTGGCTCCCACAAATAAAACAAGCCTGGGCAGGAGACTCCAGCAAGGTGGAGGACGGCCACTGCCAAGGAACAAAGGCTCCTAATCCGAAACAGAGGCCGTTTTTGCTTTTTGCTCCAATTGAATGTATTTCCATATACGGGTTCATGCCTTCCTCCTCCACCACCTACCCCCCTACATTTTTAGAGATCAAAGATGACTTTTCTTTTATAGAAATAGTTTTAAAACACTGAGTTAGTAAGTATGGCATATAAATAAAGACTCCCCAAATTTTAGGTCATAATTGTAGCACCAGACGGCCGGATGGGCTGCAGTCAGGAAGAACGGGAGAATTGGAGAGGGCACTGGGTCTCCAGTCTCCTTCCTGGTGCTGACATCTCTGCCAGGGACCCCTGCATACTTGGCTGGAAAGCTTTTGGGGAGAGGTGTTTTCTGACTCACAAGAAAGGCTCTTCCTTTTTTGTTTTTATTCTTTTTTTGAGACCAAGTCTGACTCTGTCCCCTAAGCTGGAGTACGTGGTGTGATCTCAGCTCACTGCAACCTCTGCCTACTGGGTTCAAGCAATTCTTGTGCCTCAATCTCCCGAGTGGCTGGGATTACAGGCGCCTGCCATCACGCCCGGCTAATTTTTGTATTTTTAGTAGAGATGGGATTTCACCATGCTGGCCAGGCTGGTCTTGAACTACTGACCTCAGGTGATCCACCTGCCTTGACCTCCCAAAGTGTGACTAGCCACCACACCTAGCCGCCTGTTCCATTTTGGAGCACATGTGACCCACGGTCTACCTCTCCGTTCTAGTCGGGCCTGGTGAGTGAGCCGGAAGGAACCAAGTCTTCAGATACCTCATCAGCCTGAACATCTCTGAAAGCCACAACCATCTTTCCTGTTTCCTAGATTTAAAATTCTGATTTCTGTTGTCCCAGCAAGTATACTTTCAGGAATTTATCCTAAAGAAGTAGTCAGAAAAAAATACAATAAACGTGTGCAGACAGCAGTAGATTGTGGTAATTACCAGTCTTGGCTGCAGCATCAGACAGACCTGGGTTTAAATTCCAGCTCTGATCCTTGCCCGGAATGTCACAGCTTGTTAGTTACTTAGATTCTCTAAGTCCCTTTTTCTCATCCATAAAATAGCGAAATTAATAGTATCTCCTTTCTAGGGTTAGGAGGATGAAAAGATAAAGCATAGAGAATGCTTTCGTAGTCTTTTTGGTTTTTATTATACCAGCATTGTTTATGAACATCAAAATCAAAATCGACCTATGCTCATTTGTAAACCACAGGGCAGGAAGAATGCTGTGTAGCTATTACAAATAATTTTGTACATGCATTATATGGCCATGGTAGGTATACATATTCAAAATATATATTGTTATCTATAATAATAATATGTGTTGCTAATTTAAAGCTACAGACTGAGACTGTATGATGTATGTTTTATAAATAACTTCTCATATAATGCAA
The DNA here is from genome assembly GCF_009761245.1 of Sapajus apella. Classification (NCBI taxonomy): domain Eukaryota; kingdom Metazoa; phylum Chordata; class Mammalia; order Primates; family Cebidae; genus Sapajus; species Sapajus apella. Next base: position 8,673,375 of record NW_022437008.1, read on the forward strand.
GATGTAAAAATTTGAAATGACATGCACTTCTGGCTATTGAGATTGTGATTTATTTATTTTTCTGTTTCTCTATTTTTTAATTTTCAGGTTTATTGAAATAAAATTGACAAATAGAAATTGTATAAATTTACACAGTAAAACTTGACCTTTTGATATATGTTTCTCTCTATATATATATTTCACATTATATATGCATTGTGAGATGATTACCACAATCAAGCTAGTTAATATACATATCATCTCACATACTTACCATTATGTGTGTGTGGTGATATCACAATTAAGATCTATACTCTTCAAAAATTTCAAGTATACAGTATTGCTAACTCTAGTTACCATGGTCTACATTAGACCCAAATAACTTATTAATGTTCTCTAACTGTGCACTTTAACTAAACAATGTCTTCCCATTTACCCCAACCCCTCAACTCCCAGCAGATACCATTCTATCTCCTGCTTCTATGAGGCTGACCATTTTGTATTCCATATATGTGAGAAAATGTAGTATTTCTCTTTCTGTGCCTTGTTTATTTCCACCAAGGTTATCCACATTGTCACAAGGAGCAGGTTTTCTTTTCTTTTTCTTTTTTTAGAGTGAGCCTCTCTCTCTCACCCAGTCTGGAGTGCTGTGGCACGATCTTGGCTCTCTGCAACCTCCACCTCCCAGGTTCAAACGATTCTCCCACCTCAGCCTCCTGAGCAGCTGGGACTACAGGTGCATTCCACCACACCTGGATAATTTTTGTATTTTTAGTAGAGACGGGGTTTCACCATGCTGGCCAGGCTGGTCTCAAACTCCTGACCTCAGGTGATCCACCCGCCTTGGCCTTCTAAAATGCTGGGATTACAGGCGTGAGCCACTTTACCCAGCCCAGGTTTTCCATTGTTAAGGCTGAATAATATTCCATTTTGCGTGTGTGTGTGTGTGTGTGTGTGTGTATCACATTTCCTTTATTCATGCATCTGTTGACAGACTTTTAGGTTGATTTCATATCTTGGCTACCATGAATAATGCCATAATAAATGTAAGAGTGAAGATACCTCTTCAAGGTGCTGATTTCATTTCCTTTCTACAAATATCCAGATGTGGCATTATTGGATCTTATGGTAATTCTACTTTTTATTTTTGGACAAATCTCCACACTGTTTTTCATAATGGCTGTGCCAGTTTTCATCCCCACCAGGGATGTACAAGGGCTCCCTTTTCCTCATATCCTTGCCAATACCTGTTATCTTTTGTCTGTTTGATAATAGCCATCCTAACACGCACGAGGCGATATTTCACTGTGGCTTTGATTTGCATTTCCCTGATGATTAGTGATGCCGAGCGCCTTTTCATATACCTGTTGGCTACTTGTATGTCTTTCTTTTGAGACATGTCTGTTCGGCAATTTAGCCTATTTTTTTAAATTGGGTGATTTTGTTTTCTTATATGATTTGTGTTTCTGATGATATGTTTTAGATAGTAAGTCCTTACTAGATAGATGTAAAGTTCGCAAATACATTCTCCCATTCTGTAGGCTGCCTTTTCACTCTACTGATTGTTTCCTTTTTTTGCATGCAAGTTTTTAGTGTGATGCAGTGCCGCTTGTCTATTTTTGCTTGTGTTGCCTGTGCTTTTTGTAATATCTAAAAATCACTGCTCAGACCAATGTCAAGAAGGATTCTCCCTAGAGACTATGATTTCTGATTCTTTTTCTTTCTCATTTGCTCATCTGTTTCTTCCCCAAACTTTGTTACTATATGTATCTAAATACTTTCAAAAATGAAGTTTTAAAATAAGGGAGAAAGTGTGCTTCCCCACTGATCCTCACTGAATAAGGGTGACATTTCTCTGCATCCTGAATGGCAATTGTTGGATTCATTACTATATCAATGTCCCTTATATCATGTGGGCTCAGATGTGCACTTGACACTGCTGATGCTGTCTCAAGGCATCGTCAGGTGGACCAAAGACCTCCCTTTCTCATGGTGGTGGAGCCAATCCCTTTTATTATTTTTATATTTTGAGACAAAGTCTCCCTCTGTCACCCAGGCTGGAGTGCAGTGGCACAATCTCGCCTCACTGCAACCTCTGCCTCCCATCTTCAAGCAATTCTTTTGCCTCCGCCGTCTGAGTAGCTGGGATTATAGGCGGGCACCACCATGCCTGACTAATTTTTGTATTTTTAGTACAGATGAGGTTTCACCATGTTGGCCAAGCTGCCCTTGAGTTCCTGGCCTCAAGTGATTCACCCTCCTTGGCCTTCCAACATGCTGAGATTACAGATATGAGTCACTGTGCCCTGCCCTGGTGGAGCCAATCTTATCTGTTGCCGACTAAACACCTCCAGCTGGTCTTTGCCAGACCTTCGGTTTGTAGTCAATTATCAAAAAAACCTATGCTATGGACGAAAGAGCGTCCCTGCTCCCCCACCCGCAGCCCCAGCCCCTTAAACTTTGCGATTATCACAAATTTTGGCAGTGATCCTCTTCCTCAACCATTTCAGCTTCCTTTCTTCTGTGCTAAGGTCCTGTTGAGGTGGGCTGCAAATGCTACCAAGTCTTTGCTGAAGACAGTGGCTAGTTATAAATACTTTATATATATGTGTTTTATGATAAAGACTGTCAGCTCTCTTACAGCCATTTCTATTTCTAGAGGTTGAGATCTTGCTAATACATTGCTCTTCAGTTTAAATCTGTTATGCAAAACTAGGCTCAAGCTTCAATTATTTTACAAGTGGTTCAATAGTTCGATAAATTATTCAGATTTACAGTTCACATTGCTTTAACCAAATATACTGATCTGGATATGTGAGATGACATTAGTCAGACCGTGGGTGGGCACGTTACTCTCCCTTTGCAGTTGTTCTAAATTTTTTTTAAAGAAAAACAATGCCAACAATTCATACATTAATTATAGCTAAGCAGATTTAAGAAAAACTCACCTCTCCGCTGTGACTCATGATGAGTGGCTCTAAAATCCCCCAGAAGGAGATGAGAAGAAAGGCATCTCCTGTACGGGGCTGGGAACAGCCACACTCTGAGGCCAGGCTGGGGGATGTCATTTTCCTTAGTGCTGAGCTACAAGTCTCCAGCCTCTTTCGGGCTGTCTGTGTAGGTTAAGGCTACTTCCCCAGGAGAAGGAATGGGTGGAGACTGTGTGTCTGGAAGCCTTCCAGTGTCTGGAGCAAAAAGAGCCATTTCCAAGGAGGCCATAGGACACATCCACTCAGCCTTCCTGTTTGAAAACACATTAGCTTCTTTAATCCTTATGAATGCTGTAATAAGGATTCCATGGCTGTTTCTATTTACCCAAGACCACCTCTGCTGCCACCAAGATTGGATGAGTGGTTAGGTATCTCCACAGCCCAGAGAAGGAGCAAATGACCTGCTCACAGCTGCTCCAGGATTTGCTCTGTGGCTATGAAGAGATGCCCCACATGGCATCTCCAGGGTGGAGCAGGATTCCCCCAGCCCTGTCATCAGGTGGCTGAGTGCAGAGAGGTCACAACATTCTGGAATACAAACCTTTGTCTGCAAATCTTACACCCTACTCTGCCTGCTGCTAATAATTTTAGGACTCATCATCCACTGTGGAGCAGCTTACAGGGTGTGCCCTCATCTCTGGGGACTCTATTGGCTGCATGGCTAAACATAACCACAAGTATTCCAAGCTTCTGGGGTCATGCTAACCTTTAAGATAATAAATAAATAAAGATAGACTGGTAGATAGATAGATAGATGGATAGATGTATGAACAGATGCTAGATGGATAGATAGATAGATGATGGATGGATAGATAGTTTAGACAGACTGACAGGCAGGCAGGCAGAGATAGATAGATAGATAGATAGATAGATAGATAGATAGATAAACAGATGATAGACAGATGAACAGATATAGATAGATATAGATAGATAGATAGATAGATAGATAGGTAGATAATAGATAGATAGATAGATAGATCTAGAATCCAATCCCACTTGCTGTGCAAAGCCCAGAAGCCTCCTACCCAATATCTCTGGGCAGTCCACGTGACTCCTTTTTCTCCCACTTCCTTGTTATACAGAATTATTGACACATCTGGAGCTTTGCCCCTTGTGGCTTTGGCTTCTCCACTAGCTGCATCAACACAGGCATGGAGCAGCAGCCCTTCCCTAGACCCCCAGGCTCCCCTGGAAAGTGGCAGTCACATGTGGAAACTTTCAGGAAGGTGTAGGGAAAGAGGGATGGACTTTATTTGCAGCAGGGGACAGACCTCTGGGGATGTGTGGAGATGGTGACAGGGAGAGCTTCCAGCCCAGACCTGTCACAGTATGCTTCTTAGGAATTATTCCAGACTGGAGAGAAATGATGTGCCTTCCAAGCAGACAAATGTGGCTGCGGTCATTTATGGTTTTAAATAGGAGTCTCTTTTTTCTTCTTCTTCCTTCCTTAAACATAGATAGAAATTGCTATCCATAGTGACATCTCAGGACTGTGGTTGTAAGCCGGCTTCCTTGGGCAATGTCTGGCTCACAGATGTGATTTGTTTGGCTCACAGTAAGTTTTTAAAACCATAATAAGAAGAAGGCAACATTCAAAAATCAGTAGATTTTACTGCCAAATTATTAGATTTCCATTTTCTCCTTAAAAATCAGATAATCTGGCAATATTAAGAGGTCCATATTCCTACCTGGTAGAGATTGGCCAGTACTGTCTTAGCTGCGTCCTCTAAATAGACCAAGAACATTCTGGTTGCCACTACCCCCACCAGGGTACAAGGCTGCCCTTCTCTTGGCTCACCTGATGTTTGCAAGCGTGCCTTTGCCTGGCCAGTCCTGAAGGATCTAGCACAGCCTAGGAAGGTATGAGCACTACTTTGAAAGTGCGGACACAGCCACACTTTCAAAGTAGTACTCAGAACTTTATCTGAGTACTACTTAAAGTGTCAGCAGAACTTTGTCAGTTCTAAAGTCCATTCTCTTTTTCTCTTTTTTTTGCAAAAATAAGGCTAATTTCCTCACAGTCTATTGTCATGAAATTTTGCACTAAAATCTTTGCAAAAATGCTTTGAACTCTTCAAAGGCGGCTGATAACGTCAAAGTGATGGTTGTGGACTCTTACTACTTCAAACTTCATGAAACATCTGTATTATACGTTTCCTTCTTTTAGACTTGAAACTGGATACTGTTTTTAGAAAGAAATTTCAGTACCGCAGAACTGAAAAGTTGAAAGAGTTGACAGTTTTCTCTGATGCGATGCCCAAACACATGTTGACTTTAATTCTTTGGGAGTGAAAGCCAAGCCTGGGGTGCAAGTTTGGCATGTTGGGGATATCATCATTTCTTTCAGGTCACTCAGTCCATGTTCTGCTAATCATTGCATTGGTGCGTGGCGTGTGCTTGATATTTGAGGTCTCAAAGTTGTACACAACACACAGACTGTGGGATGGCCAGGGAAAAGAGAAGGGTGTCAAAAGGGCAGCCAATACCTTCCTGTCCAGAGGGATAACTTTAGATGATTGGGAATGCCCCAAGGCTGAGTATGGTGGCTCGTATTTGTAATTGCTGCACTTTGAGAGGCTGAGGTGGGAGGATCAGGAGTTCAAGACCACCCTGGGCAACAAAGTGAGCCCCTTCCTCTATAAAAAGTAAAATAAAAAAATAGCAAGGCACAGTGGTGCCCTGTGGTGCCAGCTATTCAGGAGGCTGAGGTTGGGAGGATCTCTTGAGTTCTGGAGGTTGAGCCTGCTGTGAGCTATGATCTCACCACTGCACTCCAGCCTGGGTGATGGAACAAGACCCTGTCTCCAAAAAAATAAAATAAAAATAAAAATAAAAGAATACCATGAAGCAATGATGCAGGCCAGTATCTCAGCTGCAGGCAGCTGTCACAAATGCACGCTTGCACAAGTTTGCAAGACCAGTTTTTCATTCATCTATGGCATAAGGAGCCCTGGTCATCCAGTTCTGTTCACTGTGGAACTGTGGCGGTCACCTGATGCCATTTCAGGGACCACTAAGAAGTCCCTCTGGAGACCTGTGGGAATGAAAAGGAAATAGACCATCTCTCCTCACACTAGGGCCCAAGAAAACCATGAAAAATTCCCCTTGCGCTCTTTGAAAGCCTGGAAGATGCTACTCAAGGGTGAGAATTGTGGGCCTATGACATTTAAAATAGATGTTCCTTCCACTCGATGCTTGTGAGTGGGTTTGGATTTGGGTTGCTTTCCAAGTTTTTGCATGAATCTCCTAAATTTTTACGAAGGTGTATATTTCAAGAAGCCAGGGATTTCAGCCCCCATCCAAACTGGTGATTGGCTTCTAAACTTGTTTCCTGAATCGTGCCATGCTGGTGTCAGAGCCCCCACAATGCCGGCAGAAGCCGTGGGCCTCCACCTTGCAGACCCACTGCACCGCCTCCTTCCCGGCCGGCACGCAGGTGGGAGAGCAGTGCTGACCTCCTGGGCAGGTGTCAGTGTTCAAGGATAATGTCTAATCACTTAGCTGTGGGCACCAAGCCTACTCCTCTCAGGCCCACTTCCAAACCCCCAGGCCTGGGAGTCATGAGCAGAACTGCCCTAAATTATAGCACAGATCACTCTAGTGTTCCATTGTGTTCAGGCAGGTCTTTTGTTTTGTTTTTTGGAGACAGAGTCTCACTCTGTCACCCAGGCTGGAGTGCAGTGCACTGCAACCTCTGCCTCCCTGGTTCAAGCGATTCTCCTGCCTCAGCCTCCCAAGCAGCTGGGATTACAGGTGCCACCTCGCCCAGCTAATTCTGTATATTTAGTAGAGACGGGGTTTCACCATGTTAGCCAGGCTGATCTCAAACTCCCGACCTCAGGTGACCTGCCCGCCTCAGCCTCCCAAAGTGCTGGAATTATAGGCATGAGCCACCACGCCCGGCCCAGACAGGTCTAATTCTGAATTCATGACCAGCCCTTGGCTCCCAGCTCAATCCATAGGATCCACTCAAACTCCCCCTCTGCAGACACCATATTTTACCAAATTTGTTTTTCTTTCCAGTGATGGTATTCCAGATTGCCCAGAGACATAGGAAAACCCCACGGGGCTCTCCAGTTTTAAGAAGCTCAGAGAGCTGCAGGGTGGCAGGCTTTTCAAGGGACTGGTGTGAACAATCCACAACCAGCAGAGAATAAATTCAGGAAGCCAGGTCAATACGTCATCCCTAACAGTCTAGCTCACCACACCACAGGCTTTCTTGACAGACATTCATTAAGTGGTGCTTCCACCATGGCCGGCCTTTAGCTGCCCCCAGTTTTCTAGAGGGCATTGGTTAACATGGGGGTGCAACCGTGATTCTGCTGAAACATCAAATGATATATCCAAGAGAAGCGACCGAGGGAAAGCCGAGGTGTGTTCCTGCCTGACTAATGGGCTTCTGAGGCCAGTTATTTATCTTCTATAAATCAGAGCTTAGAGAAGGAGGTATTCCTTCTATAGGGTGAATACAGGGTTGGGCTCTCTGCTTCCCAGGTCTGCTCCTCCTGCACACTTACGTATCCCATGGGCGACAGAGGGCTTGGAGCCTGGCCAGATGTGTGGACAAGAGGCCCCTCCTTGTGCACAAAACGGCACAAGGAAGGTGGGGGTGGTGAGATGGACGAGATGCTCCTCATCCTCCTCCCGTCCCTCTTCCCTCTTGGATGCCACCACCTCGTTTTCTGCCCCAGGTGGGAAGCAGGTAAAAAGGCTTGTCTTTCTTCCTAGTCTTGCCTTCCCTTGGAGTTCACTGTAGCCACATATTGTGTGGTCGGTGCTGCTTCTCATGAGCATCTTGAGATGTTGAACATCTTTGATGGTGCTGTGGCTGAGCTAGAAACCCCATGCAACTAATTAGACACTGGCTTGTCTATGGCCATACCACCCTGAACACACCTGATCTCAGAGGCTAAGCGGGGTCAGACCTGGTTAGTACTTGCATGGGAGACAATGGCTTTACTACTGTTCTTTCTCTCTGGAAACACTTGTTCTCTCAGTAGTGCTCTTATTTGTATTGTTATTATTTTTTTTATGAAAAGAATCTCACTCTTTTGTCATGGGGGATTGCCACCATCGCTCTGTGCAAAGGTCTGCTTTCATTTTGTGTGTTCATTCACTTTATTCGCCTTTCCCTTCCCAATAGGCAATTTTGATGTGTTTGACCTGTACTTGTCTTTTGTGTTTACATGTGTTCTTGTAAAACATGTACTATTGATTTGTACCTGTGAAACTTGATTTTATGTAAACAGTATTGGTTGAGACATTATAATCTTTTGTTGACTTTCTCTCGTTTCGCACTAAGTTTTCAAGAGCCATCAAGGTTGGTATCTGTACATCTAGATTTTTTTTTCAATTGTTGCATCTGACCCATGGTTTGCATTCACTGTATTTTGTTTGTCCACACACAGTAATGGACAACCCAACTGCCTCCACTATTCAGTTGTCTACTTAGGGCCATGTGTGGAAATTTGGGGGATAGAAGCAAAGGAGCAGGTGCCATCTAACAGCAGTCAGAATGGTGATTATTACAAAATCAGGAAGCAACAGATGCTGGAGAGGATGTGGAGAAATAGGAACACATTTACACGATTGGTGGGAGTATAAATTAGTTCAACCATTGTGGAAGACAGTGTGGTGATTCCTCAAGGATCTAGAACCAGAAATACCATTTGACCCAGCAATCCCATTACTGGGTATATACCCAAAGGGTTATAAATCATTCTACTAAAGAGACACATGCACATGTATGTTTATTGCAGCACTATCTGCAATAGCGAAGACTTGGAACCAACCCAGGCGCCCATCAGTGATAGACTGGATAAAGAAAATGTGGCACATATACACCATGGAAACTATGCAGCTATAAAAGAGAATGAGTCCATGTCCTTTGAAGGGACATGGATGAAGCTGGAAGCCATCATTCTCAGCAAACTGACACAGGAACAGAAAACCAAACACCGCATGTTCTCACTCATAAGTGGGAGTTGAACAATGAGAACACATGGACACAGGGAGGGGAACATTATACACCAGGGCCTGTAATGTAATGGTGTGTAATGGTGTGTGTAATGGTGGGGGGCAAAGGGAGGGAGAGCATTAGAACAAATACCTAATGCATACCGAGCTTAAAACCTAGATGATGGGTTGATAGGTGCAGCAAACCACCAGGGCACATGTATACCTATGTGGCAAACCTGCACGTTCTGCACATGCATCCCAGAACATAAAGTAAAATGAAACACAATAAGCGAATAAAAAGCCACGCCAAGAAAAAAAATGTGGCTAAGCTGCTGGATTTTCTCCAGAATTGCTGCACCAATTGCATTCCCTGAAGCAGTGAATTACAGTTGTATATGCCCACACTGCCTTCAACATTCTGCATTCTTCAGGTAACCGGTTCAGCCACTCTAATACATATAAAGTGATATCTTATTATTGTTTTACTTTGCATTTCTCTGATTAATGATTGTAAGCATCTTGTCAATGCACTTGTTAGCTTTAAAGTTTTCTCATCTATTAATTACTACTCATATCCTCTGACCGTTTTTCCATTAGATTGACATTTTCTCTTTGTTGATATGCAGAAATTCCTTACATATTCTAGGAACAGTAATCCCCTGTTGTTTTAGGTTTGGCAAATCTCTTCTCCTGGTTTAGCATTTAGTAACATTGTTTCTGTTTTTTTTGAATAGATTTCTTTTTATTTCAATATAATGAAATTGATCCATTTTTGATGCCTTACAGTTGTTTGTTTTTGAAATTTTATTGAAAAGGTCGTGGTGAAGCTTGATGATGAAGAAAAAAATATCAGAATTGGGAGGGAAGAGATAAAACAGGTTTATTTGCTAATAATATTATCAACTACCCAGAATAACCAAAGAAACCAACACACACACATATTTAGAACTAATAATAGAGTTTGGCAAGATTGCTGGATTCAAGATCAACATACAAAAATCAATAGCACTTCTCTACCCCAGCAATAACCCACTCACAAATAAAACATATAAATGAGCAGTGCTTTTCTACCCAGACGATGTATTTCATAAATTTTTGTGTTTTATTTACTTAAGGGAATTAGTTCTCTGCTGTGGAACATTAGCTGATGCACAGCATCCTAAGTGAACACTGCTACAGAGGGTAGAGGAGAGGAGGGGGTCAGGGAGTGGGTGACCCCCTGGACAGGAAGACTCCGAGGCAAAGGGTCTTCAAAGTGACTCATGGTCTGTGGATTCAGCATTGTGGGTAAGCCCCTTGAGGTGAGGAGAGATGTCCATCTTTTTTCACCTATGTATCTCCACCACCTGGTGTCTGCCACCTAGAGGGTCATCAATATTTATTGACAAATGAATGGTGTAGTCTATTTACTAAGGTCTTAGTGACCATTTATTTATAGCTTTCGGTGTAGTCCCAGGAGAGCTTTCTAAGGGTAGAATTGATTTTGACAGATGAACAGAGAAGCAATGCCCACTATTTACCATGTTCAGGAATAGGATACAAAAGTGTTCTGCAGGATAAAGACTTTTCTTTTTCCATCTTTGGCAGGGGATGAGAGGATATGGTTCGTTTTTTTTGTTGTTGTTTTGTTTTTTTTTTTGATGTCAGGTCTCTGCTGCCCAGGCTGGAGTGCAGTGGTGCAGATCACAGCTCACTACTGCACCCTTGACCTCCCCAGGCTCAAGAAATCCTCCCACGTCAGCATCCTGAATGGCTGGCACAACAGGTGCATGCCACCATGCCAGGATGACTTTTGTATTTTTTGTAGAGACAAGGTCTCACTGTGTTATCCAGGCTGGTCTCAAACTCCTGGGCTAAAGCAATCCTCCTCTTGCCTCAGCCTCCCAAAGTGCAGGGATAACAAGCATGAGCCATGGCACCAGCCAAGGATAAATACTTTGTATCTTAAGGATTCTTTGGATACCCCATTTAAGTCATATTTTTTATTGTGATAAATATACATGGCATAAAATGCACCATTTTAAGCATTTTTAAGTGCACTCTTTGGTAGCATTGAGTCCATTTCACATTGTTGGCCAGGCATCATCACCATCCACCTCCATAACCTTTTCGTCTCCTCCAAATATAACCCTGTACCCATTAAACAGTGACTCCCCGTTTCCTCCTCCCCCAGCCCCTGGCAACCACCATTCTACTCTGTCTCTATGAAGTCAGCTGCTGTAGGTGCCTCATAGAAGTAGGATCCTACAATATTTGGCCTTTGTGTCTGGCTTATTTCAATTTATAGAATGTCTTCAAGCTTCATCCATATTGTTGCATGTGCCAGCATTTCTTTCCTCTCTGTGGCTGAATAATATTCCATTATGTCCACATCACATTTTGTTTATTCATTCATTCATCAATGGACATTAAGGCTGCTTACAACCCCTCATCATTTAAGGCACATTTAAGGCACACGTGTGATCTTGGCTAGATGAGTCATGGGGACACATAGGAAAGTGAAATACACGATCCCTGGTCCTGGCTTTCTCAAGGTCTTTTGGGGGGAGTTACACATCTGAACAGAGTCTCAGTACAATCTGAAAACAAAGGATGTGTACGTGACCGTGCAGAATGGAGCCACTCACTCTGTGCCTAGTGCAGAGGTGCTATCAGAAGTGGGTCACCTGGCAGACATGGGCCCCTTGGTGCTTTAGGTAGAAGGAACAATATACACAAAGATACCCAGAGACTGTCAAATGGCTCCATGTAACTAGAACATAGGTTGTGTGGTCAGAGTGGGCTGCAAGGTGGAGGAACCAACAGTGGGTAATCAACCAGAAAAAAATGGGTTGGAGTCAACATTTGAAGGATTCTTTCTTAAGACAACAAAATTGCTTGCAACCTAACGCAAATACATTTCTCCTTTTACACAAAAGGCATCTCAACGTACATGCTGTCTGACACCTTGCTTTTGTTTATTCGTCTTATCTTAATGCTATATCGTGGCAATCTTTCTATATCCATATGTAGAAAGTGCCTTCATGGTTTTAGTAGCTTCATGGTGTTAGAGTGTATGGATGTACCATAATTTATTTAACCAGTTTCCTCTAGATGGACATTTAGGTTGTTTGGCATTTTTGCTCTTACAAGCAATGCTAATGAATAACCTTACACAGACATCATTTCACACATGTGCAAGTGGAACGGGAGGATAAATTCCCAAATGTATAATTGATGGGTCAAAGGGTATATACATATGTAATTTTGATAGATGGTGCTGATTTGCCCTCCGCAGGGGTTACACCAATTCATATTCCCAACAGCAATACGTGGTATCTGTTTCCCTGTCGCCTCACTAACGGAGTGTTATCAAACTTTTGGATTTTTGCCAATTCAATAGGTGAAATATGGCATCTTAAGATAGCTTTAATTTGGGGGATCTCTCATTAGAGCAAAGTTAAGTTTTCTTTCTTATGTTTGAATCATTTATATTTCCTTTTCTGTGAATTTTCCTCTCCCTCACTTTCAATTTGGTCATTGTCTTTTCTTTAAATTTCTAGGAAATCTTTATTTATTATTAGTCTTATTGTATGGAACTTTTGTTGCTCTTTTTTATAATCAAGAATTGTTGTTGAATTTTAACAGGTACTTTTTGTTCATGTTTGAATAATCATGTTTTTCTTCTTAAATCTAGTAGCAGAATGACTTATTTAGTGGATTTTTGCATTATTTTGCCATTGTTAAATTTCTGAAATAAAACTCCATTTTTATAGCTTATGGTTTTTGATGATCTAATGAATGTGGTTTAATATTTCGCAGCTGATTTTTGCACGAATCCACATAATAAGGATGGACTACATTTTTGCTTTTTAATTTTTTTAGAGTGAAGTCTCTTTCAGGTTTCGGTGTATTGTTATATTTGCTTCAATAAAAGATTCTGAGCATTTCCTTTAAAAAAAAAAAAAGCCCTAGAACAGTTTAAGCATTATCAGATCAGCTGATTTTTTTTTTTTTTTAAAGAAAGTAAAATTTGCAAAGACTTGGGCCTGTTTTGAATTTCTTATCTTATTGTTCTTCTCCTTACTCTAAAGAAATAGCTTGTGAATTTATTCTTTAGTCTTCCGGGTTTCTAGTTTCCTATCATTAACTTCTGCTTTTATCTTTATTGATTTTTTCCTTATCATCTTTGTTTTATTTCTAACTTGTTAAGTCATATGCCTAATTCATTTGTTTTTATTCTCTTTTTAAAAAATTGACATATATTTTTGAGTTTATTACTTTTCCTTGGAGTGTTTTCTAGCTGTATTCACAGTTTCTGCAGTACAGTATTTTCACTACTGTTTTAAAGAAATTCTTAAAATCTGTGTTGTGTTTTAACCTAGGAGCAATTTGTTTTTTAACCTAAAAGCATTTTTTTTAAATTTTCATGTGGAAAGAGTGTTTTATTTTCTGATTTTATTGCTTCTGTTTTATTATATTGTGATCTGAGAATGAAGTCTACACGCTCTCTGATTTTTAAAAAATGTTTTTGAGTTTCTTTTTCTGTAGTCTCGAATGTGGTCTATTCTTTTATAAATGTTTTTATGGGCATTTGAAAATGAAGATAAGTGAACTATTGTCAAGGCCTGCATGACTCAGCACAGTCTGTCTTAGTAATTACGTTATTGAAGGCTGCTAGGCTGTAATCCTGGGTCCCCTTGGTCTCTCACGGGCCGACAGGGGGGAGTGGGCTCTGCTGCTAGCATGACTGCTGGTTTCTCCCGAGTCTCCTGTAATTCCTCCGGCATTCTTGTTGCTTCGGATGTGTGGGTATTCAGAACGGTCATATCGTCACCATGAATTTTTCCCCTTTAGAATTATGATGTGCACATATATGTCTCATTTCATGCTTTTATCGTGAAGTCTACCTGCTTCCTTTTGTTTACCTCCATTTGGGTATCTGTTAAACACCCTTTTATATTCAGCTTTGCTGAACGGAGGGTCTAATGTGTCTCTGGAATACAGCTGAGGCCAGCTTTGCTTTGTGGGTCAAACTGAAAATGTTTCTGATAGATCAGTTGAACCCATTGAGATTTTCCATGACACATATTTGATCTAGGTTCTGAAATATCATTGGATATTATATTTTTTGTTTGTTAAGGTCCTCTACTATGTCATCTATTCCATGTGTCTTGATTCTCCTGATATTTAAAAAGGTTCGTGTTTCTTACTAGTCATAGCTTCTGCAATTATAACTTTATATGACACTTTTACTTTTAGTTCTTATTTCTTTAGACACGCTCTTCTTCAGTCCCTGCCATAATTAATGATAGAATTAACATATTTGTTTTTCCTTTCTTTCTCCTCCTTTCCCTTCCATACCCAATTTTAGTTTGTAATAGCTTGTTAGTACATATCTGATATGGTTTGGATCTGGGTCTCTACCCAAATCTCATGCTGAATTATAATCCCCGGTCCTGGAGGTGGGGCCTGGTGAAAGGTGACTGGATCATGGAGGGCGGGAGGAGGAGGGTTCTCATGAACCCTCCTCCTAGTGCTGTTTGCATAGAGTTCTCACAAGATCTGGTTGTTTAAAAGTGTGTGGCACCTCCATCTTCTTCCTACTGTGGCCATGTGAGACATCTTTTTGCCTTCTACCATGATTGGAAGAACCCTGCGGCTTCCCCAGACGCAGAAGCCACCATGCTTCCTATACAGCCTGTGGAGCTGTGAGCCAATTAAACCACTTTTCCTTATAAAGTGCCCAGTCTCAGGTATTTCTTTAAAGCAATGCAGGAACGGACTAACACAATACCTCATTGCTTATATATGTGTGTGATTTATCACTAGATTTTTCATCTTCGAATGACATCCTTTTACACCAAGCTGGTGTATATGAGACAATTGTTTCTTTTTGAAAATCTTTCCTTATAGATGTAACTGTTTTCCATTTTTTAAATCATGACAACATAGTTGGTCATAGTTCTTACCTGCTCTATGGCAATATGACTTCTGGTGAGGGTTTTTCATTTTGTTAAGTTTTGTGACTCTTTTCCAACTTTTCCTTTTGAGATTTCTGTGTAGAAGCTGTCGCCAATCCTTTTATGACTCATAGTTGGATGTGTTTAAATTTCCCCTGCTAGGCATTAGCAGAAGTTCCAGGTGGACGTAAAGCATGGCCTTGGAGGACCAAGGAACAGGGGCGAAGGGGAGCCTTTCAGATCTGATGTGTCAGATTTTCCCTTTTGAGATGCAAATCAAAACCGCAATGGGATATCATCTCATACCTATTAGAGCAGCTGCTGTCAAACAGACAAGAGATAACAAGGGCTAGCAAGAATGTGAAAAAAGGGAACCCTTGTACCCCCCTATAAGGCTGGTGGGAGTGTCGATTGGGGTAGCCATTGTAGCAAACAGTATGGAGGCTTCTCAAAAACAGGAGCATCAGAAAATAAAATCACTGCCTCAGAGATATCTGGACTCCCATGTTCATTGCAGCCTTATTCACAATAGCTAAGGAATCAGCCTAAGTTGTCCATGGACAGACGAATGGATTAAAAATGTGGCACACACATGGAGTGGAATATTATTTAGCCTTAAAAATGGAAATCCTGCCATTTTTAGCAATATGAATAAACTGGAGGACATTATGCTAAATACAATAAGCCAGACATAGAAAGAACAATGTTGCATGATTTCATTTACATGTGGAATATAAAAAAGCTGAATCTGTAGAAACAAGGAATAGAAGGGTGGTTTCCACAGGCAGCGGGGAGGAAACGGGATGTTAGCCAAAGGGTACAAAGTTGTGGCTACGGAGGAGGCCTAAGTCTAGAGATCTGATGTATAACATGAGGACTATAGTTCAGAATACTGGACTGAAACCTGGAAAATTTGCTAAGAGAGTCTATTACAGTTGATCTCCTAATACACATACACGAAAAGGTAACTATGTGAGGAGATGGATGGGATATTTCTTTCTTTTTTTTTTTTTTGAGACGGAGTTTCGCTCTTGTTACCCAGGCTGGAGTGCAATGGCGCGATCTCGGCTCACCGCAACCTCCGCCTCCTGGGTTCAAGCAATTCTCCTGCCTCAGCCTCCTGAGTAGCTGGGATTACAGGCACGCACCACCATGCCCAGCTAATATTTTGTAGTTTTAGTAGAGACGGGGTTTCACCATATTGACCAGGATGGTCTCGATCTCTTGACCTCGTGATCCACCCGCCTTGGCCTCCCAAAGTGCTGGGATTACAGGCTTGAGCCACCGCGCCCAGCTATTTCTTTTTTTTTAATTGCATTTTAGGTTTTGGGGTACATGTGAAGAACATGCAAGATTGTTGCATAGGTACACACATGGCAGTGTGATGTGCTGCCTTTCTCCCCTTCACCTATATCTGGCATTTCTCCCCATGCTATCTCTCCTGTCCTCCCTAACCCCCCATCCCTCCCCCATTTCCCCCCAACAGACCCCAGTATGTAGTGCTCCCCTCCCTGTGTCCATGTGTTCTCATTGTTCAACACCCGCCTATGAGTGAGAACATGTGGTGTTTGATTTTCTGCTCTTGCATCAGTTTGCCGAGAATGATGGTTTCCAGGTTCATCCATGTCCCTACAAAGGACACGAACTCACCGTTTTTGATGGCTGCATAATATTCCGTGGTGTATATGTACCACATTTTCCCTGTCCAGTCTATCATCGATGGGCATTTGCGTTGGTTCCAGGTCTTTGCTATTGTAAACAGTGCTGCAATGAACATTCGTGTGCATGTGTCCTTATAGTAGAACAATTTTTAATCCTTTGGATATATACCCAGTAATGGGATTGCTGGGTCAAATGGAATTTCTATTTCTAGGTCCTTAAGGAATCTCCACACTATCTCCCACAATGGTTGAACTAATTTACACTCCTGGATGGGATATTTAATTGACTGTACACAGGTAATCCTCCATGTACAACAGGATTACATTTGCATAAACCCATCAATTGAAAATACAGCCCAGATAATCTTTGGTCAAAGAATCACTGGTGCTTAAATCTGAAAACGTGTGTTTGTCAATCATTTTTGTACCATGGCAAAAGCAGTGGTAAGTCAAACCATCCTAAGTTGGAGGCTATAGTAATAATTTCACTTTATGTATGCATATCAAATCATCATATTGCACAACTTATATAGCTACATTTTTTAAATAAATAAAAGTATTTTCTCTTTTCTGTTGCCTCAGAGACAGACTGCTTCCTGCAACTGTGGCTGACTCTGCTGTTCTGTCCCAAGACAGGCCAACCAGGTTCTAAGCGTAAACTGTTTGCTCTGTTACCTGGTCCCATTGTTGAAAACAGGAATAACCTTGCACTTCAGGACTCTCACCTGAGTCCTGTTCCTTTTAAGAAATATCTTTTTGCTTGTCCTTCCTAAGAGATGATACCATTTTATCCTGAAGCCACATTCTGCATCTCTTTTCACTTCCTCTTTTGTAGCTTCTGCTCAATTTCAGCTGCTTTTGACAATCTCACATGTATCTTGGAGTCTTGCATTGCATTTATTTTTTAATTTTCCTAAATATTTATCAGCACATTTTTTGTTCTTTATCTTGCTTCTGTATGTATTTAGAAGATGGAAGAAAATCCTGACTTCTGAAGCAAAGTCCAAAGCTGAAGTCCAGTGAAGGCCTTGATTTAGTTATAGAATTGGTGAGAATGGAGAGGGGAGGATGTGGCGACGGCCCAGCTTTCTGGTTTATGCAAGTTTAAGGTCAAGATGATGAGCATGATTTATTAGGTTGAATTCTGCATAAATCTGGAGCTCAAGGGAAGAGGTAGGAAAGGAGAGGCAAAGATTATTATTACTTTTCTTGCTTCTGCCATTTACTGAAAGCCTGCTATGTTTACAGAGTACATAAATATCATCTCATTTAATCCTAACAACAACAACAAAAATGGCTCAGAAAAAAGCAGGTGGCAGAGCTGATTTTTGAATCCAGGCCCCTCTGCTGTCGAAGTCCATAATCAGGCTCCTTCCTGAGTCATGCTGTCTTTGTAGCAGTCTCACCACGTGGCTTTGGAGTCTGGTTTTAATTTGAAGAGAAGGTAGCACATTGCATTGCACTTTCTCAGGGTTTTTGCATTAAACTGGCCATGCAAAGCAAGACATCTTTCAGTGTTTCTACAGAGAACATGGGTCTCAGTAGGTAGAACTTGGGTCATCCCCACCAATTTGGGTTCCTATTATTGTGGGTGATGATGTGAGGTGGTGGTTTAATAGCGCTGCATGGGTTGTCACTCATTTTCAGTCACTGATGTAGGTTGCACACAGCCCTGAGTCCTGTGCCTAATATGGCTAATCCCAGGCATGGCATTGCACCCATGTGAATGCTGGAAACGACACAGCTGCACCAAACACTGATTACTTAGAGATGTGGGTTTTAGACTTTGTTTTTTTTTTTTTACTTCCCATGTTTATAAAAACATATTGACTGGTTTAAGCTACATACAACAGGAAATGTTAAATGTTAAAAAGAGAGCTGTCCAATTAAGATGGCATTTATCTTTAAAGTACAGTGTCTCTCTGATGTCCCCAGTGATACCAGGTGGATTGGTTAGAGATGGACATTATAGAAAAGAGAATGATACATTGATTTTCACAAATCGTGCTCTTTCCACGTGTGTGTGTGTGTCTGTGTGTGAGAGAATGAAAAAAATTGGCTACAGAATATGTGTAGAAATATTTTTTAGACTAGCATCAGCAAGATGTGTGAGAAATGTTACAATAGATAATTTTGTGCTCCGTCTATTAATTATGCTTTTTAATATTTCATTTCTAAATGAAAGGGGATACTGTCATTGCAGTGTGTAATATGTGCTGAGCTTTGGGATCAGAGAATTACATTAGGTGATGTGATTAAATGAGTTAAGAAATGGAAAATGCTGAGAACAGTGTCTGAAACATAGTAAGTTATAGAAGAGCGTGTGCTACTTTTATTATTACAAACAAAATAATTAATATTACAGATGAAAAGCTAATGTTTGGAGAGATTCAATAACTTTCTTGGGGTTATATTGGCATCAAGAGGAAAGTGAGATCCATATTGAGTTCTTATGACTCCAAATCTAAACATCAACCCTAATCCATCCTCCAAAATAATTTAGTTTGAAACATGCAATGAGTCTTAAGGATATCTCTGATGAAATTCACAGAAGTAAATTTCAAAGTTCTTCATGAATAAAGAGCCAGTAATCCAAGAAGTCAAGTTTTAAAAATCCAAGAAGGGAACCTAGAAGCATGAATAAAGATATAATTTACTGACAAGTCTTATCAGGTGTAAGTAGACCCTCGATCTATAGATTTTACATAGCCTTGTCTGTGCAGTAGAACAATGCCCACAGCTGACACATGAGGTGCTATAATTGTTGTTGGCCAATCTTAGTTTTGTTCGGAGGAGGAAGACAGCCAAAGGCTCTTGGAGATGCATTTATCCAGCACCTCCTTTTAACTTAGATTTATTGCATTCCAGACCCCACCATAAGCCTCATTTCTTTCTTCCAGATCCTTCTGAACATTGTCAATCACAAGTCATATGCTATCTTGCTGTGATAATTCCCCATTGTTACACACACACATGCACAAATCATTTTAAAAATATTTCTTCTTAAAGGAAACTCCCATTCTCTCTTTGGTGCATTGCAAACGAACAAACAAACAACACTACTTCCAAAAGGCAGAGAAAGGGAACACTGGGCTTTCAGGCATATAAGTCCTGTAACCATCACATAGTTCTCTCTGCTTTTCGTTTTGGTTTGAAGAATGCTACAAGGTCCACTGTCAAGTAAGAATTAACATCTCTCCTCACTCCTTCTCTTTGGCTGCTTTGGGTAGGCAAATAGCAACCAGTATCTACAGACATGATACGTTTAAGGGTTATTACCTGTAGACTCTTTATATATTCGGTGTATTTTATCTTCCCATTTCTATTTATTACATCCTTAACCCAGAGAAGGAATCCTCCACATGGAGATTGCAACAGCATCTGCTTCCATCGATGCAAATGCCATAGTTATAAGCAAGAGTAACTGAAATAAGGATTGGAAATAAAATAAAAATCTATACTTTTAGCTCCCTTTAAAAGTCTGAGACCAGAGGAAAGGATTGGAAATATATCCACCAAGAGGCTTTCAAGGGGAAATAACAGAAAATCCAACTCAAACTGACTTAAACAAGAAATAAACTTTACTGACCCACTTAACTGAAAAGTCCAAAGGATCAAACAAACTTCAGGTGAGGGTTGATCCAGCAATTTAATGATTGTTTGTCTTGGTATGAGTTCCTGTGTTCATTATCTATGGCTATCTAACAAATTACCTAAAAACTCAGTTACTTACAACAAAACACTTTTGGCATCTCACAGTTATGGGTTAGGAATGCAGGCGAAGCTTAGCTTGATGTTTCTGGCTATAAATCTCCCAAGAGGGTGCAGTGAAGATGTCAATTGGTTCTGCAATCCTCTAGATGGACTGAGGGGATGTGCTTCTAAGATAACTAATTTGCATGGCAGGTAGATTAGTGCTCAGGGTTTCTGGGAGGGGAGCTCAGTTCTTTCCCCATGAGCTTCCTCACAACATGGCAGCTGGCTTCCCCAGAGCAAAGGATCCAAGAGTGAGAGAGAGCCAGATGGATGCTCTTGGTTTTATGACCAAGCTGGAAAGTTACACAGCATGGCTTTTACCACATGTATCCATTAGAAGCAGGTTACCAAATCCAGCCCATCCAAGGGGGGGCATGAAGCTTCACCCTCTGAAGGGAGGCATCCTAAAGAATCAGAGAGCTTATCTGAAAGCCACTCCATGCTCAGCAGCCCTGCTCTCAGCCTCTTGTGGTCTTAACACTGCTGCTGCTGGCCTCCTGCTCAGGCCTCATGGTTCGTCATTCATGCCTAGCAGGGAAGAGGATATTCCCTCTACTTATGCCTGATTGGGCAACTGAGGTCATGTCCTTACCCATGAGCCACATTCCTGTGGCCAGAGGGATGAGATCATTCTGATATACTCAGGCTAGAGCCACATGCCCCATGATCAGAGACGGAAAAGCATCAGTTATTTTTTTATTTTTATTTTTTTTTTGAGACAGTCTCACTCTGTAGCCCATGTGGGAGCGCAGTGACACAATTTCGGCTCACTACAACCTCTGCCTCCTGGGTCTTTCTTCCCTCCCTCCAGAGCCTATTTCCTCCGTTCAAGTGATTCTTCTGCCTCAGCCTCCCGAGTAGCTGGGCTTATGGGCGCGTGCCACCATGCCCAGCTAATTTTTGTATTTTAGTAGAGAAGGGGTTTCTCTATATTGGTCAGGATGGTCTTGAACTCACCTTGGGTGATCCACCCGCTTTGGCCTCCCAAAGTGCTGGAATTACAGGCATGAGCCACCTCGCCCAGCCATCAAAATCTTTTGAAACATGTGAGCTACATAGGGAAAGAGTAAGAACCACAAGTATAATTCTGGATCTATTACCAAAGGAAGGAGAATTGAATCCTGCGTGGTCCAAACCAACCTGTGTGTGTGCACCTGTGCGCATGAGTGTTCACACTTGTTTGTGCAGTGGGGTACGTGGGAGAGTGGGTAGGTAGGCAAAAGTCGCCCAGGTATTGTCTGAAAGTGAGTTCAGGCTGGGTGCAGTGACTCTCACCTATAATCCTAGCACTTTGGGAGACTGAGGCAAGAGGATTGTTGGAGGCCAGGAGTTCAAGATCAGCCTGGGCAACATAGTGAGACCCCATTCTACAAAAATATTAAAAAATTATCCAGGCATGGTGGCATACAACTGTAGTCCCATCTACTCAAGAGGCTGAGGTGGGAGGATTGCTTGAGCCCAAGAATTTGAGGCTGCAGTGATCTATGATTGTACCACTGCACTCCAGCCTGGGCAATAGAGTGAGACTCTGTCTTTCCCCTAAAAAAAGTGAGTTCTGTTGAGCAATCTGTCACATAGCCCGTTTTACGCTGTTTCAAACTAACTGGTTAAGGAAGTATAAATAAAAAAATCCATAAAACTATGACTTGCTTATTGCATTTTTGACATACGGATTGCTTTCTTTCTAGGGAATGCCTCAGTTGCCTCTCATGGTGGTGAGGCTTGGTTCTGGAAGCTAGCCCTGTTGTTTAGGAAGAGACAATGAGCCTGTGCTCTGGAAGGCTGGTGCCAGGAACACACGAAATTCCTGCTGAAGAAGAATGCCCAAGAAGCAAACATTTGAGTGAAGCACTTCCCTCCCTCCAGAGCCCTCCTCCCTCCCTCCAGGGCCCACTTCCCTCCCTTCAGACCCCTCCTTCCTCCCTCCAGAGCTCACTTTTCTCCATTCAGA
>NW_022437008.1:8695621-8802221 GCF_009761245.1 Sapajus apella
TCAGACCCCTCCTTCCTCCCTCCAGAGCTCACTTTTCTCCATTCAGAACCCTCCTCCCTCCCTCCAGAGCCCTCCTCCCTCCCTCCAGAGCCTGTTTCTATCCCTCCAAAGCCCTCCTCCTTCCCTCCAGGGCCCTCTTCCCTCTTTGAACCCATTTATTCTTTCTGCATGTAAGGGCCCTGAGGAAAGGGATTTGTGTTGGCTTGATTCACTGCTGAACCTGACCCCTAAAACAGTCCCTGGCACACAATGAATGCTCAATAAATACTTGTCTAATATTTATTGATATTAAGTATTATTAAAAACCAATTCTTTTTTTGAGACAGAGTCTCAACTCTGTAGCCCAGGTGAGAGTGCAGTGACGCAATTTCGGCTCACTACAACCTCTGCCTCCTGGGTCCTTCTTCCCTCCCTCCAGAGCCCTTTTCCTCCGTTCAAGTGATTCTTCTGCCTCAGCCTCCCAGGTAGCTGGGCTTATGGGCACGTGCCACCATGCCCAGCTAATTTGCTATAAAATCAGTTTGCTATATTTCCACGTGGTGGTTGAGTGTCCAGACCACCGGACACCCAGCAACCAAGGTGCCAGGATTATAGGCAAGTGTCACTGTGCCCAGCCTGAACTCACTTTCAGACAATACCTGGATGACTTCCACCTACCTTCTCCTACCCATAACCCACGGCACAGGCGTGAACATGCATGCGCACAGGTGCACAGGTGCAGACCTGCCTGGACACTCAGTCACCAAGTGGACATACAGCAAATGCATTCATTCAGTCCTCCTTCTCCTGGTAACAGATAAAGAATTACATTTGCAGTTCCTCCTCTTTCCCGTGTAGTTCATGTGCTTCAAGGGATTTTGATGCTTTCCCAGCTCTGATCATGGGGCATGTGGCTCTAGCTGAGGCATGTCAGAAGGATCTCATCCCCCTGTCCACAGAGATGTGGGTCATGGTAAGGACATGACCTCAGTTGCCCCATCAGGCATAAGCTGTTCCCCTTGGGCCTGAAGTCTAAGCAAGGCAGTAAACAAGGCAGTGTGAAGTGCAGTCACCAGCACCTGGGGCCCCGCATAAAGGGGGTGGCGTATGGAATGGAGTAGCTCTTAGCCCCAGTGCTCAAGATGAGGAGTGCAGAAAAAATATTTTTGACTTCTTTTTTTATTATTCATGTAAATTAAAAAAAAGGTTTTTAGAAGTAGGGTCTTGTTCTGTTGCCAGGCTGGAGTGCAGTGGCATGATGACGGCTCACTGTAGCCTCCACCTCCTGGGCACCCATGATCCTCCTGCCTCAGCCTCCTAAGTAGCTGGAACTACAGGGGCATACCACTGTACTCGGCTAATGGTTTTTTTTGTAGAGATAAAGTCTTGCTGTGTTGCTAGTCTCGAACTCCTGGCCTCAGGTGACCCTCCCGCCTCTGCCTCCCAAAGCACTGGGATTACAGGTGTGAACCACCACATCCAGCCTGATTCAGCTAAATTTTCAATTCAGGCCCTCCATTTTTCAGTCTGATGAAAACAATCTTAGCCACATTGTGGGCTTTCCAGATTTCCCTGGAATCTTAAGAGTGGCAAGGCGTGTTTAGGACTGGGCTAGTGTGGTCCCTGTAGTGAGTCATCCCTCCGTCCAGTGCTATGTCATTGCTGGGTTGTGGCTGCCTCCTGTTGGGGGAGCCTGCAAATATTCTTGCCTTCTTGCTGGGGCTCAATCCTATGGAGGGCTGAGTACCAGGCCCTCCTTGGGGACCCACCAGCACCTAATCTTTTTATTTCCTTTTTCTCTTCTTCCCTCTGGAGCGTTTGTTTAGTCTCTGGAGCAGGAAACCTTGCACTGATCAATCATATCGTCCTCTGCTCCTCGAGGCTCGGACTCGAGACGTGAAAGGTCCTAAGACAGTTATTTTTCTGTTTTTACTTAGCCTACCTCTTCTTGAGACAATGAACCACTGGTGGCTTGACTGGGTGGGACTCCAAGAGTGACAACAAATACAGAATGGCAGAAACAATAGTTACAGGGTCAAAAATGGGCATAATTGGGTTGCTAGGGGCTGGGGAGCAGGAGAGAATGCAGAGCTGTTGTTTCATGGGGACTAAGTTTCAGTTTTGCCAGATGAAGAGTGTTCTGGAGGTTGGCTGCACAACATGAATTCACTTACCGCTACTGAGCCCCACGTGTGAAATGGTTAAGATGGTAAATTTCATGTTATGTATATTTCACCACATTGAGAATAAAATGGAACCATCAGCAACAGCACTCTCAGCAGTTACTTATTTTGAACACCTCCCATGTGCCAGATCTTGTATTAAACACTTTACAGGCACCATCTAACTTAATCTCTTGACAACTTTGTTATGCTGTGGAACCATTTCTGTCCTCACTTTACAGAGGAGGAAATTGAAGCTTATTATTATTATAATCGTGATTTTTTTGAAACGGTCTCATGCTTGAGTCACCCCAGCTGGAGTGCAGTGGTGAGATCACTGCTCATTGCAGCCCCAACTTCCCGGGCTCAACAGATCCTCCCGCCTTAGCCTCCCGAGCAGCTGGGACCACAGGCCACCACTCCTGGCTAATGTTTTAATTTAAATTTTTCTTTTGTAGAGACAGGAGGTTGCTATGTTGATCAGGCTGGTTTTGAACTTCTGGCCTCAAGTGATCCTCCCACCTCAGCCTCCCAAGGTGCAGGGAATATAGGTGTGAGTCGCTGCACTCAGCCAAAATTGAAGATTAGATCTAGAAGCTAACTTCCCCAATGTCTCAGAGCCAGCACTTGAGCCTGCGTCTAAGTGTAACACAACCAAGATTCCCTGATTGGTCCACACTTAACCAACTCAACAGACTAGTTCAACTTAACCAACATAACAGATACACTCTGTTCCTTCTGTAAAACCGTGACTGGTATTTAGGGCTCTTGTGAGTGTTCCAGACTCCAGAATGTCTGCACACTTCTGTTCCCACCAGTTAAGTCACAAGTTGTGTGTTTATCAAGAATCAGAATCTGTCACCTGTACTTGTTATTGTAAGTATGTCGTATAATAAAATATTGGCCTGGCATGGTGGCTCACACCTGTAATTCCAGTACCTTAGGACGCCGAGGCAGGCAGATCATGAGGTCAAGAGTTCAAGACCAGCCTGGCCAACATAGTGAAACCCCGTATCTACTAAAAATACAAAAAATTGCCTGTAATCCCAGGTGCACAGGAGGCTGAGGCAGAAGAATCACTTGAACCTGGGAGGCAGAGGTTGCAGTGACCCGAGATCATGGTATTGCACTCCAGCCTGGCTGACAGTGTGAGTGCAAGGTTTTTTCTCTCTCTCTCTCTCTCTCTCTCTCTCTCTCTCTATATATATATATATATATATATATATATATATATATATAGCTCTGATGTGATAAGAGCATAAAGGAAGTAGCTGTGTCTATGAGAACTAGATATGGTGCTTTGTAAAGATTCAGCACAGACTGGAAGAAAATTAGGTGTGAGAAGGAAATGTAAGAGATAGAGACCAGCCTTAAAAATCTGAAGGAATTTCACACTTATTTTGCCTTGTGAGGATCTTTTTGGTCCCTTTTGAAGATACTGCAATAATTTTATAGATTTTGTGTTATGGTTGTAGTTTATGTAGGAAAGAGTGCCCGAAACACCACCCAGCAACCCATAAGCCGAGAAGATTTGGCTCTGCACTACAAGAACAGGCAGATAGGCCAGGCATGGTGTCCCATGCCTGTCATCCCAGCGCTTTTGGAGGCCCAGGCAAAAGAACTGCTTGAGGCCAGGAGTTCTAGACCAGCCTGGTTAACACAGCAAGACCCCTGACTCTACAAATAATTCTTTTTAAAGACAACTAGCCACACGTGGTGGCACATGCTTGTATTCCC
This sequence comes from Sapajus apella, assembly GCF_009761245.1. Lineage (NCBI taxonomy): Eukaryota > Metazoa > Chordata > Mammalia > Primates > Cebidae > Sapajus > Sapajus apella. The sequence continues at coordinate 8,699,500 of NW_022437008.1, forward strand.
AGCTACTCTGGAGGCTGAAGCAGGGGGATTGCATGAGCCCAGGAGTTCCAGACTGCAGTAAGCTATGATCACACCACTGCACTCCAGCCTGAGCAACACAGTGAGACCCTGTTTCTTAGAAAAAAAAGAAAGATAGGCAAATAAATGAATGCTTCTATGATCTCAATTAACACAGAAAATAAAAATTTTTAAAGCATTTTACTTATATAACCATGTCTTGTTTTAGTCTTTCTTAAAATTATTGATATAATCCCCAATGCATAAATACTTTCCCATCAACAACAACAAAAAATCACACAAACAACAATAAAAACCAGTCCCGATTGGGAAATAAAACTGTCCCTGTTCTGATTGAGCTAAGAAGCTGGGCAGTAGAGAACGTGGATCGGGGGGTCGCTGGGGCTGGGGCCACTTGGGAGAGCTCCACAAAACTGGGAGCAGAGTGGTGTCTGGAAGGGAGACGCAGCTTTTCTAGGAAGGGCAGAGAGAGGAACAAGGCAGGCATGTGTGAGGCAGGTGGGGCAAGCAGGCGGGAGGCATCACAGATGGGACTGCAAGTAGGATCAGCGGTAAAGAGGCACAAGGAAGATGGAGATCACACCGAAAAGGTGTCTCCTTGTTTGCTTTGCAGGAAATGGCTGGTAGAGGGGCCACTTCCGCCAGGTAGGATCTGCAATTCAGACAGCGTGAAGAGCACGGAAATGGGGCTGTTACCCAGTTTGCCAAATTAAAGAAGGCAACCAGTCTCAGCAGGCTATCAGCTCCATATAGTCACTGCTCTGTTGTACACGCCAAAGACCCATCTGAAGGATCAGCTTCCCTTTGCTCCCAAGACGAGAGCCTCTCCTCTTAGGCACCTCCGAGATGCATGCATGTGTGAACGTGTGTGCGTGTATGCACACAGGCTATTTGGAAATTTGCTTTGAGAGCTCAGTAAAGCTCTCATGTTTCTCCAAAGTATGTCCAGTGAGTAATAGCAGTATTTTCTATTAATAGTACTGCTCGCTAAAATACCAGATCTATCGTCGGTAAAGCCTTCTAGAATATGAAATTGTGTGTTCCCCTGCCCCTGTATCCAAACGAAAAAGGAACACATAGGATGTCCTTGGAGCTAACGTTTTCCTACAGGGTCTTTGTAAGGCTTGTCTGTTTATCGCTCTCCATAGAGGGAAAACACAGGTGAAATATTCCTTTGTGTTAAAGGACTAACCATAAAATGATTATCCATGACAGGCTTACAAAGCCCAGGGAGGCTGAGAGAGTCGGTGCATCGATCCCAGCAGGGTGGTGGGAAGGGCTGTTTGGGGAAGGGGACACTCCTAGAGACCTGGGCTGTCAGAGACACAAAAGCAAGAGCAGCCCTCCTTCCGAGGATGCTGCCAAAGCCAGCTGATTCGAACAAGCAAGGAGCTTGCTGAAATGCAGCAGAATCTGGAACATTTCTAATGAAAACTGGATTTTCTTATCTTCTCTTCCATAGAGAGTTCCTGATTAGTAGTTCAGAGCTCGGAGGAATTAACCATATATCACTTTAAATGTTTATTTTATGTCCAGCTTCTTCTAACATTTTTATTCATCTTAATGAGAAGTAATTGGGCTTCCTATTGCAGTGTTTCATTTAAAAAAGGGGAATATTAATAAGGGATGAAAGCATGCAAAAACCCATAGCTATCTTCCACGCGGTTACTAGGCTTCTATCTATCCCAGAAGTCACTCTTTTAGATTGAAAATAGTATTCACTGCATTTGAACCACATCCTTCTTGAGTCTGGCAATGCTTTTATTGTATGTCATTATGTCTTCTGGGAATCCTGACATTAAAACATATCCTTGGTTCTCACTTAAGCCAATTTTACAGGGCAGAGAAAGAAAAGACAACATTTTGCAATGAAAGCACCTTCTCCCATCTGGCAAAATGGCTTTCTGGACTCTATTGTGGCTCATTGTCTAAAAATAGGATGAAGACAAATTGTTATCATTTGCGAAAGCCCATGACAATAATGATAAATGAACAAATTTTTTTGCCCTCTGAAGTCATTGCTTAAGGCTTTCTCTGGGATCAACAATGTTAAACTGGTAAACTTGCCTCATCTGCATCTGCAGAAGGTTTACAAATGGCTTTGTAAACAATTTTAGCCAGGGCGTTAATCTCCCCTACAGAACCAGGGCTTCGAGATATATGATTGATTTGCAATTTAAAATGACACTGAAACCCCTGAAACAGATATGAAAGAAACTTTCAGTGAATAATGTTTTAGTTGACAAGAAAAGATGAGGCACATCTTTCATCTGATAGTGGGCTGTTTTTGATAAATATTGTTCATAATGGAGAATTTTGGAATCATTAATGTGTAGATAGAACATTACTACTTTTTTGACTGAGACTTCGGAAACCAGTTTCTTTTGGCAAAAGTTTTCGTAGCATGAAAGAAACTTGAGAGAGACGCTTTGAAAGGCACGCATAAAATGATTCTATTCTTTGACCTGAGCTCAAATGACAAGGTGAAGCTGCAGAATGATGGCACCTCAACACCACCTGACAGCCCACCATTCTCCGAGCCCAGGGAAGGACACGATTGCTTTTGAATTCTCTTTCGGTGGAGTGGCAGGTCTAGTAAGATGGAGCATGCCATGGACATAAGTATTTAATTTCATCATCTTCTTCTTTATTCAAGCAGCATCCCATATGCTCTGACTATAAACTCACTCCCGGAGCAATCTTGGCAGTGCTGGACACTGTGGCAGTTGTGTCACAGTGTCCCCTAGGGATTAGAGGAGCCGTGCTGACCAGTACATGCTGGCCAACAGAGGCTAGGCCCTTGAGAGGACCTGTCTCCCCTGCCAGGCCAGCAGCCCTGTTCAAAGTTAGGCTTCTTTTCCCAGATCCCTGCCATGCTCCCAACATGGCTACCTCCTCCCCCTGCTCCATCTTCTCTCCCTCCTATCTCACAGCAATGACACAATCTTAAACAGTGTGATTGTAGAGCATTGACATGCCTTGTATTCTGACGCTTAGGCAGGACCTAAGCGTTCTGAGGTCTGACACCCACATTCCCTGCATGCTCAGCCAGTGCCCTCTACCACCCGACTCTGTGAGCCACGGCCCACGCCCCTATGGGCCCCGGTGGAGTAGACTAGAGGGACGTCCCTTCATCAGCTTCTGCCTTGAGGCCTAGACAGCCCCTTCCTCTCAGCAAGGTCCAGACCGTGGCTTAGTCTCATAGAGCAGTGCGCATGTCAGGGATCCCAAATGTGATACGAGGAAAATAATCATGATTCTGGCACAAAAGGTATGAGATAGCAATCCAAACTATTTATTCCAGGATTATTCCGCCTGTTGGAGACATCTGGATCCAAGCACTTCAGTGTAAGGCAGTTAACTGTGCTTAGCATCATTAAAACCATGCCATTGTATTTAGTTTTATTTAACATCCTGTTAATGGGCAGGCAGACCAGAACTACTATGTGCCAGGAGCTGTTCGGGGTGCTGAAAATACAGAGGCGAGCCAAGCAGAGCAGTGCCCTGTCCGCACAGGGCTGCCCTTCTGTCAACTGTAAGCTTGTTGATGATCAAAGCCTAGGTGCCACACTGCAGAGCACTTAGAAAACCTGCAGCCATCTGTGCACAGCAGACCCCTTTTCTTCTGCTTTGAAACCTTCCGTGGCTTCCCAGGCCAGGCACGGTGGCTCATGCCTGTAATCCCAGCACTTTGGGAGCCCGAGGCAGGTGGATCATTTGAGGTCACGAGTTCGAGACCAGCCTGACCAACATGGCGAAGCCCCATCTCTACTAAAAATACAAAAATTAGCCAGACATGGTGGTGGGCACCTGTAATCCCAGCTACTCAGGAGGCTGAGGCAGGAGAATGGATGGAACCTGGTGGTGGTGGTTGCAGTGAGTAGAGATCGCTCCACTGCACTGCAGCTTGGGTGACAGCAAGACTCTGTCTCAAAAAAGAAAAAAACAAACAAACAAAGTACATTTACAATGTTTTAATTATATTGTCTAATTTCTCTTTCCTTGGCTTCTGTCCCATTCAATTTTATATTCAATATGCAGGCTCTGTTGGTCATCTGGACTCCCTGGTGCTTGCTCCCAAACTGAGCATCACACCTACCTACTGAAGTGTGGCTGCCTGCCAGTTTGGGGGTGATTGTCTCCCCTCGACTCCCAGCTCCGAGACCATGCAGGGAATCAACTTTCCACCTCTGAAGATGTCAGTGTGACCCTGAGTCCAGCAAAGAACCCGTGGCCCCGCCATGAACGGATCCCTGCTCCCGCCTCGGATGAAGCAGAAATCCCTAGGGCACGACACTTTTCCAACCAGTTCTCATGGATTCCGGCAGGTCCACCCTTGTACATGCCCCTGGGCCGCCACCCAGACACTGTCCCGCCCCAGGGTGGACCTTGGTGTGGTCCCTGGCCAGGGGAGCGTGGACGGCTTGTGAGCATGTGGTTAAGGCCCTGGGCCTGGCTGGCCCAGAATGTTGCAAATGTTGCGGGTTCATCTGTGAGGTCTTCTGCCCGGGAGGTGGCAGCAGATTTAACTTCTCCCTCCCCCGACCCCCTCCTCTCATGTCTCCCTTCCCACTCCTTTCTCCTCTCCTCCCTTGGTCTGGGAAGCAAGTATGTTCCCCTAGGCATGACCGATGATGTCCCTGGGGAAGGACAGTGTCTAGGCGGTGGCCCATGAGACGTGTACCAGGGCTGGCTGCTGGGTTTCCATGAACTCTCTTCATGCTCTAAGAAGGAGGCAGTGCCCGGAATGTCCAGGAACCCACAGAAGACCATCTTTCATGTCTCAGAGGGCCAGTCAAGGAGCTGCTGGTACCACTGAAGGGGGTCAGCATGATCTCCCTGTGAACTGCAAGGAAACTGAAGTCACAGCACGGAGCATGGATGAATCCACCCTGGGAGTGGCATCAGAGTGTTCCAGGGGCTGTGCCTTCACCAGGTCAGCCTGTAGTTACCGGTGACAGGATCCCTGGCTGGAGAAGCGCCTGGGTATCACCAGGCTCTTTTGACCTGCCTCAACTGTGGAAAGGCAGAGCTGCTCCTGGGACCGTCTTAGATGCATCCTTTCATTTCCGAACTGTGAGAGAGGGTGCCTGATGTGCTAAAAGCCCAGCCTGTCCCTACCATCCCTTTTAAATAATAAGCAACAGCTCCCCGACTTTAACAGTCTCACTTTAACACTAAGTGCACATGGTATAAATTGCTTTGATAACCATATTCATCCCCTACCTTATGTTTTGAAGTATTCTAACTTGCTTTAGTTTTATTAATGTATTTCTTTTATCTTTCATCTGAATGGTGTTCTCTATGTAAAGTGACCAAATGTGATTAATGATGAATAGATTAAGATAGGACAGGGCGTTTGAAAAATGACTTAAGGACTGCATGTAAGTCACTGGCTAGAGTCCCAAAATGCAAATTCTGGTTAAGTTAATGACTGGAAAATCATGATGGCCCAACTGCATGAGCCTCTCTGCATTATTTAAAATTACTTGATAAACAATAAATAATTAGCATTTTGTATTAGAATGAGTTAATTCTTTCTTAATGATTCTATAGGCATGACTGTCCCAGAGTCAAAAAGTTCCCTTGCAATTGATGTGTAATTGACGTATAGGTACCCCTCCTGACTCCTGGCCATTCAGCCTGAGGAAGTTACTGCTTCACTTTGCAAATGGTGCGGGAGTGTTCATATCCCATTAGAGGCCGGCACTTTATTAAAACGTCTGGAATAATCGAGTTTCAGGAGGCTTCCTTCCCTGAAAAGAGTCCGTGCCTTCTCCTGGATGGGGTTTCAGGAGGGGAAATTGTTTTTGTGCCTGTGCCCGCCTTCCCCTGACAAACGAGGCTTATCATCCGAGAGGCTCCGTGCTCTCACTCACCCTCTCAAGAGCTGGGGAGCTTTATGAAAAATAAATTAATAATGCATCCTAAATTACATCTGCAAGAGACATTTAGGTGTATATTGCAGTCTTCAAAGATGATTAGATTCATGTTTTGTTCAAGGAGACGTGTCACCCATTCTTCCAGGCACCTTTAGAACCATGGGTCTGGCGGTAGGGCCACCGTGGACTGTTGCTGTGCTACGTGGTCAACACATCCCCACGGCCCAGGCTACAGACAGGGCGCCAGGTGTGCAGCACTGCAGCCAGCTGCCTGGAAAGCGTGAGGCCTAGGGTAACCCAACGGGAGCATTCAAGGAGGAAGCCAGAGGTGTCTGTGGGCAGGGGACCATCCACATCGTCTGCAAAGAAACCTTCTTGTCCATCAGCCTGCAGCTTGTGATGTAGATCACCAAGCCTCGCCACCCTGGGTACTTAACATGGAGAGGAAAAGAAAAAGCCACCCTTCAAAGTTGTTTCTGTATTTCGTTTTGTTAAACCACAAAGAAGAGAGAAATATAGTAGCATCGATTGTTAAATCCTCCCGCCCGCTCCTCGGTGTCCGCACACGAAACGCGCTGCTTTTGTAGCGGAAGGAGAGTCGGTATTTATCAGGGTTCAGAGCCGGTTCAGCCACACACTTGACAAATTATTTGTGGAATTGTTGTATTCATAGTCACTTAAATAAGAATCTGTCAACACGAAGGCTGAGCTTTGTTGCAGCGGGTCCCCTGGTTTTCCTGCATACCCAGAGAATGATGGATTGGAAGTAATGCAAATTCACTACCATTTTATATGCTGGTGCCTCCCTCAGAGACAGGAAACATAGCTCAGGATCATCTTGTAAAAGGCCGTAACTGTGAAGGCCTGCTTCTGTGCGGAAAGTCTTGCTTTTCTTCTTCCTCCTTTCTCTTCTTCTACCCGCAAATGGAACTCGAGGAGAGGGACATAGATTTGGCCCTTTTCCTCACGCCTCATTTTGCAAAGCGCCCCTCGCAGCAGGTGTGCTCACTGGCTTTTTAGGTGAATGTACACCATACGTATTCTTAGTGATGCCCGGAGTTAAAACGAATAGATTAATATAATTATTTGGTTTTATGGCAACTGAAAAGTTAATACCCCTTAGCAGGATGTTAAACCTTAACTCTTGAGCAGAAGGCAGAAAAAAGCTAGGGCCAACAGGGTCAGTGGCCTGTGTTTTACTCAGTTTCCATGAACCCTTTGGGGATGGGGCTTGGAGGGCCGGGATGTTCTCTCTGCTCTGTGCAGAACCCAGCACTGGGGTCTCCCTGCCCACTGAATAGAGGAGAACAAGTCCCTTTAGGCCTGTCTTCCCAGGCTTCTGAATCTTGAAGAAGCATTGTCAACTCTTAAGGTTCCAGGTTTGGGGTGGCTGTTTTAGATCTGGCAGAAAACTCCTGGAGCTGATCACAGGAGCAGAGCCTTCAGGCATCCCTTTGTAGCCTGGACAAGAGACCTTCCCCCCATGTGGCAGAGCCCTGGGAGCAGACGTGCTCCACAGAACTCTCCCTAGAATGGGGTTTCTTCATTAAGGCCACTGGAGCTTTCTGGTTCTTGCTATCTGCTGACCCAAGACAGCAGCCTGGGAGTCGGGAGGCCTGGGAGTCCAGCCTTGGTCCTGGTTCTTGGTTCTTGGTTCTTGGTTCTGGTTCCTGAGAGCTTGGGTGACTCCGTCCACCTCTCTGAGCCTTGTAGAATGAGGGGCTAGCCCAGGCACCTCTAGAGGCCTTTGAAAATGTAAGTCCTCTCACCCCATTGATAACAAACTAACCCACGGACAGCAACTAGAGACCGACTCTTACAAAGAAGCCCAGAAAGGAACAAGGCTCTTTCCCCGCTATGTTATTTCCACTGGAAGCTTTGCAAAGGAATCCGGTTGCCGAAAAACGTATTCTTTTAAGCCCCGGGGATTTGCCTGGTGTGAGACTGCCTCCATGGCCCCCGTTTTTAAAAACTGCTGGAAAGCAATAAGGAAAAAAGAGAAAACCCCAATGCAAAAACAAAATCCCACGTTGCATAACACGTCCCCTCAATACCACTGAAAAATGTACGTAATATTTTGAAATCACTGACTAATTATTTCTAATCATCCCATAATAATTTATGGAGACACTTGCTCCTTTGGACGTGTTCCTGTTTTGATCTAAATGTATTCCCGAACACACTGTCAAACCTCCCGTTTGGCAACTGATGTGGTTTTGCTGAATTTCTTTCGTGTGTCCAGATCTCTTGCCAATGAGGCTGTGGAACATATTTTGACAGCTTTGTCGCTAAGTTTGTTGCTACTTGTGTCTGGAACGGGTATCAAATTTCAGAGATGAATCTGTTTGTTTCCTCCTTGTTCACGCTGTTTGGGAATGCCATTGGTTTGCCTGGAGCCGCTCCCGTCGGCCGGCGAGGAGGGGTCATTCTTTGTTTGCATTGCTACTCAGTCAGCTTTTGGTGACCCATTGCACGGGGCATCTCAGGAACACCTGTGCCCTGCACTCAGACGTCTGGTGCCTGCAGCCTGGGCCCGACCGTGGCTATTCCCATATGCTTGTGTCCATAGGAAGCCAGGATTTCCTCTATAAGAGGCTGGAATGCACTTGAACATGGACTTTGGACTGGGTGTGGCCACCCCTTAAATGCTCTTGTTCAGATTGCTGGCTTTACTTGAAGGTTTGCATCATTACACACTCGAGACGGAACAGAAGCCTAGGTTTTCATTTCTCTTCCTGCATTTCAACCAAGTCTTACTGGGCACTACTGTTCTTTGCTGGGGCCTTTCAGAATTTTCAAGAAGAAATGGAACTCGAAACGTGGCTCCTGGCTCTGGAACATCACCATCACCTGGAAACTTACTAGAAATGCACATTTCCAGGTTCTCCTTTCCCTATTCCTTTCACAGACCCTCTGACTCAGAAACTCTGGGGTAGGGGTCCAGGACTCTGTGCTTTAATTAAAGTCCACTGGGTGATCCTGATGCTCCCCAGTGGTTGAAATCAGTCATCTGCAGATCATGTTGTCTCTTCAAAAGTGAAGAGTTTTCTCTGATGGGGAATTCCTGCAGCCCATGTAAACTGTGCCTTGTTTGTCTTTGTTCACTGACAACTTCATTGAATCAGCTCATTAACACAAACAGGCATTGATGGCGGCCACTGACATTTATGTGTAAGCCATGGGGCTGGCCTACGGGGAGCCCAGAGTGGACGAAACGCTCCCTGTACCTCAAGGAACTGGCAGTTTAATGAAGCAGAGAGCAAGAGTGCCTGGCCATGACAGACCTGGTGGATAAGTGTGCGGGACACAGGGACACGGCAGAGGCACCTTGGCTAGGCAGATAGGATCAGGTAAGAGGAGGCAGGGTCTGCGCTGAGAGCTCCAGATGGGTGCAACAGAGGAGGGGGTGTTCAGGGTACACGGACAGCCTGTGTAACAGCCCGAGACAAGAAGGCAACATGGAGCAGCATTCGGGGCACATGAGAGCAACTCTCTAGAACTGACCAACAGTGAAGAGAGGGACTGATGGAGAGGGAGGGAGGGGCTACATCTTGGGGCCCACTGAAGGTTTTAAGCAGGAAAACAGGCTGATGTCTGAGGACCTACTGTGGTGGCTACAGAATGGCAGATGATCTGGAAGGAGCACGGTGGGGGGCAAGGAGACTGCTGAGAGGTTGCAGTGATCTGTTCATTGAATCAGCAAATCTGCACTAAGCTCCCATGGAGGAAACGAGACTCGGGGGTCAGATGGAGCTGACCTGTTTTCAGTTATGGTGTTGGGACTTACTAGCTGTGGGACCTCAGGCAAGGTTCCTCTGAGGCTCATTCTTCTCAGTTGTGAATAATGGTAATAATAATGTTCACTATAGAGGATTGTTACATGAGATTATATACATAAGAGATTTATACAATGCCAGTGCCTAAGTGTCCAAGGTAAGGGACAGTACTATGACAAGGATGATGATGATTATTGTTGCCGTGTATCAGGCATTTGTTGGGTGACGAGTTCACAGTGGTGGAAAAGACAGATCCAGTCCGCTGTGCGCGTGGCACAGGGCACTTGTGAGGGAGATGGACGGATGGCCTGAGCTGCATCCATAGCAGGGCGGTGGGAGGAAGACTAACTTAGTGAATGCTAGGGGCATTATGAAGGGTGGTGCATGGCATGGTGCAGGGGTGACAGATGAAGGAGGTGGAGGTGTCTCCCAGGTTTGCAGTTTGAGTCTATATGGTTGAGCCCTTTCCTGGGACTGGGAATAAAGAGGAGAAAGAACAGAAGGAGGAGGAGAGAAGTGAACGGGGAGGAGGAGGAAAAGGAAGAGATGGAGAAGAAGTGCAGTGGAGGTGGGGAAGAGGGAGAGGAAGAGAAGCTGGAGAAGGAGAGGGAGAAGGAGGAGGAAGGCAAACAGGGGGGAGGAGAAAAGTGAAGGGGGAGGAGGAGGAGGAGGAAGAGACAGAGGAGTGGAGTGTCGGTGGGGAGGAGAGAGGAAGAGGAGGACAAGGAAGAGTAAGAGGGAAGGGGAGGAGAAGAGGGAGGAGGAGGGGAAAAGAGGAGGGGGGAAGAAAATAAAGAGGAAGAGGAGGAGGAGGTGAGGGATGGAGAAGGGGGATGGAGAGGAAGAGAAAGAGAAAGAGGAGGGAAAGGAGGAGGAGGAGAGAGTGATGGAGGGGGAGGAGGAGAGAGGGAGGGAGGGGGAGGAAGAGAGTGGAGGGGGGGAGGAAGAGAAGAAAGAGGAAGAGACAAGGGATGGAGAAGGGGGATGGAGAGGAAGAGAAAGAGAAAGAGTGAGGGAGGGAGGGGGGAGGGGAGAGAGTGGAAGAAGAGACAGCAGAGGAAGTGGGGGAGGCTGGGGAGGAAGGACCTTCATGCCTATTCCTGTGGAATTTCAGGTGTAAGCGTCTGTGGGAAGTCCCCTTCCCAACACTGGAGCACCTTCCTCGGGCCTGGCCAGAGGGCAAGTTTGCAGTCCCCAGCAGGGCACAGGCCCTGGCAGAGCTATGCACACTTTTGTGCTGGCCCCAGGAATCTCCCACAGGGTGTCCTCCATGTTCCTGGGCCTTGCCTCCCTCTGCTGTCACTGCGCTTGGAGGTGCACCTGCTGTCTTCTGTCTGGGATCTTTTCTCTGGCCCCGGGGATGTCTCCCTATCAGCCTTGTCTTTTGTGCTCATCCCCGAGGGGATCTCTGTTCCCTCAGTGCCTCACAGAGCCCCGGAATGCCAGGGCTGCGAGAGAAGGGGCCTGGAGGCACGTTCAAATCCCTCTGCAACCTCCCAGATGACCACAGACTTGCTCAAAACCTCAGTGATGGGAAATCCATCATGTCTCCCTGAACAAATAATTCTGATTCTGAGGAAGTCCTTCATCTCACACTTACCCCAAATCTACCTCCTCATAGCTTCTGTCAAGTGGTCTAATTCTGCTTACGATGACTGCACTGGAGGAGGCTGATGGCCCTGTGAACATTTTTCTAAGAAGGGCTGGATAGGGATGAAGGTGCTGCAGGAGATGGTGCAGGGATGTGGGGGAGGAGGTGGGCTCCCCCTCCCCCATGTTTTAAGCCCAGCTAAAGCCTCTGCTCTTTCAGGGCCCATCTTTCATCACTCCAAACTTTACCAGCCTCCCCTCCTCTAAGTTCCTTTATCATTGTATAAAACAATTTTGTACTTGACTTTTTGCCGATACAGAAACTCATCTCCTTAAATAGATGATAAGTTCTTGAAGGACAGGGAGGGTGTCTCATACGAGTTTTCTATCCATCACTCTGCCCAGCATGGTATTGCACTTTATCAAGGGATCAATAATTATTTGTTGATAGATTGTCGTGTATTCTCCTCCATGAATATTGGGGCAAGATTGGCATCAGTTTGAAGGGCATAGCCTAGAAATGTCGGTTAGGCACAGCTTCCTAAAGGATGGTGATAACAGGACTCATCTCACAGGTGATGATAGGATGAACAAGATAGGTGAGTAGTGCCTGGCACAGGGCCTAGCCCACAGTAAACCCTTCAAACTAATTAGCAGCTCTTATTACTGTGAGGGAGCCTGAAGGGGCTCTTATTACTGTGAGGCAATCAAGAGCAAGGGACCTGCAGGATCACAGGCTCACAGTCATCTTCACAAGCCAGAGGCATGCATGAAGAGAGTGGATATTAATTACTTTGAAGCCTAACAACCAGGATCATGGGGAAGGGGACACCCAAGGGATGTTTTTGATGAAGGTAGAAGAGGCTCTGGAGGGCAAAAAACTTCAACGCGTGACTGGGGAACCAGACAAGGAGTATTAGAGCCTCCAGCACAGGAGAGAAGCCAGTGGAGGCATTTGGGCAAGTCTAGTATCCTCTATGGTGCTGCTCTAGGTTTATATCTCCTATTAAATCCGATTACACCCCAGCCAGGTGCACAGTCACCTTGAGACAATCAATTAGTACAAAGGGTAGAGCCCTAAGCCCTCAAAGCCCATCTACTACAGGAGTCACAGATTTAGATACCTTCCGGGGCAGGCAGGTGACAGAAAACAAGTAAGGGGACAGAATGCAAGACCATGGGGAGTAGAGACCACATGCCCACCCAGGGGGTGCTGCTAGACTCAGTTCCACACAGAAAGGGGTTTCATAGAGCCAGATATTCCTGTTCTTCAAGAGAAACCTGGCAACCAGAGGTGTATGTGCTATCTATCTCCAAGTTTTTAAAGGTTGGCAACGAATTTATACACTTTTTAAAATCCTAGTGGGCCAAGCAGAACATATCCATGGAGTTAGATGTGTCCTTCCTGCTGGCAGGATGTGAAATCTGCGATGAGGGAAGCATATACTCCAAAGGGATCTTACTTCATGGCGGGACAGTTGGACTCTGGATTCAAGACTCCCTCTGACTTGGAAGCCCTAAGGTAGGTGGCTTGAGCAGACAAGCTCTAGGAGGGCATGGTGTGGCTTCCTTCTCTCATTCTGTCTCCAGGCAGCCTCTATGCTGACACTCAGCTTGAGTGGGATGGCTGTAGGTGACAGGTTTCATTGCCAGCCCCAGGCCCCAGGGGGTCATCGCAGCTTAAAATCATAAATGGTGCCAGGCCCGGCTGAGGGCGGGCAGGCCAGGAGAGCAGGGATGGCTCGAGCCCAGGCCCGGCTGAGGGCGGGCAGGCCAGGAGAGCAGGGATGGCTCGAGCCCAGGCCAGCAGCACAGGGAGAGGTGATCTCTTGAAGCCCCGACTGATGGTCATGGAAACCAGCATGGGTTTGGAGCCCCCTCTTTGAGGCGTGTTGTCCCCTTGGAGGTCTTGCGATCGCCTTCCCTCCTCCAGGACGGGGAGGCCACTTATGTTTTATATAAAATGAAATAACATCATTGGCTTCCCTCTGTTTTCCTGTTGATTGACTTTTATAGCTTGCAAACATTATGCTGGATTGGTAAATGGCAATAAATTTAATCAAGAATTATTTTATTCAGCCTACTAATGAGGAATAATAGCATATGTATCAATTAGACCTGTCAATTTGTGTGAGGAAATAGATTTACAAAGGGATAGTAAGAAAAAAAAAAAAAGAATCATTGGTATCTATTCACTTCATTATTTTTAATTTGCTGTGAATATTGAGTGTTCCTAACATAAAATCATTCCTCAATTAAAATAAAACAGCTGCACTGCTCTGGGCTCCTCATCCCTTGTTTTTGCTTACAGATTAGCAGTTGTCATTGGTTTCAGTCTGTTGTCATCTCATTAATTTGCACCCATAAATGGGTAAAAAAAAAAAAAGTATTCTCAACTGTCAGTGAAAAACGTAGCAGAGCAAAATGGTTTTCTCATGTTTGGGGGAAAACAGCAGGGTTACCGCAGCAAGGAACGGGTGGAGGGTGTGAGGATGGAGCCGCAGGAAAGCCAGGCCCTGCGTGGCTTAGTTGGGACTCCTGATAATTCTCCAGGCCCTCACCAGGGCCCTTGGCTGTATCTCCTGTGATTAATTATTTGAAAAAATGGCCATGAACATTGCCCTCAACCCCTCTCTCTTTCCAATGTGACTTTGCCATTCTTTCCACGAGTAGGTAGAATCTGTCTCCATGTGAACCTGAGATCGTCATGTACCTTACTTTGTCCAACAGAATGCAGCAGAGAAAACAACATGCATTTCTGAGGCTCGGCTTCAAAAGGCTTTTCGTGCCTCTGCTCTGTTTCTTTTGGAACGCTGTGAACTCCATCTCCGCAAGCCCAGGCCAGCTTGCTGGAGGATGAGAAACCATGGAGAGTGAGACATGCCATCCCAGCTGAGGTTATCTTAGATTATCCAGGCTCCCAGTGACTTGGCAGCTGACTGCAGACACAAGAGTGAGCTCAGCCTAGTCTGGAAGAACTGCTCTGCTGAACCCAGCACACATTGCTGGCTCACAGATAGTGAGCTGGGTGGTTACTTGTCATTTAAGCCACTATATTTTGGGGTATTTTGTTATGCAGCAAGAACTAACTGATACATACCCACTATTTCAGAGCAGTCTGGAGTGGCAGATTGAATTTGGAAACTGAAGAAAGGCTTAGTGTCAGATGCCCAGAGTCTGTGTAGGAGAGAGATCTGGGACAAGAGTGAGAACACTCAGGGTTATTGTATTCTCACAGCAGGACTTCCAGTAGCCTGGGAGAATGTGTGTTTGTGCATGCTGCCATAGGGGTCACATGTGTTTGTGTGCAAGTGTAGGTGGTTTTCTGCATACATGCATGCATGTACATGATTGTATACATGCGTTCTTTTTTTTTTGAGACAGAGTCTCACTCCGTCACCAGGCGCCAGGCTGGAGTGCAGTGGTGTGACCTCGGCTCACTGCAACCTCCGCCTCCTGGGTTCAAGCAATTCTTCTGCCTCAGCCTCCCAAGTAGCTGGGACTACAGGCATGTGCCACCACGCCCAGCTAATTTTTTTGGCATACATGCATTCTTATATGTAGACCTGATATGTGCAATAAGTGTCCTTTTGTGAACCCCAAAAGAAGGGTTAAGTGTAGGCAAAGGTGTTCCCCTCCTTCTCCTCCCAATTATGCTTCAGACCTGTGACTTAGCTACTGGTCAGATGCACGTGGGTTCATGTTCCCCTGGAGAATTTCACTCTGTGCATCTGTCTTGGTCAGTTTGGGCTGCTGTCACTAAGTGCCATAGGCTGGGTGACTTAAACAACAAACGTTTATTTCTCAGTGTCCTAGAGGCTGAGAAGTCCAAGATCATGGAGCTGGCAGATCCAGTGGTTCATAGGCAGCTGTCTTCTCCTTGGGCCCTCCCATAGTGGAGAGCAGAGAGAGAGAGAGCTCCCATGTCCTACTCTTCTTCTAAGGGTGCTAATTCCATCATGGGATCCCCTCCTGACGTAATCTAACTGCTATGCTCCCCAAAGGTTCCATGTCCAAATACCATCGCTCCTGGGCTTAGAATTTTAACATAGGAATTAGATAGGGAGACAAACATTCAGTCCCTAACAGCACCTGAGTGGATTATTACCTCTTTCCCTAACTTCCACATCTCAGCAAACTCCTGAATCAACACCAGGGCTCATGAATAAAGCACGCAGAGCACCCTTGGAAGCTAACTATGACAGAGGAGGGTCTGGACCTACAGCCATCCCGACGTGGCTGTGTCAAGAACTGACTCAGTTTATGAAACAACCTCAGGATTCTCCTCAAAGCCATGGGAGGGGAAGGTGAACCAGGAAAAGAATGACATGACCAGCATCTTCAAGGAGCAGGAGGCAGAGGCAGGCAGTCAGCCAAGGCTCCACACTCCCATGCTAGTGCCTTTTCTGCTGTGCCAATTTGCCTTCACTGCCACCTTGGCTTCACAGTGTTGCCTTGCCATGGTCTCCAGGTACAGGCTCCAGTGCTGATTCTCTCTGCTAATCAGAAAGTTCAAAGTGGATTCAGGGGAGAAAGATGCATCAAACTACCATGCAGAGAAGTGACATTAGCCCTGACCCTGGTGAGGGTCCCAGATGAGACACAGCGGTGGTCCACCCATAGCCAGGATCGGCAGGTATTGCTGCAGACACCAAGCACTCATGAATGCACAAAGGCCTCCTCCTGCCCACTCCAATCCTGATTATACACTGGCCATTTATTGAGTGCTGCCATGGACTGGATACCTTGCTGAGCTCTTTACAAATATCTACACCACAAAAGGACAGAAGAGGTAGATCTTACCAACCTCATCTTACAGAGGTGTAGAGTACGGCCAAAGACGTTAAACAATTTGTTCTGTTCAAGGTCAGATACCACTAAGAGGAAAGTTGAACAGGATCTAATAACAAAGCTCATGGCTTTCAAATACCCTGTGACAAACGAATACTGTCTAAAGTGTAACATGGAGCTCTTCTGTCATTCACATTTTAGTATAAATTTACGCATCTTAGTCCTCTGGGTCACGGGCTGAGAACAGGGCACTAGAGGAAACGTTCTTGGAGATAAGAACACTTATGCATCTGTGACATAGGGGGACATATTAATGCTCTGAATGGCCCCCTCCAAGTCTGGAGTAGATGCAGCCCATAGGAACCATGAGGACCAAGAGAAAGAGAGTGGTGCTTCCCCAAGGACTATATATGTATTGTGTGACCAGGAAAGGGGAAAACGAGTGTGTGACAGCCCAGACAACACATGTTTTTCTACCCCATCATCTTCCCTTGCCCCCCCACCCAAATAAGTTTGTTGTTGTTGTTGTTGAGAGGGAGGGTCTTACTCTGTTGCCCAGGCTGGAGTGCAGTGGCACAATCTCGGCTCACTGCAGCCTTGACCTCCACATTCGCGTGATCCACGTCAGCCACTCAAGCAGCTGGGACTACAGGTGTGCACCACCACATCTGGCCAATGTTTGTATTTTTTATAGAGATGGGGTTTTGCCATGTTGCCCAGGCTGATCTCAAACTCCTGGGCTCAAGCGATCCTTCTGCCTCGGCCTCCCAAAGACCTGGCACTGCAGAAGTAAGCCAACATGCCTGGTCTCCAGTAAGTTTTAGAGATGTCCTTTGCAAAGCTTCCCAGGCAAGAGTCCTTGGCCTGCCTCTTGCTCATGTCCTCAGAGGCTCCTTGAGGGTCTCCTGCCAAGATCATCATGAATGATCTATACACTGCTGTCTGTGGGTCACCTTCCAGAGTGTGAAGAGCAATGACCTAGTTTGGAGCACATCCTTCCCTCAAGAGTGCTCCTTCACATAGAGTTATGGAAATTGATGTGATTGAATTATGTTTATAGATGCTGTTGGTCTTGGTGCATCCCAGAATGCCTTATAAACTGTCAGTCAAATCTCCAGCAATCAGCTCTTATGTCTTTGGGAAGAAGGCAGAAGCTGTTTAACTATACAGGATGGCCATGCTATGTGTGTGGAGAGAGAAACGCCCCCCTCCCCATGGTCACTGCCAGGCACACAATTATCCACCTGAACATTTGCTCACTTGATGGCCCTGGAATGGCAGAAAACCCAGAGGCCTGGGAGTTAGGGGACCTCAGACCTGACGCTACGTTGAACCAGAGCTTGACACACACAGAGATCTGGCTCCACTTCCCCTGGCGTCTGTGCGGTTACACAGAGATGCAGTTGGTTTTGTCACACAGATTTTATGCAAGAGACCCATCACCAGCCCACACTATCTGTAATGCACTCATGTATTAACAGTTTAATATATCCCCCAGTTATCACAAAAGATTACATTACTTTTATGTATTAAAGATATTAATTTGTAAAAAGTAAATATTTAACACATACCATCATTTCTAGGCTGCGTACAGTGGCTCAAATCCTGTAATCCCAGCACTTTGGGAGGCCGAAGCAGGTGGATCACTTGAGGTCAAGAGTTTGAGACCAGCCTGGCAAATATAATGAAACCCCGTCTCTACTACAAATACAAAAATTAGCTGGGCATGGTGGTGCAAGCCTGTAGTCACAGCTACTCGGGAGGCTGAGGCAGAAGAATCGCTTGAACTCAGGAGGTGGAGGTTGCAGGGAGCTGAGATTGTGCCACTGCACTCCAGCCTGGGCAACAGAGTGAGACTCTATCTCAAAAAAATAAATAAAAATAAAAAATAAAATATACCACTATTTTTAAATCTTGCCTTGCTACTTCACTGTATTTTGGCTATATGCAAAATTGAAAAAACTATGAGTGTCCTGTAGAGGGCTTAAATGGGTGACATAACCTCTGAGCCTCTGGTCTGTCATTGGTGATCAGTTTCTTAGGGCTGCTGTGTGGAGAAGTTGTATCACTGAATGAGGAGGTGCTTTGTGGGGTATAAAGTGCTCTGCTTCAGCACGGAGCTCTGGTCACCATCATTGAGCCGTTGGTCATAGGTCCCTGGGCCCATCCTTATCTGCACAACCAGGAGGTATTTGGACGGCCCAAATATCTCCAGAAAGGAGATATTTGCAGGGCCCATAGCACGGTTCTTGGGCATGCGGCGTGCTTAGTGGATGCTCATTGCTATAGCTCAGTTTCCTTCCCGCATTGACCTAGATGCATCCAGCTTCTTCCAGCCAATCCGAAGTAGTGAAGATTGGCAGTGCAGTGCGATTGGGCAAAGGCCACAGAGCCTCCTATCCCCTGGATTGCCCAGAGGCTGTATGGCTGCAGCATCCCTGGTGCCCTCTTTCTCCAGCTCACTGGGGAGCTGCTCTCTGCTGGGCATGGGGGATCAAACGAGATCATCGCCCAGGTTGTCATGGATGCAGATTTTTAACATTCTAGTTTAATCACACATGTGAATATCAGACGTCAGCTGTGGCTGTCATGCTCCCAGGGAGGTGAAAGGTCCTGGGTGAGTAAGAATGGATCAATACCTGGAGGCCGAAGCAGGGGGATTGCATGAGCCCAGGAGTTCCAGACTGCAGTAAGCTATGATCCTGCCTGCCTTTGGCACCTCCTCTCCCCTCGTGGGGGGTTCTCAGTTGCCTGCAGGGCCAACAAGAGGCCTGATAATGGCAGCGCAGCGGAGATGCACCTACTTGCACCCCCTTCAGAGCAGTAGGGAAATCACTGGTTTTTAAGTGAACCCCTTCATTTTGCGGGCACACAATCTTCAGCTGGGTTGGAAATACATTAGAAACATGTTAGCAACAGGAATGAAAATATAAGGCTGGATTCACATGATGTCTAGCTTCTGAATAAAATCTTAGAATTTTGCCTCATAGATAACAGATACATTTGAGAACATAATATTTATCAGCAGCCTGATGCCTGGCTACTTTCTCCTTGGCCTCCTGGGATGTCTGATCTGGGGTTGGTATCTCTCGTGCTCCAGCGGAAAGTGAGGCATGGAAAGATGGGTGAGTTTAGACTTGGTACCTGGCCAATCCTGGTAATTTAGGAACCCAAACTCTACTCTTTGTGGAGCCATTAGCTCTCAGCATTACGGAAGAAGCTTTTCTATCCCAGACAAATGAGAAATGAACACTCCCTCCTAATGGAGGGTAATAATTCAACATCATTCTCTGAAGATCCACAGGCCAGCCCCCTGCCAGTCTCTCAGAGAAAACGGCTGACATGTGGATGTTTTATCCTCTGCCCTCCTTCCCTAGCACATGTTCATAAAAGTTCTATATAAAACAGAGTGATAAAGGAGATTAAGACTTTTATTTCTCACACATGCCGAACTCCATATTTTCATCTTGAATTACCCAGTTGGAGTATCTACACCTCCTGAATTAATTAACCTCATCACTGTGGACTCACTTATCCCTGTGCATCGTCATGGACAAGACCTCTGCTTCCTAAATAGAAAATCATCTACAGAAACAAATGCAGGGGCAGTGACTAGTTGGAAAGGTGAGTAGGTTTGTGCCGATATAGCCACTTTCCTGAAATTCTTTTCAACATTTACCCCTAGAGAAAATGACTCACATTTCCCTGACAAACCAGTCTGGATCTTGCTGGTCTGAGACTAAGATCTTGGCAAGTAGCTCAGCCGTACCTTATCGGAATTTAAAATGTCTCTTTGTAAGAGGCAGAGAAATTAACAGAAAGTATATCTGGCTCCATTAGCTGAGATAGAACCCATCTGGCTTGGGGTCCAGCATAGTGTGTGTTTGCGTCTGATTTGTAGGTCTTCCTTCTATTCTCTTTCTTTTGGACATTTCTAAGCCCTTATGGAAAGGCCTCCTTCAAGGAGGGGAGATGAAGTAGGATGTCTGGGCCCGAAGTATATCAGGGTGAATTTCCACAGCTTGGAACTCTGATCGTCCATCTCTGTCCAGGCTTGGAAAAGGATGTTCACCCTATAGAGATCCGCTACTTCCTAGCCGTGTCTTGGGAAGGAAATATGGTACCTGGGCATGAGTGGGGACAGAACTGAATTCCCCAGATCACCCTCCAGACAGTCCCAGAGACACCCCATTCTACATCATCTGGGACAGACCCACTCCTCAGAGATGTTTCTCTACAAGCAGACCACCTACCTCCCCAGGCTGGTTTGGAAATGGGTTAGAAACATTTTAGAAACAGGCATGAAAATATTAGGCTGAAATCACATGACATCAAGCCTCTGGATAAACCTAGAATCCTGCAAAGTAGATGCATTTGAGAACAATGTGATATTTATTAGCAGCTACTTTTTTTGTCCCCCGGGACGTGGGGCAGTGGGAGCTGCCTATCATGACAGGGCTTGTGTGACTGGCCTGAGCTTTGGCCCAGATCATGTCTCATTTTGCATCACTAGGAAGACCAGCCACATAGAGGAGCTCATTTTTACTGAGCATCCACTATGTGCCAGGAGCTCTGCCAGGTGCTTTACAAAAGCATTTAAAAGTCCTGAGGTGGGCACCTTAAGAATTTCCATTTTTATAGAGGAGGTAACAGGCCCAGAGTAGCTGAACAACTTTTCCCAGGTCTCACAGCCACAAATGGTTATGGCAGAGGAATCGGCAGCTAGTCTCTGAAGCCCCAAGCCATGGTAGGTGATATATTCTAACAAGATGACCAGAGCCAAGCTGTCCAATATGTCTCAGGTAACTGGACTGCTGGAAAGAGAGAAATCAGGTCATCAGAGCCACAGGTTTGTGTTGTTTATGTGTGTGTTGATATTAAAATGAGAATGGTGTTGACTGACTTGGATTCACCTGTTTCGTGTTCCAATAGTGCATGTCATCCCTCACACAAACTGCAATCTGAAAGTGCTTGGGCGCATCGGGCAAACTGAAATCCAGCCCCATTGCAACGTGCTTGAGTCAGTTTACATGAATGTTCTTTTGTTTGGGCTGAAGCTGGATGCTGGCGACTGAGAGAAGAGGATCCTGCAGGACAGAGGAGCATTCCTCTCCCCAACCCCGTGCCCCGTGGCCGGGATGCTGCAGTTTGAAGCTCAAGGAGCTGTTTCGATGCATAGCACTGAGAAATGCTTCAGCTCAAATAGCTCTGGGCTGACCTCCACCATCTGACATGTCTGTGACTCCCAGAGGACCCACTGGAGGGGACACGCAGAGACATTAGAGAGGGTGTCAGGGTATGAGAGTCCTGGTTGACCAGATTGGGGTCATTGCCAGCCAAACTGCAGCTTTTCCTCTTCTTAGCCACACTGCAGCCTTGGGTGGGGTGGACCTTGGCAACCTACATTGTACACAGACTGGAAAAGACAAATGTGGCCTTTAAAATGACATGATGAGAGACTCAGGGAGCTGCCAGACAGAAATAAGAGTAGAGCATCATGACCTAGAGCAGAGCCTCTGGTGCCAGACGGCCGGAGCTGGAATTCTACTCTGCCACCATTTACTAGGTAACTTAGAGCAAACGATGTAACCTGTCTATGCCTCTGTTTCTGGATACACAGCCAGTGCTTTGCCTGGCAGGGGTGTGGTGGGAGTGAAATGTGTTTATCTGGGCTAAGCCCTTAGAGGAATACATGATACACCATGAGTACTGTGTGTGCTGGCCACAATTATTGTTATATTTATTATTAAAAAAAAGAAAGACTTAATTGGAGAGCGTGGGACAATGTGCCAAGCTCACACCTGCACATACTCCGACAGCCAAAGAGAACACCTCTCAGATCTAATTAAGTAAACGTAACCTTAACTGGTTAAAAGAAAATCTTGTCCGTGAGCCCAGCTGACTGGGTGGTCATCCTGACCGAGTTTTGTCACAGTGAGACATAGACTTAAAATATCTGTAAGTAAATCAGTAGAGATGGTAGAGTAAATTAAAGCTTCTCAAAATAGTGACTTATCTGAAAATATTTTAATAGCTGGAGAATCTTTTGCTTTGTACATTTGTTCCGAAGAGTAATTATTTTTTGGTTTTAAGGGTCTAGTCAATTTGTCTGGCATTGCTTTATAAGTACATAATATTTTCTTTTGTTTATAAATGAGAGTTGCTTTCAGTCTGATTTATGTCACCTTTTACATACTTCTTCCATGTAAGATTCTTTTCCCCAAATCACTGAGTCTTCCTCTTCTCTGCTGGTGGTGACTAAGGAGTTATCAGAAAGTCAAGTGGAGACTTCAAAGAATTTCTTCCATCTCCACTCTGCCCATCACCCTAGCTCCAGGCTTCCAGCCATGGGAGAAGTTAATAAAAGGAAGAAGTGGTGTGAGCGGGAGGAATGAGCACTCTAAATTTCTGGGAATTTTCTTCTGTGTGGCTTCCTGAGGCCAGGCTGGCAAAGCAGAAAGCACAACTCTATGTGAATATCTCTTCTTTGTAAAGGAATGCATTCAGCTAAGTCTTCATAATTAAAAATGGTTCTGAATCATTATAAAGTCAGTGCTAAAAGGTCTGCACCAAACGGGTGAAGGAAATGATGCTTTATTTAGCAACTTCCCAAGGGATGGTGTGGATTCTTAAGTTGGAAATAAGGTGCATTTCCTTCATTGGCAAGGAGCTGTTCCTATGCATAACCCACATGCCCAAGGAGGGCTGGAGCCGGGAGAGGGCAGGGGCAGCCAGCAGCCCCCAGGATGTTCTCTCGGGCTGATGGTCTGTGAGTTGTGTCCTGGAAATCCCACGCCCAGCTCCCCCCTCCTCCCTGACATGTCCTCTTGTTAATTGCAGCTGGCGAGTGGGCCACTTGGGCACCTCTGGGTCCCTGAAGGCCTTTCCAAATTGCCTTGTTTCCAGGTTCTTTTTCTTCTCAATATTTTTCTCTCGAAGCGCGTGCTGGAGCTTTGTCAGATGGTGATGGATAGAGGCGGTGGAAGTGGGAGAACAGCGCCCCGTTCTTAGTTCTTAATATCTCTCTTCCTTCCTTGGTGGCAAAGAAGCTGCAGGGTATTGAGAGTATCCAAGACCCCACTCCCTGTGAGGCCTCGGGCATGTTTATCATGGTGCCAATAAAACCGGTGCGATTTATGGTTCTGCTTTTTAATTCATTCAATTCTCTGTTCATTGGGAGGTTAATGTTGTTGATCTATTTTCTCTTGAAACAAATAAAAACAATATGTGCTGACACTGGCTTGGACTTTTGACATGGACCAGAGAGGTCAGCATTTAATTTTATATTTATAGACTACACGGACAATATTATCTGTATTAAAAACCGCTCACTCAATCCTTGTCATTTTACAACGTGGGTCAGAGGCTCCCGTCTCAAGGCTGGGGTTTTCCAGCAGCTTCCTCTTTTCTTTTTTCTTTCTCTTCTCCACCTCTTTCCACACTTTCCTCTCTCTTTCTATTTCATCTTCCATGGCTACATGTATTTTCCTCCCTTCCTCCCTCCTACCATCCCTCCCTTCCTTCCTTCCTTCCTTCCTTCCTTCCTTCCTTCCTTCCTTCCTTCCTTCCTTCCTTCCTTCCTTTCTTCCTTCCTCCCTTCCTTCCTTCTTTCCTTCCTTCCTTCCTTCCTTACGTCTTTCCCTCCTTCCTTCCTTCCATCTTTCCCTCCCTCCCTCCCTCCCTCCTTCCTTCCTTCCCTCCCTCCCTCCCTCCTTTTTCCTTCCTTCCTTCCTTCCTTCCCTCCCTTCTCTCCTTTTTTCCTTCCTTCCCTCCCTCCCTCCTTCCTTCCCTCCCTCCCTCCTTTTTTCCTTCCTTCTCTCCCTCCCTCCTTCTTTCCCTCTCTCCCTCCTTCCTCCCCTCCTTCCTTCCTTCCCTCCCTCCCTCCTTTTTTCCTTCCTTCCCTCCCTCCTTCCTCCCTTCCCTCCTCTGTTGTTGCTGTCTCTGTGACATATACTCATCCGTGTTCCTGCTCTCTCTCTCCTCTCTCTCTTTTTCTATCTCCCTTTTTCTCTCTTTTCTTCTCTCTCCTCTCACTTTTTCTCTCTCTCCTCTTGCTCTCTCTCTTTTCCTCTCTCTTTTCTCTTCCTTTCCCTCCTTTTCTCTCTCCTCTCTCCTTTTTCTCTCCTCTTCCTCTCCTACTTTCTCTATCTCTTCTTCCCTCTCTCATCTCCCTCTTTCTCCTTTCTCTCCTCTTCCTCCCTCCCCTCCCTCTCTCTCTCTTTTTTTTCCTCTCTCTCCTTTTCCTCTCCTGTCTCTCTCTTCTCTCTCTTGCCTCCCTCTCTTTCCTTTTCTTTCACTGTCAGCCTCCTCTCTCTCTCCCTGGTTCTATCTCTTTTTCTCTTCTAATCCCTTTCCGTCCCTGGGAGCACTGTCAGCTGTGCCAAAAGTGAGACTCTTTTGGCTTTGATGCTTAGAAAGCACCCTGACTTTCCCTATGCGGTTGAGGCTTTAGATTTGAAAAGGAGGCAGGAAAGCATTTTAAGAGTGAGCAATTTTGAGTTCTGACAATGAGAAAACCACCTTTCTGTGAGACAGCCTTTGGGCGATTTTTGAGTTTTGACTCCTCCTTCTTAAAACCCTGCACCCGGCCTCCCATAAGCAGAGGTGGTGACTATGGTGACATGGTTATAATCAGTGGAAGCTTCTCTTTCCAGAGCTTCTGTCTGCTGTGCTATCCAGTAGAAGTCACTAGCAGTGATGGGCCACATTGCTGAACGCTGGGTCTAAACAATGAAAATAGTTTTTAAAAAGGAAACAGGGCAGTCAGAATGCAGTTGTAGAAGGAATCCTGGCCCTGTCGTCCACCAGTTCTCTTGCTGGAACCAATTTGATAAATTCATTTAAGCTGTCTCTGCCTCTCCGAATGAGGGTAACAGCGGGTCCAATTCAGGGCTGGGAACAGAGGTCGTGTGTGGCCAGTATGTCTGGTACACACGGCAGGTGTGCAGTGAATGGAAGCAAATGATGATCTGCATGGCTATCTGGTTATTTGTGGGAGGAAAACACCATTTTAATCCAAGAACTGAATTAATAAAGTGGTTGTTTTCAAAATAACCCGTTTGTGAAGATGCAGTGATGGTGCAATGCGTCGGCAATGTGGCCATCAGGATCATGAATCTGTCACCTCTTGGTGAGGTGAGTCACTCTCTCCCTGAGGCCTGTCTGTGTATGGTGTGGCAGAGATGTCCCCAAGTCTCCTGTGGTACCATTTTCTCTACAGTTGGCTGTAGTCTGTAGGCTCTGTGGTGTAGGGTGGAAGTGTCATATTCTGCATGGCTTTTCCTGATGATGTCCCTGTTGGGTTGGTCACCAGTGCTGTGGCTGCGGTCTCTGCTGATTGGAATCGGCCACCTCTGCCTGTGGACACCCCTCCCATAGCTTCTGTGTCCTCACCTGTGAAATCGGGGTAATGATGCTATTCCATCCACAGATGACAGGAGGATTAATTAGATGCTATATTTAAAAGACTTTAGAT
This sequence comes from Sapajus apella, assembly GCF_009761245.1. Classification (NCBI taxonomy): domain Eukaryota; kingdom Metazoa; phylum Chordata; class Mammalia; order Primates; family Cebidae; genus Sapajus; species Sapajus apella. The sequence goes on from NW_022437008.1 coordinate 8,725,032, forward strand.
CCTTGGAGGAAAGTGCCGTGTAACTGATATCTAAGAAGATAAAATATTTAAGCCATAGCCTCCAGGGGCCGTTAATCTTATTGTATTTTCAGCATTTTAGAAATTTTGTATGAAAACATTCTTTAAGAAAGCTTCTCTGCCCAGACAGCTGAGGAAGAAACACTTCCTCAGAGAGTACAATAGTTTGGTATTATTCTTTCAGGCTCAGCCTTCCTTTCCTGGTAGGCCCTATGTGTACCAAAATGGCAGAAATGAACAGCTGTCCTGAATTCACTGGCCCAGTGGAGCGGTCCACAGGGAGGAAACATGGAAGAAAGACGCAGAGGTTCCGAGCATCAGAACACCCAGGCAGGTCCTGGACAGACGAAGAGAATTTTATCCAAGCAAACATCAGAAAAATTGAATTTTAAGCAACGTCACTTCCTCAACAAAGATTGTAGAGACATGGTGTTTTTTTTTTTTTTTTTTTCAGCTGGATGAAATTTAACTGAAATTTAACCATCCTGCTCTCAATGGTGAGATGGAGGTTTTGAGAGATGAAGTGATTTTACCAAAGGCTTTTTGGGGAAATGGAGACCAGTACACAGGCCTCCCAATTGCAACGAAGCTCAAGGAGCTTAAATTCCAGGTGTTCCATTAGCATGCACCCCTCCCCAGTCCCTGTTTTCGTATTCTTAGTGTTGTGTTATTTTTCTTAAGGTTCGACCAGTTTCAGGCCCCTCCGTACCTGGATCTATCCTGCTCATAACTCATTCTTGAGCTGGAATGCTTTTCACTTTTAGATTCATAGTGTTCTACTTACATTTTTTTCTGGTTACATGCAACAGAAGCCTAGCTCAAACTAGCCTGAACAGAGAAGGGAAATTACCAATTCAAGTAACTGAAAAATGCCTGGGTACAGATGGCTTCAACAATGCCGTGAGAACCCCATCTTCTTCCATCTCTCAGCTCTGCAGTCTTCCACACTGCTTGTTTCTCAGGCGAGCTCTCTCCAGCCTGTGGCAGGTTGCCACCAGCCATCCCCAGCTTCAGCCTTCCCGTTTAGTGATCTTCCCAGGAAACAGGGCTTCTTTCCAAGTTGTTTTAACCAAGTTTCAGGGGAAGAACCTCCGTGGACAATCCTGAAAGTTCTAGGGTGAAAACAAGCGTGTTTTCCCTTCTAGATTCAGATAAAGAGTCGAACTCTGTATCTAACTTCATTCAAACATCTAGACTGAGAGTTGAGAAGCCTCCCAAAAGGAAATCAATGTGATCTGACTAGAATTAAGCATAATGGATGCTGGGCTAGGTGAGTTCAAAGATGCCTTGGACCCACAGTTGTGTGTAGCGTGTGTGTTGCTGTTGTTGTTTTTTGCTTAAAAATACCCATCTGCAAATATGTCTCAGATCTCATTTTCTGTTCTAATGAGCTAGACGCTGTGAGCTGTGGCCTGCCTAAATGAATAACTAAGAATCAGGCAGATCCATGCACTTTTTGGCGGATGCCAGCATGGACTGAAAACCAAGAACTGAACCCTCCCTTCTCCTGTCAGGCACTTAGCTCTGCATAATAATTTTCTGAAACTCAGACCAATAACGGGCAAGAACTGCAAACTATCTGATATTAATTTGTCACAACGACAGAATGAAGACTCAAAGTAAGCATTGTTTTTGTGGAAAAATGAAGGTTGCATTCTTGCACACTGAATTTGTGGACTGAGTTTCTCTCTCTCTAAATGTTCTTTGCAGCTTGCATCGCCCACAGTGAGCTTCCTATACTTGGAGTCATTCAAGAGGCACTGGGATTATTTGTCTTTTCTTTAAATGAGGGAAATATGAAGGATAAAAAACAGCCCTTGGAACCAGACATCTCTCCTCCCCTCCCTTAAACTGGGCTCCAAACTCTATGAGATTCTCAGCACCTTTGGGGAACAGGGGACCAGGCTGCAATGCACGGGGTATATTCAGTATAATTGCACCACTGGTTTCCTAAGTGTGATACCTCTTGCCTGATTGCACTGCATGTCCAAGGAAGTAAGAGTGTGATGGGGAAGTCTCCTGTCTGGTGACCTTTATTTTGGCGAAAAGCTAATAGGCATTCCGCTGTGTGGAGAGGATGCTCTCCCAGGGAATTTGCACACTAATACAGACTTTGGCTCCATCATTGTGTTTAATTGAAAGAAGAGTTACATGGAAGTTTTACCTAACAATTTCTACCACATTCCTACATAATTAAAGGAAAGAGATGCAAGCCAATTTTGGTAATTTGCAAGTGGAGCTGTTCTCCTCCCCTACCCGCTCTTGAGCTTGGAAGTTGTGGGTAATTGCACGCTTGTAAGCAAAAAGGGGACATGAGGTGTTGTCGGGTGGTTGATGAGGGCCTGCACTTTCTGCCCGGGGGAGGGGTGCAGGGAAGTCTCTCTGGGCTGGTTCTGAGCTTGCTAAAGCCCAGCTCATCCACAGCCATCAGTGCACAGAGGGGGTTAAGTGGCCAAGAGATCGGAAGCCTCTCCTGGTACCTTCTCCTCCACCCATTACTGAGAATCAGGCAGAGCCATGCACTTTTTGGCAGATGCCAGCATGGACTGAAGACCAAGCACTGAACCTTTTCTTCTTTCATCGGGCACTTAGCTCTGCATAATAATTTTCTGAAACTGGGGCCAATCACGGGCAAGTTTTCCCCACACCACCCTGTATGTGGCGAGAACAAGATGAAGGACACCAAACACTAGGAGGAAGATGCCTCCTGTATTAGTCTGTCCTCACATTGCTGTGAAGAAATACCCAACACTGTGCCATTTATAAGAAAAGAGGTTTCATTGGCTCATGGTCCTGCAGGCTATGCAGGAAGCATGACAGCACCTGCTTCTGGGGGTGGGGGGCTCAGGGAGCTTACAATCATGGCAGGAGCTTACAATTCCTCTGGCTCCCACCATGTGAAATGCCCCTCTCCCCTTTAATTTGGGAGAGAGGCCTTTCACATGATAGGAGCCAGAGGAAGAAGAGAGGGGCTGCTATGCACTTTTAAACAACCAAATTTGCCAGGCATGGTGGCTCACGCCTATAATCCCAGCTCTTTGAGAGGTTGAGGCGGGCAAATCACAAGGTCAGGAGTTTGAAACCAGCCTGGCCAATATGGTGAAACCTCATCTCTACTAAAAAAATATAAAAGTCATCTGGGCATAGGGGCACGCACATGTAGTCCCACCTCCCGGATTCAAGCGATTCTCCTGCCTCAGCCTCAGTTCTCCCTGAGCTGCAATTGAAGCTCCTCAGCTGTGTGATTGTGGGGCCCTCGTGGACACTCCTTGCAGGCGGCAATATTCTGCAGCTAGTCATGTGTGCCTCCCTTTGCTTCTCTCGTGTGCAAGTTGCTGCGCCTCTTTCTGTGCCTGCCAGAACATTCTTCTCTTCATCGCAGGCAGATTATATACAGAGGCAGGATATTGAGGCAAGTCCGGAAGGTGGGTCAGACTGCTCTGGCTCTTGGCTCGAGTATCAACGCCTCCCTTGAATCTAACAAGAAACCCTTCCCTTCTGTCCTCGCGCTGGACCGCATCATGGTTACCATGGTTGCCCACTTACTATTTTACTGCTTGAGTTAACCATTTCGTCATTTTGCACTCACAAGGAGGGCTGCGGGTAAGCAGGGGCAGTATCTCACAATCGAGATTGGAAGTTTATCATTGGCCAATACCAGCGCAGGTCCTAACTGCTCTAATTCATTCTGCGGTTTCTCATTAAGCATTTTGCAGTTCTCAAACTTTAATAACTTTAGTTCTAGGTAAGATAAAACCAATCTCCCTGGTAATGAGCAAAGAATGTTCTTCTCACACATGATATTAGACTTGGATTGTGTTTTCCAAAGTACACAATTTTCCCTTGCTTGTATGGTAGCTATCCCCCTCCTTACAGGATCGAAATGATAGTGTTTCCAGCCATGTAACAGCGTTACCCTCAAATTTAATAGATTTGCTTTTAAATGCCACTTAGATATTGTTTCTGTCTTACCCATAACCCAAGTTATTAAAATTTAACAGTAAAAGGGACTTTATGAAGATCTGGAGTGCAGTGTAACAGATAAGCAAGTTCAGCATCTGGCCGAACAAGAGAGGACCACACATGAGAGTTTAGAGACCACTTTGGAAGCCAAGAGTCCCCCGAGGAACTTGGGCCCAGGGATTTTTTTAAATTTCCACAGACCGGTTAGTAACTGGAAAAACCATTATTTCTGCCTGTAACAAGTTATAAAGGAGATGCGGTTACTTCACTGATACATAGTTTCTCTTTCTTACCATACCTCTGTGAGTGGGCATGTTAATTACTTAGATGCAGCACAAGTACCCTTGCCAGTTCTCTCCTTTGTTCTGGAGAAACCCGGGGAAATGATGTTTTAGGCGAAGTGTTGAGACGGCTTAGTTTCCGCAGGTCCTGATGATGCTTTGGAGAGACGTGTGCTTGTGCTTACTTTTTCTGATCTAGCATTAGGCAGCAGTGTGCACAGAAAGAGGTACTCCTGCTTATGACTCTGTGTGTGTGTGTGTGTGTGTGTGTGTGTGTGTGTGTGTGTGTGTGCCTGTGCATGTTAGTAGCTGCAGGATTCAGGCCTGTAGGGAAGACATGCAAACACACATTTCATCTCAGCCTGGAAGAACTACTCTAACAGAGAAATAAATGAGGTTCAACTGCATTGCATTGCTGGGGCCCTGCTCACTGGGTGAGTTATAGCAGAATAATACTGGCTTTGGGAAATGTGCTGAGATGGATTTGGTGTTGAGTCTGGGAAGCAAGGCAAACAGGGTATAGGGTTTGATCAAAAGGGATTCACCTGCTAATTATACCATAAAGAGACACATTTTTTTGAGACAGGATCTTGCTCTGTTGTCCAGGCTGGAGTGCAGTGGTGCAATCTTGGCTCACTGCAACCTCTGCCGCGTGGGCTCAAGCGATCCTCTTACCTCGGCCTTCTGAGTAGCTAGAATTACAGGGGTGCCCCACCATGCCTGGCTAATTTTTGTATAGTTTTGTAGAAATGGGGTTTTACCATATTGCCCATGCTGGTCTCGAACTCTTGAGCTCAAGCTGTCCTCCCACCTTAGCCTCCCAAAGTGCTGAGATTACAAGCGTGAACCACCACATGAGTCCAGAATCCAGCTTTTGTAATCTTCCTCAACTAACATCTTCATTGCTGTGATGAATGACTGACTTCTCCCATGCAGGCTGGGGCAAGGGTGTCTCTAATAAGGCCAAGCCATGTTGAGCATCTGGGGTTGGGAAATGGCGAATGAAGAGTGACTTGTGATTTCAAGGACGGCCCCTTAGGATCTGCTTGCTGGAGCTGAACACGCTTCTGTTCAGAGATCTAAATGGCACAGCCTTACCTGTGTCTTGCTGCATAATAAATTGTAGCCCTCACATTAACCAGTCAGGCTTCAGTGATAACCAAAGTGCAGCCTGCCGGTGGGGCCCTGATCAATACGAGTTTCTATTTATAGGATTGTTACAAATGGAAGTTTTATTTAAATGAGACGGTGCTGAGGAGTACACAGAAGATCGATCGGATAAAATACAGTAAAAGAGTTTAATTTGGGTTTGATACGCAACACACACAGAGGCTTGCACATGAATTCACAGACACCGAGGGGAAAGTTGAGTGCCCTGCAAGCATCCCTAAAATAGTCAAACCATGACAATGTGCTGGGTAGAGGCAGGATTTAGCAAAGTAAAATACAAAATGGAAAGAAGGCAGGAGGAGACGCAGTGGAAAGTTGGTCTAGGGTCTGAAGGAAGCTGGGCTTTCAGCCTCCCTTATAGGCCAGCTTGCTGTGTGGCCTTGGAGAAGCCCCTCTCTTCTCTGGAATTCCACGTCTCTGTCTAGAAATGAACTCACTCAGCTTTGACACTCCTGGGTTCCCTGGAAGAGACGCTATTGTAAAGGAGCCACCACAAAAGAAGAAAGAAAGTTGCTGCCTCTCCCACCTCTTATCTATTCTCATTCCCCAGACAGCCAGGGTTTGAGGTTTTGAACACAGGGAGACTGGGTTTTAAACACCAGCCCATCGGGACTGAGCAACCTTGAGTAAGAGGGGTGGGAAGGTAACATTTAGTGACTCGAAGCGTGGGGTTTCATTCAGCCTTTCCAACCACCCATGGGGCAGAGTGTGGGACTCCCTTGCCTTCCTCTCAGGCTCTCCTTATCATCTGGGGATGAGGATGGTGAGCTGTGCCTCCGTGTGTAGAGCACCTGTGAGTGTGAAAGGAAGTTAGGCTTGCAGAGTGCCTGGTCATGGCTGCGTTCCCCAGAAGTGGGTAACAACGGGCACCCAAGGTAACAAGAAAGCTCAGTTTGTCCCCCTGTCGAGATCTGGTCCCAGACACCACCAGCGTCAGCCTGGTACCAACTCCCATGGCCGTCTGAGCAGGAAAAGTGGCACCAGCCAGGCGTGGAGAGAGGGTCATCCCAGGTGCGCAGGTGAGGTGTTGCATTGCCTGTTGTCACCCTGGTCTGAAGGAGAGATCTGGCAGCAGCCACAGCCCCATCGCCCACAATGTGTCCTTCAGCTTCCTCTGCTGTTTTTCTCAGTTGACATGCAGCCTGCAGTGGCAAGGGAATATTGTGTTTCGTCGCTGTATTTTATCAACACACAATTATTTCAGGACTTAGATTTCTCTCCAAAGAACGGACTCATGTTTGATGACCACATGAGGCCATCCTGACCCAGGTTGGGAAGATGCTTGTGCAGTGTAAACGGGTGAAATTCCCTTCCTCCAGGGCAGGGTTTTGGGGTATTTATCTGGGGTAGAGATGATGAGACACTTGGATCCCTCTTCAGGATGAATCCATTTGCTACAGCCTTGGGAAATGAAGTTTATCTTTTTAATAGCATAGATAGACTTCATCATGCATATTAGAAGTTCACCAGGTATTAGGTAATTTAGATCATAAATTCTCCTCAAAGTGACCCATCATCTCAGTATTTATTTTTCTCCTCTGAAAAGATGGGAGGCATAAAAGCAAGCTTTGTAGTTTTATATCTGTCAGCTTGTCACATAAATATCTCAGTAACTACTGATCTTATCATCATAAAATTTCCATTTGTATAGTTAGACATGTCATGTTGGCCAGTTACGCAAAAAGTCAAGCACACACAACATTCAACCCCGTCTGGGGGCAGCTCTCATCTTGATGTCTCTCTATGTAGTCCAAGGAGAGGTCTAGAGCAGACTAGGCTAGAAATAAGCTCTATCTAACAGCAGAGGAACGACAGAGCGGAACAAGCCCCATGAGGCCTCTGCTCCCCTCTCCTGAGGGTGCTCTCACAGTGCTGACAAGCGTGAAGTCACCTAGAATGAAGGATGCCTGGATACCTTCTCTAAGGGCACCCGTGAAGAAGGTTGGCAAACATAAATCAAGTCCCTTGTGACCCTGGTGGCAGATCAGGATTTAAGCCTGCTTGCAGGTCCTCAATGTTAGCAGGGTCTTGCTCTGCCTCTGAGGCTGGAGTGCAGTGACCTGATCATGGTTCACTGCAGCCTTGACCTCCTGGGCTCCAGTGATCCTCCCATCCCTCCTGAGTAGCTGCAAAGGCTGACATCACCACACCTGGCTAATTTATTATTTTTTGTAGAAACAGGGTCTCACTATGTTGCCCAGGCTGGTCTCAAACTCCTGGCTTCAAGATATCCTCCTGACTCTGCCTCCTAAAGTACTGGGATTATAGATGTGAGCCACTGTGACCAGGATAAGACTATTTTTTTTTTTTTTTTTTTTTGAGATGGAGTTTCCCTCTGTTGTCCAGGCTGGAGTGCAATGGCACCATCTTGGCTCACTGTGACTTCCGCCTCCCAGGTTCAAGTGATTCTCTTGTCTCAGCCTCCCAAGTAGCTGGGACTATAGGCACGGGCCACCATGCCCAGCTAAGTTTTGTATTTTTAGTATAGATGGAGTTTCACCATGTTGGCCAGGATGGTCTCAATCTTTTGACCTGGTGATCTGTCTGCTTTGGCCTCCCAAAGCGCTGAGATTACAGGCGTGAGTCACCGAGCCTGGCCACTTTTTGCATTTTTAGTAAAGATGGGGTTTTGCCATATTGGCCAGGCTGGTCTCGAACTCCTGACCTCAAATGATCCACCTGCCTCTACCTTCCAAATTGCTGGGATTACAGGCATGAGCCACCATATCCAGATGTACTTTTGAAGCAAGTGTTTATTATAATTGCTAGTGCCACCCACTGTATGGCTCAGGAGACACACAAGCAAAGCCCCTGTTCCCCAGCAGCCCCAGGTCAAGTGAGGGAGACAGTTTCAGTATCCAGTGTGACAGCAGAGGCAGGCACAAGACAACTTATGGACACCTGGCAGCAAGAACCTTAGCTTTGCTGGGAGACTCGCAAGGGCAGGAATCAGCAAGGTGTGAACACCTTGGTGCATGAAAGCTCCACTTGGTGTTTGGACTTGAGAGAAGACTGGACATTCATATCTATTCAATGTGACTATTTATTTTTCCATTTACTACTTATTGATCACTAGCTGTATACCAGGCATTGTGCCAGGGCTAGAGATGTGGTAAGAACTGAGGCCCATAGAACCTCTGACCTCCCAGAGCCTACAGTCTAAATGAGAGAGGGAGGAAGTGCAGTGAAACAAAATGTCTTAGTTTAGTGAGACAAATAACTTCATCTCCACGATTATGCTAAGTGAGGTAACTCAGGAATGGATAATCAAACACGGTATGTTCTCACTGATTAGTGGGAGCTAAGCCATGAGGCTGTAAGGGCATAAGAATGACACAGTGGACATTGGGAACTTGGGGGGAAGAGTGGGAAGGGGGGAAGATAAAAGACAGCAAATATGGTGCAGTGTATACTGCTCAGGTGAGGGGTGCACCAGGTTCTCACAAATCACCACTAAAGAACTTATGTAACCAAACACCACCCATACCCCAGTAACTTACGGAAAACTAAATAAATAAAATAAAATATGTATTGACAGATTGACTATCTAAAATGCCCAAGGCACACTTGAGTATGGTCACACTTGGGATCATAAGACCGAGTCTCCGATCTTAAAGAATGTATTATCTAATAAAGTAAAATAAGATACATTAAAAAACAGAAAGCAAAAACCTTTATCTCACGGGCAGAGGAGAGCTCAAATGCTAATGTGTGTGAAAGCATTTTGCGCACACAGTGTGTGGTAGGTGCGTTTCCGTCTACATTACAGCCTGATGCCTTCTTCAAGATAAGCCCCCTCCTGTCTGAGACACACAGAGCTGCAGACTCCAGAAGGCCAGCCTCGCCCCGGTGACGTGGGAGTGTGGGGAGCAGTGAGAGCTGAGGTCTCCGAAGTGCATGCCCTAAACGACACTGTGGTGGGAACACTATTGTGGTTGGGTCATTGGTTCCGTGACCGTTTTAAAACACAAACTTTTTAAAGGTGACTTTGGCTGAGCAGAGGCCACCAGATTCTGAGAGGGCAGGTGAGACTCAGCAGTCAGGATAAGGCAGAGCTGGCTGAGGACAGGGCTGGGAGATGGGAAAAGAAAACAGGGACTAAAGCGGCCTGGTTATATGATTCTGTGATTTTTTTGTTGTTTCTTGTTCTTTATTATTGATTTATTTTTGAGATGTAGTTTCGCTGTCATTGCCGAGGCTGGAGTACAATGGCACGATCTTGGCTCACTGCAACCTCCACCTCCCAGGTTCAAGCGATTCTCCTGCCTCAGCCTCCCAAGTAGCTGGGATCACAGGTGTGCACCACCACGCCCAGCTAATTTGTGTGTGTGTGTGTGTGTGTGTGTGTGTGTGTGTGTGTGTGTGTTTGGTAGAGACAGGGTTCAGGGTTTCACCATTGTTGGTCAGAAGCAAAGTCAGTCATTGTTGGTCGAACTCCTGACCTCAAATGATCCACCTGCCTCAGCCTCCCAAAGTGCTTGTTTCTTGTTCTTTAAAAGTACCCTTTTGTGGCTACTTTTTGTGGCAAATATTCTTAACTTTTGATTTTAACCTAGAAAACTCTTCATAATGTCTATCATGCATTCAGCCCTTACTACATGTCAGGGACAGGGTGCAATGGGCCTCATTAGCCTTCACAGCAACTCCCTGAGTCCGACCCCACAGTCCCCATTTATAGATGGGACACAGAGACAGGCAGCAGTGACCAGCACAGAGGAATCAAACTCCTGACGCTCTTCCCGATCTGTGCGGTGGCTGGTGCCGCCCACAGCTCTCCCCATGTCCTTCCCATCCGCCCTGACTGCAGCAAGCTTTGGGGAGGCCATATGTGCTCAGGGGGTATGTGAGATGGCAACACACGTGAAGCCAGCATGAGAATGTCGGAATTTCAGGGGAAAACCGCTTTTCGAAAAACAGCTCTTATTCTTTCATCAGGCAATATTCCTTTGCCTGTGGAGCCCAGAACATCCTCCTCCACTTGAAACTGTCCCTTTCTTGAGGATGTAGCCTGAGTGTCACTCCTGGGGGCCATGCTCTCCCTGATGCCCTCTGCCTCTGGCTGGAGGAAGCATCTAGTCTCCTCCCTGATCATGTCCCACATTGCGTGCAATGTAAGTCATTTTCAGAGGCCTGCACTGCGTAGGGGGGCTGTGTTTTTGCCTTTCAACGTCCTTGAGGCATGACCTAGGCTGCCCTAGGTGAACCTGAGGGGCAACAAGAGATAGAGATTTGTGGAAGGGACAGCTCTGGACAGACCAAGAGCATTGGTGCCAGGTGTAGAACTCACTTTGGGAAACTGAGACCACTGGATGCAGTTCCGACACCCACAAGTCTCCAATGCACCCCAAGAGCCAATCAAAAACAGTGATTAGGACTGGGAAGCTCGAGGCCAGCTGTGACACCTAGGCCCTTTGGTCAAATATAGACCCATCACCCATGAGTAAAGGAAAAGAGAAGCAAAGTCAGGATGAGAAAATCAGGACTTCTGAGGTGGTCAGAGGAGAAGATCCAGTTCTTACAGCGAGCCAACAGAGAATCCCCAAAGGCTGCCCCAGATCCGCAGCTCACCTCCCCACCAGAGCACAATATCAGGAATGCTTCCCACTCTTGCTTCCTCTCACAGACACGAGGAAGTTGCATAGAAGGCCCTTCGAGGTGGTTCGGGACTGATTAGGTGAGGAGTGTGCTTCACCATCCGACTTGGTTCTTTTCTGAGTGATGCACAGCATGTTAATTCCCAAGCTAATCTTTGATTAACATCCAGGAAATTTGGGCCTTTTAATTAAAAGAAAGGGAAAGTCTAAAAAGAAAATAGGTCAATGGGCCTTTCCGAAAGGTGGTCCCCGTGAGGCTAAAGGCTTGCTTTGGAATTTTCAGGTTCCCCAGTGTTAATAGAATTTAGATCACATTGAGAATTTAGATCGCAGGAACAGAAAGCGCTGTCCTTTTTCACTGACCCAATTTGAGAAGTAAAAATTGATCAGCAGACCAGCTGGGCATTCAGACATAGACCACAGCATTTGCATGGACTGTTAAGAGTGTTATTCACAGCTTCTGGCCGAGGAGCTGGGTGCTTTCCTGCATCCAAGACAGCATGCTTGCAATGAAGGAACCCCTGCCTTCATCACCTGTGCATGAGAGAGATCTGTCATAGCCCCTGGGGTCGGGGTGAAGCCAGGTAGGAGAATGAACCAGGGTGGAGCGGGAGCGAGAACATCTGTCAACTCCGATTGCTTAGTAGCTCTGTGGAGGGAGGTAGCGACATGGAAACAGAAATTCCAGGGCCTCTCAACTGTATTCATCCTCTGGATTTCCTCCTTCCATTGCTAATGAACTAGAAAACAAACAAACAAACAAAAAAAGCGTGTTACTAAAATTTTAAAATTTAAAGGGTAATTAACATAGGTTGCACACACAGCTCTTAGGTGTATAGTTCCATGGGTTTTGACGAACGTATAAAATCCATGCAAACACCAGCCTGATCAAGCGCTACGACTTTTCCATGACCCTGGAATGTTCCCTCATGCCTCTTTTTGGGGAGATTCTCTCCAGAAGTGAGAGTGCTCTGTTCTGATTGCTCTCACCGTCACTTAGCCTTCCCTGCTCTGCAGCTCCATATGCACTAGATCCTACGGCATAGACTCTTTGGAAGCTGGCTTACACGGCTCACACCATTGTTTTGAGACTCATGCGTGGTATTGTGTGTATTCGTGGCTCCTTTTTTATCACTGGGTAATGAACATTCTACAGTTAGACCAGTTTGTTAACCTATTCATATTTTGATGGGCATGAAAAAAGAAAATTTGAAAGACTATAGAAAGGGGGAGAAAATAAACCATATTTATAGTCAGAATTAATACATTCATTCCACGGATGTTTGTGAAATGTCAGTGCTCTGCTAGACACAGTGCCCGTGCTTGGCACCGTGAGTGTAGCTGTGAAGGGAGCAGCCAGGCACTGGGGCTCATGCTCTTGGACCTAGTAGGAGTCGCAGATTGTGAACAAGTAAACAGATACATGGCTAAGATGGCTTTAGATTGTGGTAAGTTCTCTGAAGGCAATTCTCTCATGGAAAATAAACCAAAGATTACATTTTTGGACAGATACTGTGGTATAGCAGTTTTTTAAAAAAATTAAAATTGCTATTAAGATCGTGACTATGATAAAATAAAACTTTGCATCAATCTGTGATCTTCTGCCTTAAACATCCTTATTAACCAGTGAGTCCGGGGTAAAGTGTGAAATCCTCATCTCACACTGACTCTTTCTTCCTTGCCGTATGTGTTCCTAGGTCTCTTTCCTCTTAGCCTATTACTTCTCGATATTACAGACATATCTGTAATTGTTCAATGGAGATTTTGTTAAAAAAAAAAAATCCTGGTTCTAAGAAAGAAAACTAAGAATCATATGCTGTGGGATTTAAATTATTTCTTGCCAAAACAACAACCACCCTCTCTCTATGCAAGATTCTTAACACAAATATTTTCAAAGGAAGCTATTCTCTCCCTTCACCATGGGCTTTCTCTCTGTAGCTGGCATTGTTCAGACAGAGGAAGGAGGCACAGGGAAATACTTAAGCATTCTATAATAAAGTAGTTCATGGCACAATTAAAATGATGTACTAGAACAGTAACATGATATGCCGAATTTAAATAACTGAAGCTGATTAAGGAGGACGTCAGAATTAAATGCTTGGTGGAATTGACATAACAGATCCAAGATGGCCTCTCCATGTTTCAGCAGAGAGATGGTGGCAACCATTGATATTTTCCAGGCAAATTTGTTGATAGATAAAACATTTTTATAGACTTTCCATTATTCCTTGTAGCCATCAGCTTTTAATTTTCTCTTTCTAGTTAATATACTTGTGTATAATTTAAACAGAAAACTGTTCTGTTTCATCATAAAAGATTTGCCTGTTACTTTGGGTGTGTAAATCAAGTGGACAGCACAACATTCTTGAACTTGTTTTTTAAGGGATTTGTTGACAACAACAGAAAAGAAGATCACAGACGCCGCCAATAAGCGTGGACATCAATTATTTTTTAATTGTATAGGAGTACAGTACACTAATTAAAACTAGTATATCTTGCAATGCCAAAGGCAAAATTAATTATTAATTTTTATTAATATTCAGAAGTAGCACAAGGAATGCATTAATAAAGATTTGGTGGTTGTGACTGAGATCTTGTTTAGCTTTATATTTTAGGAAAAAAAAAAGGTTTTGTGGTTCAATCTGAGTAAAAAGAAGCTGGCACCGAAGGGATGATCTTTATTGAGATGGAACGTGCTCACCAGAGTGGGTATGTAGTGACAGGAGATGAGATGTGGAAGGAGATTATGTGAAAACCCCAAATGCTTGTCTATAACGGTTTGATCTGACAACTCTACATTCACCTGCAAAATTGTTGTTGTTACCTTAGATACTTTTGGTTATTAAATTGAGTATTTTAGTTAAGCCATCTTGAGTTGACATTTAATAATTCATTTAGGAGCCGTGCACAGAATATTATCCAGCTCACCAAATCCAAGATGAACAAAATTAGTTTTGTGCGCTAAAAAGATTTTGACAAGACTCTCTCCTCCTCTTCTCCCTCTCCCTTCTCAGCCTCTCCTCCTCTCTAGTTAGAAGCAAGTCTGCAAGGCTCTCTTATCCTACCTGGCAAAGACGGAAGCACACTCATAGTTTTTAGGCTAGCGTCTTTAAGCTTATCTCCATGCAGTCCTGAAACCATGTAGGATGTAGATAGGTCATTAATCAGTGCTTGCTTTTCTGCAACTGATGGCTTCTCATTTTACACAGCCTCTGATTAGAGATCTTTCATGTCCACTTCCTTGAGAAATAATTTTGCCTTTGTAAAGTCTGTACCAGTTAAAACCTTCAATGAAACCCAAAATGTCGACACAGCCATGTTGGGGGGCTGCCTGTGGACGTGTGGGTTGGTCAGCCACAAGCTCTGATATCCCAGAACACATGTCCATCCGCCTGGGTGGGTAGAACCATCAGACCCACATCCTCCTTCGCCTACCACGTGGGGAGTGCTATGCCTCGCACAGCTCAATCCTGCATGTTCGCGAATCTTCAGGGGTGAAAAGGAGAGGAACAGAGCATTCACAGCTACAATGAAGCTACAAGCAGTTGTAGGCAAAACTGTATGGTACAGCATATGCACAGTGCATGCCTTCCCTTCACACCTCGGAAGGCAGCAGGACTCCCCGGCAAGCGCCAGCTGTCACCATTCCCTTGGGAAGGCAGCTCTCTGAAGAATACTTCTTCCACCTGATGGTCCACCTTCCAGAATGCAGCTCCTGGGAAACAGCATCAGGCCAGTCTGGGAAGGCATGTGTTTCCTCGGATGTATTGGAACGTTTCCTCTGAAAAATAGGAGAAAAAGTGGATCTGATGTCATACTGGCAACCTCTGATGGGACTCACATGCCTGAGGGAAAAGGTGGCCGCACAGTCAGAATCAGGATTGACTCCAGATAAATGCGTGGCCATATTGGCTCATTTCATCCCATCAGAGTTTAGTGGGGGGTGAAGGAGGCTGGTTTCATCGAACCCTGGCATGTGATGCACCAGCTGCCTACAGGTGACATTAAAGATAGCCAGATGATCTCTGACTCCTAGGACTTTAAATGCTTAGCAACTCATATCAAGAGAAGTTACTTCTTGCTTTGTTTTTTTTTAAAATTATTCCTCCAAAATGACATAGATAAATATTGCAATGTATGCCAGCCATTAGTGAGACATTATGATGAGTTTGTTTACAAAAATGGGATTTCATTCATTCGTTTTTTTATGAGCACCTACACTATTCTGGGAGTTTTGCTAAGCCTGGGGGATTCCAAAATAAATATAAAAGGTAAGTGTTTGAGTTAGCTGTTGCTGCATAACAGACAGCTCCAAAACTCATGAACTTAAGCAGCAATCCTGCATTACCGCCTGCGTGTCTATGAGTTGGCTGGGGTTTGGATGATCTAGAATGGGCTTGACTAAGCTGCTCTGCATCTGGGATTGCTAGGGTGTCTACCATGTCTCTTTCCACCTGTCCCTCGCTCTTTTTGGACCAGAGAGCTAACTGGGGCTTGTTCTCCCCGTGGTGATACCGGAGGCACAAGAGGGTCTACTGAAACCCAAGGGCTTCTAAAGGCCTCATCTCAAAATTGGCACCCTGCTGTGTTCATCTACACTCCACTGGCTAAACGTAAAACATACAGCCAACCTCAGAGCCCAGAGTCAGGGAAGCATATGCCACCTGCAATGAGGCCATGACAAGGGTGTGGATGCAGGAAGGTGTGATGGAGGTCAACGATGATTCCTATTCTTCATTCTGCTGGTGGGCATAGGAATGATGTTTTGGTACATTAAGGCCGCTATAACCAAATACTATAGACTGGGTGGTGCATACATGACTGGTATTTAGTTCTCACAGTTCTGGAGGCTGGGAAGTCCAAGGCCAAGATGCTGGCGGATTCCACGTCTGGTAAATCAGCTTTCTGGTTCCTAGATGATGACTTCTTGCTGTGTTCTCACATGGTGGAAGAGGCAAGAGATCTCTCTTGGGCCTCTTTAATAAGACCACTAATCCCATGCATAAGGGCTCCACCTCCATGACTTAAGGCCATCACCTTCGGGTGAATTTCAGTATAGGAATTTGGGAAAAACACAGACATCCAGAGAATAGCCAATGGTGACTTCTGCCCTGAAAGTATTGAGGAAAAAATTCCCACTCCATTCCCTCATTCCTAAAGGACAGCTGCTGGGGAGGGTGAGAAGAATCTGATGTTTATGGGTGGCTTAAGCTGTGAAAGATTTGCTATTCCCTGTGGTCTTCCTCAATTTTTCCTTTAGGGACCACAGGGGAAAGATGCTCTTGGCTTCTGCTTCTGTGTGGCAGCTATCCCTCCTCATGACAAGTCCAGGGCCTAGTTCTGTCTCTGCTTTCAGAAAACAGTGGGCACACAGTCCCCTGGACTCTGTCCGTGGCCTGAGACTAGACAGAGGAAGACAGGGGGCCTTGGACTCTCTGCAGATCCATTCCAGCTCTGCAAACAATCATGCTGATATTTTAATTCATCCTTGACCCTTGGATCTACTTCTTATTTGTTTGAGGACTCAGAGGGGAAGTCCTCTGATTAGCATCTTAGAAGTTCCCAAAATGACACACGGATTCTGTCCTTGCAGAGCTCCCAGGGTGATGCAGGGCCTGTCTGGGGATAATACGGGGCCAGGGCCTTGACATCCCTACACACGGAGGCATCCCCTTTGCTGAGGTTAACTAGACATAGACTCTCCCTCCTCTCCCCACCTCAAACATGCCCCAATTAATGTCCCCATTGATCTAGTGGGGTGGATCTTCAGCTTCACAACATACTGTGGAAGACAGGTGGTGCTTACATGAGAAAGGGAACAGCAGAGAATTAACACATGATCCAAGCAACTGGATCAATGGAGACATCCCAATTTGATAAATCAGGCCCAGTTTTGTTGTGTTATCAATCTTCACCTATGTAGTTTGTCCACCAGGTGGTAACCCAAGACATTGCCCTGCCTCCAGTCCTACTGCTGGTGCCCCAGCTCTTCTCTGCACCAGCTCTCATCCTTTCCACTCCTCTGTCCACTCACTTGCAACATGGTGAATACAGGACCACCTCTTCAGATGACTGAACCTCCATGAGATCCAGCGCATGGGAAGCTCTCGGCACAGTGCAGGGTACACAGGAAGTACAGATGGGCCACGAGTTTCATCACTGACCTAGTGCACACACTCTTTGAGGTAGAGGCTGGCAGAGACTCAAGTTGCATCCTCCCCCAAACAGATGTGGACCCTGTTAATCGTGGTCTTTCATCTTTGCTTACAGTTATGTGACACGGCTTCTCTAAGCAGATTTAGGGAGAGATTTGTTTTCATAAATCATGTTTATATGTTACTGAAGCTTTGTTTACTCATTTAGGAACAAGCTAAGGGCACTGAGGTACATGTCTGTGGGGATGGACGGGTGGAGGAGGGAAGCGTTTGGAGGAGTTCTTTGCTACACACAGAAAGGTGGGAACTGACCCAAGAATCTGGCCTCAAAGTTAGATGTCGGGCGATTTCATTGTTGGACAGGCTGAGGGACAGTCTCAAAGCGGAGCTGGGTAAGGCTTCTTCTCCCAGATCCTAAAATTGTGCAAGTCCATGAGAATCCCTTTTTGATTACATCATGAACTTCTGGCAGAAATATTTCTGGTACCTAACCTTAAACCAGAGGATGTTGCATTGGCAGTGGCAGCGCTGAAAGCATGAAGCCTCAGAAGTGGGACAGCTGTTGGAAATCAGATGTTGCCTAAGAGAGTTTATTATGCTTCCTCTACACTGCTCACCCTCGCCAAAAGCTAGGAGAGATCCTTTCACCAACAGGGACGCATTTCCTCTCTAGGGTTTCCTGTGCCACCTGTAGGGCCAAGAGATTCCCTGGATATTCAGAATATGCAGAAACTCCTCTGACAAGCACAAGCAGCTTTGCTTAAGCAAAGCATGTGAAGGTGTCCAAGGTGGCTTGGATAAACTTTACAGTCACAGAGAAAGCTCTGAGCCTTCTTCTGGCCTGTGGGCATTAACCTGAACCACAGAAATGTATATATATGTTTTGGAACTGTTATACTATTCTGCCTTATTTATTTATTTATTTTTGTACTTTAGGTTCTGGGGTACATGTGCAGATCATGCAGGATTGTTGCATACATACCTACATGGCAATGTGGTTTGCTGCCTCCATCCCCCATTGCCTATATCTGGCATTTCTCCCCGTGTTATTCCTCCCCAGCTTCCCCATCCCCTGCTGACCCTCCCCTGGCCCTCCTGACAACAGACCCCAGTGTGTGATGCTCCTCTCCCTGTGTCCATGTGTTCTCATTGTTCAACACCCACCTATGAGTAAGAACATGCAGTGTTTGATTTTCTGTTCTTGTGTCAGTTTGCTGAGAATGATGGTTTCCAGATTCATCCAGGTCCCTACAAAGGACACGGACTCATCGTTTTTTATGGCTGCATAGTATTCCATGGTGTAAATGTGCCACATTTTCCTTGTCCATTCTATCATCCATGGCATTTGGGTTGATTCCAGGTCTCTGCTATCGTAAACAGTGCCACAGTGAACATACGTGTGCATGTGTCTTTATAATAGAACAATTTATAATCCTTTAGGTATATACCCAGTAATGGGATTGCTGGGTCAAATGGGATTTCTATTCCTAGGTCCTTGAGGAGGTGCCACTCTGTCTTCCACAATGGTTGAACTGATTTACACTCCCACCAACAGTGTGAAAGTGTTCCTATTTCTCCACATCCTCTCCAGCATCTGTTGTCTCCAGATTTTTTAATGACTGCCATTCTAACTGGCGTGAGGTGGTAAATAAACTAGGTATTGAAGGAACGTATCCAAAATAATAAAAGCTATTTATGACAAACCTACAGCCAATATCATACTGAATGGGCAAAAACTGGAAGCATTCCCTTTGAAACCTGGCACTAGACAAGGATGCCCTCTCTCACCACTCCTATTCGATATAGTACTGGAAGTTCTAGCCAGAGCAATTAGGCAAGAAAAAAAAATAAAGGGTATTCAATTAGGAAAGGAGGAAGTCAAATTGTCTCTATTTGCAGATGACATGATTGTGTATTTAGAAGACCTATCATCTCAGCCCAAAATCTCCTGAAACTGATAAGCAACTTCAGCAAAGTCTCAGGATACAAAATCAATGTGTGGAAATCACAAGCATTCCTATACACCAATAACAGACTAACAGAAAGCCAAATCATGAGCGAATTCCCATTCACAATTGTTACAAAGAGAACAGAATACCTAAGAAAACAACTATCAAAGGCTGTAAAGGACCTCTTCAAGAACTACAAACCACTGCTCAATGAAATAAGAGAGGACACAAACAGGTGGAAAAACAGTCCGTGCTCAGGGTTAAGAAGAATCAATATTGTAAAAATGGCCATACTGCCCAAAGTAATTTATAGATTCAATGCTATCCTCATCAAGCTACCGATGAGCTTCTTCACAGAACTGGAAAAAAAAACCTTAAACTTCATATGGAACCAAAAGAGAGCCCACATAGCCAAGACTTTCCTAAGCAAAAAGAATAAAGCCAGAGGCATCACACTACGAGACTTCAAACTATATTACAAGGCTACAGTAATCAAAACTGCATGGTACTGATACCAAAACAGAGATATAGACCAATGGAACAGAACAGAGGCCTCAGAGGCAACACCACACATCTACAACCATCTGATCTTTGACAAACTTGACAAAAACAAGCAATGGGGAAAGGATTCCCTGTTTAATAAAGGGTGTTTGGGAGACTGGCTAGCCATGTGCAGAAAGCAGAAACTGGACCCCTTCCTGACACCTTACACTAAAATTAACTCGAGATGGATTAAAGACTTAAACATAAGACCTAACACCATAAAAACCCTAGAAGAAAACCTAGACAAAACCATTCAGGACATAGGCGTAGGCAAGGACTTCATGACTAAAACACCAAAAGCATTTGCAACAAAAGCCAAAATAGACAAATGGGACCTAATTAAACGCCAGAGCTCCTGTACAGCAAATGAAACAATCATTACAGTGAACCAGCAACCAACAGAATGAGAAAAAAATTTTGCACTTTACTCATCTGACAAAGGACTTATATCCAAAATCTACAAATAACTAAAACAGATTTACAAGAAAAAAACAAACCCATTCAAAAGTGGGCAAAGGACATGAATAGACACTTTTCAAAAGAAGACATATATGAGGCCAAACATCTGAAAAAACACTCATCATCACTGGCTATTCTACTTTAGATATGTACTCACATGCAGAAAAGAAATTCCTATATATTTTTTTAAAATCAAAACCCAGTTTACTTGTCACTTTCTTTTTAAAGCTTCCCTGACCACTGCAGTGGTCACTTCCACATGAATTTCAACTCTATTCTCCATTCATACCTCTCTGGCATCACCAGCTTACGATTGTAGTGATGTCATCTGACTCCTGGCTGGAGATCCATGAAGACCCTAAGACAGCATATATGTCTTCTTCTTTATGTACCTCCAGTGCCCAACAAAGCCACTGGTTCTGAGACAGTTTCAGAGAAGGTGGGGTTGATGTGAAAGAACACATCCAGCATGGGTCTAATTATTGGAACAAGTAATTGGATTGGATTAACCACTAACACACGTTAACCATCTGATGAGAGTGAGTTGACTAATCTTACAGTCTTATGTATGATTGAGAGTAGATTCCAAATAAGGGGTGAGAGAAGCATCTCTGCTATTTGTAGGGACATAAGAGGGGTCTTGTTTATTAATTCAACAGGTAATCATTGGTCCTCTACCATGTGCAAGTCCCTGTCATAGGCACCAGTGATAGGTTTATCACTAGTACTAGTATAACTGTTATGGTAGGTAGCTAGTCAGACAGGGACAGGGCAGAAGGCTCCCCCTGCCCCCTTACTCTCTCCCTTACCAATCAGGAATGTCAGGCAACCATCAAGTGATGGTGAGGTAGTTATTAAACTCTCTCTCTAAAATAATAATATAAAACTATCTCTCTAAAATAATAATATTTCTCTAAAATAACTATCTCTCTAAAATAATAATTAAACTATCTCTCTAAAATAATAATGTGTCACAGCCAATGAAACACCTATAATTGCTGATCAGCAGCTTCCCAATGAGATCACAGGAGTTGGGTAAGCAGGCTCAAGCATGGCCACAAAGAGGCAAAATGGCAGAGTCTAACTGGTATAACGTTTGGACTGGTAAAGGAAGACTGCCTCACGTGAGCATACATACATCTCCAGTAAACATGCTGTGCATCAACAACTCCAGTAAACACACTGCCAGAAATGGCTAATAAGTGAGCAATCATGAAATAGGTTTTCAATTTTTTAGATAGGGTAACTTTAAAAAGGTAGAGATATAGATGGTAGTGCAGTTCAAAGTATCTGCAGAATTAAAATGTCTGAGCACAATAGCACAAAGGATGGGAGGTTGGAAAGGTGCTTATGTTAAATTTGAAGTAACATAATAGTATTTCAAAGTAGCCTTTAAAGAAGTAAAGATACACATGGCAAGCCATAAGCAATTGCTGAAAAATGGAACAAAAATGTAAGTACTCGGTTGTTTCAAAAGAAGCCAACAACAGATGAGAGAAATAGAAAACAAATAGTGAAATGGTAGACTTAAATCCTACCATATTAATAATTATATTAAATATAATAGCCTAACAGACCCGTTAAGAGCTACAGATGATCAGACTTGATGAAGAAACAAGACCAAATACATGCTTCATGTTTCCATGTGAAAATTCCTTCTCCATTTTGGGAAATTTTTATATTGCAGTCAAGAAATTGGGAAAACAAGAAAAGTATAAATCTTGGGTGCAAATTCAAGCTTAACAATAAAGATAAAGATATTCCTTTTCATTACTTTTAATGGCAAAAACTGCAATTACTTTTGCACCAACCTAATAGTTTTAAGGAATTCACTGATGTCAACTCAAAAGTATGAACAGGAACTACTGATGTGCAGAGTCTAAGGTTAAAATAAACATTTACAGAAACCAGGGAAGGCAGGCCGGAGAAGAGTAGCCATAACTCCTCAGTTAGTCTCAGTCGTAGCTGTTGCCAGGCTGTAAACACGTTTGTGGAATACTCTTCAATAAGATTAGAAACGGATATAAAACTTGAATTGCAAAAAGAATATCAATCTCATTGGCAAAAATCAAAATTGAGGCAAGCAAGCAAAATATTTTTACTGTTAAAAAAGGATATAATCTGATATGAAGAAACATGTGCCCTAAAGCCCAATTTGCAAATGCTTTCGAATACACCCTTGGTCATTCAATCAACATCAATGCAAAAATAAATGAAAACTTTCCACATGTGTAAGGTTTGCCAGGAAAAAAGAGAAGAGACTAGTGCATAGGACAATTAATGCTTTGTGTGTTTCAATGTTTTAATGCTACCTTTTAGGGTATTACATTTCATGGTATTATTTTTCAAATTTTTAAGTGATTTTTGCATGGCATTTATTTTGTGCTAATATTCTCCTTTGAAATATTTTTTATTTTCGAATGTCTATGTCAGGTAGAGATTACTTTTATGTTACTGAAAAAAATCTATTTACAAATGTGGACTTTAGCAAAAAAGTGTTATGAAAAATATAGACTCATATAATTTAAGGAATTCCCCAGATTTCTTTAGAATTCTATTTTTTGTTTCTGAATATCAAAGATTAATAGATATCTACAGAAAACTTACTTTAAAAATAAATACACAAATGGTTTAAAAGAAAATGATAGGAGGAAGTATGCCATGCAGAAACTAATTATGAGACTGGCTTTACTATATTAATACCAGACAAAGCAGACTTCAGTACAGTAACTATTATCAGAGATAAAAAAGACATTTTATAAGGACACAATGCTCAAATATCAATATCAATATGTTATATAATGTATATATGTGCATATAACACACTTAAAGATGCATGCACCAAAAAATTCCTCAAAATACATAAAGCAAACATGGTAGGATTAAAAGGGCAAAGAGAAAAATACAAACTATAGTTGAACATTTCAATACTTCTGTTAGTAATTAATGGAAGAAAGGTAAAATCTATAAGGATTCAGAAATCCTGGATAAAAATATCAATCCAGTGGGACTTAATGGACTTGACATTGTTTGAACACTTCACCACTTCACCCAACAGCAGCAAAATGCTTCGCTTTTCAATGGCACATGGAACATTTGCCAAGATAAACAACATTCTAATCCATTTAAAAAAAGTTTGCATACATTTAAAAAGGTTGAAATCACACAGGATAGAGTTCCAGTATGATAAGAATTAGTAATAAATAAAGAGATCTAACAATCTCCAAATATTTGGAGAAATTATTTCTGGGAATCTCATGGATCATAAAAGAAGTCACAAGAGAAAATCCAAAACAGTTTTAACTAAATGAATATGAAACACAACATACATATTCATCAGGTGCAGCTAAAGCAATTCTTTAGAGGAAAATGTATAGCTTTAAATGATTACATTAGGAAAAAAAGGTCTAAAATAAAAGATATAAGCTTATACCTTAAGAAACTAGAAAATTCAGGAAAATTAAATCCAAATAAGTAGAAAAATAATAATAAGCAGAATTAATAAAATATCAATATACAAACTATGGAAAAAGTTAATGAAACTAAAGTTGTTTGACTAGATTAGAAAAATCAACAAACTTCTAGATAGACTGATCAAAATAAAAGAGAAGACACAGATGGAGATTAACAGTAATAAAAGAGGGTATAGCCTCTCTTTAATGTTGATCTCCTATCAACATTTAAAAGATAATAAAGGAATGGTGTGAGCAAGTTAGTATAAATAATTTCAACAACTTAGAAATAATAAAAGACATCAAAAGGCGTACATTGCCAAAAACACAAGAATAGATACAAAATTTAAATAGCCCTATATATTATCAACAACAACAAAGTAATTAAACAACTTATCGCAATGAAAACTACAAATCCAGATGGATTCCTTGGTGAATAAACCAAACATTTAAATAAGTATTTTTGCATCTTTCATGAGAGTTGAATTCCAAAGTCTGCATAGATTCTTAGCTCCAAGCATCAGAAATAAAGTCAGACTAATTTAGGATTAAAAAAAAAAAAAAAGGACTAAAAAGGTTTTGAGTAACCTTTCTATCCAGAAGGATTGTAGAGCCAGGTTTGGTAATTGTGGACTGAGAAGGACGCTCCACTTACCTCAAGAGAGGTGCCACGGTCACACGACTGAGTCCAGACGCCACAGCCTATGCTGCCAACACCACAGACACCATACTCCTGTCACTGGTGTTGTCATTATGCTGTTGGTGCCTCGGGAAGTAAAGTGTGGACTGTTTTGCTACCACCACACTCTGCAGAATGAATTTCTTGAAGTCTCCACTTTATTGGTTCCTTACGGTTCAATTCAAAGACTCATGTCCCTATTCCCTCTTTGCAAGAAAAGATAGAAAAAATATTTGTTGATCTCTATAAAGGCAGGTGGACTTTGCCTCATAAAGAAGTGTGATCTGATGCTGGGACAATTATAATAGCACATGCCTAATAATGCGTGTAAGTTAAAAATGAAATTGCATCTGATCAAAAATTGCCTTAAAAATTATTAAATCATCCAGTTTTCTGTCCATATACAGGTATGTCAGTTTTCAATAAATCCAACAGGTCCACTTTTTCTACAGAGGGAATAAATTGTTGCTACTTCCATTGAGCCGCAGATGATGTAGCTGACTTGCACTGAGGTCATATAATAGGAAATCTATATGTGTATGTTTGTTTATTTTAAAGCCCTACGCTCTCACAAGGGTGGTAAGATGCTCACACCACCATCGACTGAGAGAATGACAAATAGTACCAGTCACTCCACTTAAAATATTATTTTTATTTTTCCTCTTCTTTCTCCTCTCCCACCACTACCCAGACCCCCCTCCTGCTCTCTCTCCTCCTCCCAAAGAAAGAATAGCATCAGTTTGTTGCTTATATGATGGGACTCAGCTGTTTCTCTGTAGCTTCCTGACAGCTGGGGCAGAGATTTTATCAACACTTCCTTACATCACTCTTTTGCAACAGTTCCTAAAAGTTCAGAAAAAAAAAAAGTTGACCTTTTCCTTTTATAGATGGTCAAGCTGAGGCCCAAAGAAAAGTGAACCTTGCAGAAAGAACAGTGCAGGGCTGTGGCTGTCAATACTGGAACCCAGGCTGCCTCTTAATGTATCTTCCTGTCTACATTTTCTTGCTTTCAGGAGTCCAGACTTTCAGACAAGAAGCTGGACTCTCTTGGCATTAAGAGTTCGACAAAGCCATTGTTCTGAATCTGTTCTCTGCCTCCCAGCCCTGTGATAAGAATATCCTAGAAACTGGATTTTTTCTATAAAAAACATTTCCCCATGTGGACTGTGTACATTCTGCCTCAAATTCTCTTTGGCAGTTTCACAGTTTAAAAATACTTGAGGATCTCTTTAACTTCGTTTCTCCTCCTCATTGTAAAACTTCACTTTTCACTTGTGTTTCCTCCAGGAACACCCTCCACCCGGCTGGAGCAACACAGCGCTCTCTTCCCCTTTCTCGTCACTCCTGATTTCCTCCACGATCCGCTTCCCTTGGCAACATCTTTTCAAACCCCATGCTTGGATTCATTCTCTTCAAATCGAATCCAAAGTGTGAAGACAGAACGTAAACCTTTGTCTACGTGCTTTTTTGCAAGCCTCTAATTAGATTCAAATATGAAAACATCTATCCAAAGCATCTGGGAAATCATCCCTGATTCCCTAAAAAATAGATACATCAGCTGGACCACAGCTCAAGGAGAGCTACTGAAGGTTAGATGTGGAAAAAAAAAAAAAAGGCATGTGAAATAATCTGAGGGTAATCTAAATAATGGTTAGGAATTTCTGACACTACTATGATTTTTCCCCCTGGGACTCAGGTGCAGAATTGAATTCATTGTAATTGAATTCATAGTAAGCTTCAATTTATGGCACATTGTCATCATTGACCTATGCAAGATTCCATGGTTTTGCTTATTTATTTATGTATTTATTTATTTGAGACAGAGTCTCACTCTGTCACCCAGGCTGGAGTACAGTGACATGATCTTGGCTCTCTGCAACCTCCACTTTCCAGACTCAAATAATCCTCCCACCTCAGCCTCCCAAGTAGCTGGGACTCCAGGCATGTGCCACCACACCCGGCCAATTTTTTGTAATTTTTGGTAGTGACTGTTTTTCACCGTGTTGACCACGCTGGTCTCAAACTCCTGACATCAGGTGATCTACCAGCCTCAGCCTCACTAAGTCCTGGGATTACAGGCGTGAACCACCACATACAACTAATTTTTCTTTCTTTCTTCTTCTTTTTTTTTTTTTTAAGTAGGGACAGGGTTTTACCATGTTGGCAAGGCTGATCTTGAACTGCTGACTTCAGATGATCCACTTGCCTCAGCCTCCCAAAGTTCTGGGATTATTGGCGTGAGTCACCATGCCCAGCCAGATTCCTTGGTTTTGATTTGTCTATTTATTTATTCTCTTTTAACCCAATTCCCTTCCTTTTATAGACAATCATTGCAGTGTGTTTAATGCTTATTTGTTCTTTAGTATGTGTTCTTTTCTTTGAGATAGGGTCTGGTTTTGTCAGCCAGTCTCAACCACCCAGGCTCAAGTAATCCTCCTGCCTCTGCCACCTGAGTAGCTGGGACTACAGGCACACACCACCACACCTGGATATTTACTGTTATTATAATTATTTGTAGAGATAGGTTCTTACTCTATTGCCCAGGCTGGTCACCTACTCCTGGGCTCAAGTGATCCTCCCAGCTCAGCCTCCCAAAGTGTTGGGATTACGGGAATGAGCCACCACATCCAGCCTTGTATAGGTTCCTGACCAGTGTATATTGCTATTGTGAATGTATATTAATTGATATAAATGGTAAGTTCCCTATTGCTATGTGAATCCATTTCTTTGAATCACTACACATTTTCACATTTTACTTACCTTCCTCAAACTGGCTTCCAATTCCTGCCCCTAACAATTAATATTGCGACCAACATCCATACTGTGCCTGCTGGGGTCCCCTGTGAGAGCTTCTGGGAGAGACGTTTCAAGTGGTAGAATTTCTGGATCATAGAGTATGGTGGTTACAATTGTGGGCCACCCAGGTATCCTGTTCAGGACCAAGGGAGCCTCAGCAGCTGCCAATGGCTCTCAACTGAATCCTGCCCCAGGGGACTAAGAGATGTCCTGGCCCTAGGTCCTGGGACTTGCCCCTTTGTATCTGATGGGGCAACGTAGACAGCTCTGAAAGTCCATCCCAGCTCCAGAGCTCCCTTACTGTAAGATCATGGAATAGCTGAGGCCTCTGTGGTGAGTGTATTTCAGTTCAACTTCTACCAATTTCACTCCCTTGAATGTTAATTCTGAACCTGCTCCCTGGGAAATTTCCTGCATGCACCGTATACTCTGCAACCAACCTGAGTTACAGACAGTATGTGCACTGAAACCAGTCATGGCTGCCCTCCAGGGTGGATATGGGATACAGCCAGCACTCCACCAGCCCTGCAGAAATGTCCTACCTTCCCGCATCCCTGTGAACACTTGGGATTTTCTAGTAGTATAGGTTATTATTTTTTTAACAAATGTTTTAGGCATAAAGTGGTATCATTTTGTTTCAACTTGCATTTCTCTGATTATTAATGATTTCCAGTCTCTCTTTTTATATGTGTTAACTTTTATAGTTAAGTGTAATTTCATAAATTGTCTGAACAGACCGGGCACAGTGGCTCATGCCTGTAATCCCAGCACTTTGGGAGGCTGAGGCAGGTGGATCACCTGTGGTCAGGAACTCGAGACCAGCCTGACCAATATGCGTAAATCCCATCTCTGCTAAAAATACAAACATTTGCTGAGGGTGGCGGTGCATGCCTGTAGTGCCAGCTATTTTTGAGGCTGAGAAGGGAGAATTGCTTGAACCCGGGAGGCGGAGGTTGCAGTGAGCTGAGATTGTACCACTGCACTCCAGCCTGAATGGCAGAGTGAGACTCCATCTCAAAAAATAGAAATAAATAAATAATTAATAAATAAATAGTCTGAACATCTAATTTGGCTGCTTTCCTTTTGGGGTTGTTGTCTAGGTACGAATCCCTTTTCAGGTGAAAATACTGCAAAATCGTCTCCCATTAACTGTCATTCGTTTATTAACTTCATCCAAGACGTCCTTCATTGACCCAAAATCCTTAATTTTCAGGTGATCAAATTTTTAAAAGTTTTTTTGGTCTATTGTTTGTATTTTCGAAGTTCTGTTTAAAATGTCATAGAAATACTATATTCTTTTCTAATGATATTTTTTACCTTTCACATTTACACTTCACATTTTCACGTTTTAATCTATTTAGAGCCCCCTTGACCTTGATATTAAGAAGAGATCTTGTTTTATATTTCTCTTGAGTGATCTAGCTTGCCCTAGATCAGTGCCATTATTTGTTTATTGGTCTATTTTTTCTTTACCAATACCACACTGTTTATATTATGTTGACGTTGTAATATGACTCTATATTTGGTACAGTAATTTTTGCCTCTTCAATTTTCTTTTTTATTGTTGAATTAGCTATTTTGTGTATTTACCAAATTTTAGAGAAATTTTAAAGTCAATATAAATTTTAGAGTAAACATCTATTTTTTTCAAATCCCAACAGGAATATTCATTTCGATTGGATTAAATATATAGATTAAGTATATAAGGGCTGGCTTGCTTATATGATTATCTACCAGGGTTATTGAATTATTATTTCTGTATCCTTTATGTGTTGTTGCTATTGTAAGTGGTATCGTACTTTAAAATTATATTTCCTAATCGGTGATAGTTGATAAAAAGAAATACCACTATATTTCGTAGTTTGATGTTCTATCCAACATTTCTGCTGAATTTAATTTTTCCACATTTACTGAGATACAATTGACAAATAAAATAACTTTTTCATTCATTAAAACAGGTTTTCTGTTAATTTTGGATTTTTCTGTTTAAAGAAAACAGAATATTGGATTTTTCTTTTTCTCTTAAATTCTGAGGAAATAACTTGATCATTCATTACAGCAGTTTTTCTGTTGATTTTGGATTTTTAAAGACATACGCGAGACTGGGAAGAAAAAGAGGTTCAACTGGACCCACAGTTCCACATGTCTGGGGAGGCCCCAGAAACATGGCAGGAAGCAAAAGGCACTTCTTACATGGCGGCAGCAACGTGCATTTGCTTGGTTAGTGATCATGTCATCCAAAAATGATGATGACTTAAAACATGGTCCAACCCATTCTCTTCTAACTTGGCTCTCTTTTAACTACTGACGTCGTGGAAAACCCATGCTGCATTCTAATACTTTTTTCCTCAATACCAAAGTAAATAAATTACCTCTTATTTTTACTTTGCAGAAGAGTTGAATTATAATTAGGTGTCAAAACTTTCTTTAAGAAAAGTGCAGGATGGAAGCAGGATAACTCCAAACGTATTAGTATATGCCTTTCAGTCTTATTTGTGACTTTCTCCCAAAGTGTTTCTGTTCCATTAACTCTGTCCTGGCCACTCAATGTGACGTTTGCTCCCAGTTAGGATCCTCAGCCTTAGGCAGTCTCCCGGGTTTCCACTTGCTTTCCTGTGCTTCTGCCATGGCTATGAGAAGGCCATGCTGGGAACAGTGATCTTAAGAGACTCATGGAGCTGAACTGCCCCAGCCTGGTCCACCAGGCCAGTCTAGCTGACTTTCAGATGCAGGAACAAACCAGCCCAGCCAAAATCAGTGGAAGTGCCCAGCCAAGATCCACCAGTCTCCAGGTCGTCCCACTGACACCTGATCTGGATAAATGCTATTGCTCTGGGTATTCAGGTGACTGCAATGCGTGGTGACTAGTTTAGTTACACAGCAATTGCCAGTTGCAAATACGTCACATATTAATGCTCTCTTTAGCCACCCTCCAAGGTAAAAATCTTGCCACTAGGTATTAGTTTGTTTCCATAATGCTGATGAAGAATACCCGAGACTCCAAGAAAAAGAGGTTCAACCAGACCCACAGTTCCACATGGCTGAGGAGGCCCCAGAATCATGGCAGGAAGTGAAAGGCACTTCTTACATGGTGGCAGCAAGAGAAAATGAGGAAGATGCAAAAGCGAAACCCCTGACAAAATCATCAGATCTCGTGAGACTCACTCACCATCAGGGGAAGAGTATGGGGGAACCCGTCCCCATGATTCAAACTGTCTTCCACTGGGTCCCTCCCACAACATGTGGGAAATATGGGAGAACAATTCAAATGAGATTTTGGTGGGGACACAGAGCCAAACCATATCAAAGGGACATGAGCCAAATCGTATCCTCTACTCCTGTTCACCAAGGCCCCTGCCCATAGCCCCAGTGTCCCACCCATTCTTCAGGACATTATTGTCATACTTACACACTGCCAGCACAAGTGAGATAGAGTCCTGAGGCTCAATGGGGTCCCGGTTATTTTCCCAAGATGTGGACATAGTTCAGTTCCCCCAGAGGACCCAGGAAGCCCTGAATAGCTTGGCCCTCAAATGCTGCCTTCACAAAAAAGAACCCTGAATAATCCACACATGTCCCATGCCTCTCAAACTGCTTGGAAACATAAATGGTTATATACACATTGTTCTTTTCACTTGAGGTCCCCAAGTGAAAAGAACAACGTATAAGAAGGCCTATATTCTCAGATTTTTGTTACCGACCATTTATTCTACCTAAACTTTGGCAAGTGGGTTTGCTGCAAGGGATGTTGTCGGAGCCTGCGGCTGCCAGGTTGATGAGCCCAGCCGGTGTTCTTAGCTGGAAATTATGATTTTTTAAACTCATTCTTATTGTTGTCCACTTGGCAATTTTGCTGCTGTGCTGTAGGCCCTAGTATCAATTTTAGTTGAAAATGCTGCAAAAACAAAAAGGTAATGCCACGTCCCACACTGTTTCAAAAGGTTTTTTAAGTGGAAAAGGTATTTAGTATTTTTAATAAGCATCTTCAATACTATTGAGTTGGTTTCTTTGTTAATATCACAAGATTAATTATGCTGTCAGACACTTTCAAGGCCTGCTTAACAAAGATTCAGTGATATAATGGTTTGCTTTGCGCTGCCTTTTTTCTGCATAGCAATCACAATCAGCATTAGACAATTTAAAACCCTTTCACCAGCCGGAAGTTCTGAAGAGCCTTTTAATCAACAAAAGTAATTTTGCAAACAACTAGATACAGCATTTTTCATATTAACTAACTTGCATTTAAATTCTGCAGGCTTGATTCTTCCTGGATCTTTGATTCCAGGAAACTAGGATATTCCCATGGCCTAGAATCTGAAAGTGAGGATCACACACACTCTCTGCCCTGGGTACCCCTGAAATGTTAAAGTCCTGTTACCCTGTTCTGCTTGTTAAAAAGATAGCATTAATACCCAAATGTAATTCATTCATTTTAATTATCCCATTATCCCTTAATATACATAACTCATCTAATCAGTTACATTCTTTCTTTTTTTAAATACGGTTACTTAGAGAGCTTCATCTTGTTATTTAATAAATACAACTTGTGTTAGTGTGTCAAAATTTTTTATCGTTTAAAAATGTTGCTTTTTTTAAAATGTATGAATATCTTGGGTTAGAAAATTCTATTAGCACCACCGTGAGATTTTAAAATTCAATTTTTTTGAGATTGACAATAACTGAGTCAAAGCCGAAGTTCTCTGCTCACAGGGCGGCAGCCCCTACAAAACTAAAGGTTTTGAGGTTTTGTACATGAAAGATAGCTTCTTTGGGACCCCTAGCAGGGAGACACGTTTAGCATTTTTTTTTTTAATCAGGCACATTTTAAAAATGAAACTAACCCGTTAATGACACCTTTAAAACATTAATTTTAAAAAAAAAAAGAGGAGGAAATAAAGGCCCAGCCAGTAGCAGTAATTTGTACCATTGCTGTGTGTAGTAATTAGCGACTGAAGCAGTGATTCCCACACCCCAAACCCTCGTGTGTTTGACACTATTTCAACCCTGGCGAGAAGTGACCCAGGGATCTGGAGCCACAGGACACGAGGAGCAAGTCCTGTCACAAGAAATAACAGGGTCAGGAGACACGACTAATGAAGTCATAGCAACTGGTGCGCAGAGCCAATCAGAGGAGGCGCCAATCTGTAAATGAGGATGTAATTAGCAGAAAAAATAACATGCTTTGGTTGAATTCGAGGGGAGCCTGTAATGACTGGATATTGAGAAAGATTCCGAAAGATTAGAGCAAACATTATGCAACAAAGAATACCTAATTAGGGGAAAAAAGTGAATATGCCTTAATTAGAGGGAAATACATGATTGAAAGACGCAAAGTTGTCTTTTAATATGAATGCAGCCATGAAGGTTAGCGTGTGTTTCCTGGTTCCGCGTAGCAAGGCACTCTGTGAATCATCGGGCGCAGCGCACTCACATCTCTTTGCAGTTGGTGCTCTCTGCAGGGAGACACAAAGGAGCTCCTGGGCACCTCTTGCTCCTGTGAGTGGATGACCCGTGGTGCGTACAGCACATGTAGTTTCCTGTCTTGACCCCAAAATACTCCCTCCTCCTGGAGCATGAACACCCCCACAACTTGTCTCGGTGCTTAGAAAGCAGGAAACAGATCATCATGTGCAAAAAAATATATGTGTCCATGTGTCAGCATCGAGGCATGCAGCTTACCTTGGATGCTTTCCTTTTGGATCTGTAACTGGCAAGGTGGATATTTTGTTTAGAGAACTGAAGCACAGCCTCCTCCTTCCAGACCACCCACCCCGAGTAGGTTTGTCTTGTCACCCCAGCAGGAGCGTTTTTAGGATCCTTGCAAATCATACTTCCTTCACGATAGTAGACATTTCAAAACTACAAGCAGCTACTAATTTTTTCCCCTAATAGACAAACTACATGTTGTTTTAGTTCCTCTCTTTTTTCCTTTTTGTCAACCTGTTCTGAGTATTGATTTTCGTTTATTTTACACGATTCTTAATTGTCATTATTAGCACATCTATGGCGCATCCCCTGGCTTAAATATGCCCTGTCAATTTTGCAGCATATTTATAGATTAATTTAAATGTGTTTTTAAATTTATGACTGCATACCTTTGGTATGTTTGTAACATTAAAATACTTCTGGTACAGAATTTTTTAATTAAAACTATTCATCAAAGGAAGTCCAGGTAGCAAGCTTCTCCTTGTTTGCGGTGGGGGATCTGGCAGCTAGAGCCAGAAAATAATAGGTCAATTAAAAAAAAATCTAAAGATAGCATTTTCAAAGACCCAATTGTTTAATGAGAATTTACCAACCGATCCCCCAAATTAAATTATGAACTTGATTTTTAGTTATGGGCATCAGGGCTGCAGATGGCAGAAAAAGAAAAAGAAGAGGCCAGGGAAGGGAGCCACTCCTGCCTAGATTTCCTGCCAGCAAGGTTTGCTTCTCAGAGTCTGGCGAGCGGGGCAGCAGGGACCATGTTTTAGAAATTGACACCCTGAAACCATTGGGAAGTCTGCATTGAGTCCCCACAACTCTATTTTCCCCTACCATGCCAGCTTTGTTTGTACCTCTTAAAACCCACAGCCCCAGCTTGGGCAAGCTTCTCTCTAGGAGAAAGCAAGGAGGGCTCTGAGCTGCTACAGAAACAGCCTTTGGTGCTCACGGAATAGGGAAAAAGAGTCCCTTGGTTCTTTGCCCATGTGTGCTACTAATTCCCTTTGCTGCGCTGTCAGCTGTCAGGAGAAGAGGAGGGCCGTCGGAAACAAACAGTGCACCTGTGGGGCCCATAACTGATGCTTCCTCCCCCGATGCTGCTGTTACTGGTTCTGCACAAGGTGCAATGCTGAACGAGACCACTGGCCTCGAATTCCAGGGAGGCAAACATGTAATTAACGTGATTAAAAAGCCAAACATCACCCCACCATGGGATTATGGGCCACTGGGTCTAACTCCCAGAAATAACTGGACACTTTGTGGTTCTCAGACAAGGAATGGGTAAAAAGATATGCCCATTTTCCTTCTAGTGGGCCAGGCAGGTCAGAGTACAAACTTGATGTCCGGTCGTTGAAATTCCTGTCTTCCTATCTTACTCTATTTTGAATTTGCCTTAATTTTTTAGTATTTTCCTCCTATTTTTTGTCAGTTAAAAAAAAATAGCTGGTTGTGCCCTAGATCCCAGTAATCAATTTTGCATTTCTTACACTTTAAAAATACCATTTCCTAAAAGTAAAAAATGATGTTTTTCATCAGCACCCATAATTTCATATTATTTTATAAATCTTTTTTCTATTTCCCATTTTCTACAATTTGTAAGTCCGCCTTCTTGCTCTGATGATCCCAGACCCCCTCCAATCAACTGCAAACAGACACGATATTTTAAAATTGGTGAATTATTTGGGATACTTCTCACAGATATGGAACGAGTAACATTGATACTCGATTATTATTTTTCTAGTTTTAGAATCCTGCTGACTTGGGGGTGGACATTTTAGTGACAGAGCTAAATCTCTGTCCCGAAATAAACCATGTAAATAATAAAACATTTTTCAGCCATCTAACATTAAGTAGACCATGTCAAATGTATTTCAAGTCAGATGCTAGAAAAATGGGAGTGTTGTATACATTTACCAGCGGCATCTTGAGTGGGCTGGATGGCTGGATGTAGGGAAGCCGGGGGAATCACCCACTCGGTCTCCTTACCTGGCCTGAGCCACTCCTGGGCATGCCAGGGACAGAGTGGCCTACAGGAAAGCTATTTTGTGCACATCCTGCCATTCGCTTCCCGATTTATTTCCGATGTGAGCTTTTATCAAAATGTCCCCACTGACGGAGGAGGCAAAGGCAGATAATAATAGAGATAGCTAATGGAGCAGGGTTGCATTGGAATTGGACCAAATCCTCCTTTTACTCGACTTTGAATGCTAAATGAATCACTCAGATTTATATGGAGGTAGAGGCTCCACAAGGTCCGCATCAGGGCAAAATAGGGTTACAATTCAATAAAACGCGTGGCAATGCTTTATTGACTAATGAACCTACCGTGCCGCCAACTGCTGTATTTTACTGTCTCAGCCCATAACCGCCTGGCAATTACATCGTGAGTGTTTGCTAAGGACGTGCCTGTCTTTTCCCCAGATCTGGAAACAGGTTCAGCGAGAGAAGCTCCGGAAAAGCAGGTGGCACACCTTTCCCAAGTCTTCTGGGGCTAAAAGCCAGGCACAGATAATAACAGTGCAAACAGTTGATGCTGCTATTTTTAAATAAGCTGTTATTATTGACTAACAGAGGTTGTCGTGGGTGGGATGACAAAGCCTCCAGTGCCAGAGAGTTGCCGCAAAGACTTCCACCGGAGAGCTCGTTAATGAGCAGCGGCTAAGTGCAGAGTTAAACGCCTGCCGCCATGCTTTCTGCTCCGTCTTCCGTGGCGGAGGGCTGGGCTGCGGGCCGGGTGCTCCAACCATAATGTCTTCAGCCCCTGCCATCCTCGAAACACGTTGCCTATGGGCATAGCTTGTCATCAGGTTAGGTGAGGAGCCCAGGGCACGAGGCTTTCCACAGCAGAGAAGGTGGCTGTTTGCCAACAACCATGAGTGTTTTTTTAATATTGAAAGCTACAGTGGTCGCCACTGTAGGTAGCTCTGCTCTCACAATCCAGAGTCCGCATGTGTCCAAATGCATGAGCTAAAGCAACTTCCAGGGGACTCTTTGCACACTTGCATGCATGTACACATGCACATGTGCACGTGCACACACGCACACACACACACACACACACAGATGGGCTGTTTCCTCCGAATCGTTCTGTGCCTTAGTGCTCTGCATGAGCTAGAGCAATTCCCAGGGGACTCTTTGCACACTTGCATGCATGCATCCGTGCGCACGTGCACACACACACACACACACACACACACACACACACACACACACACACACAGAGAGATGAGCTAAGTTTCCTCTGAATTGTTCTGTGCCTTAGCGCAGTTAAAATGAATTTGAGTTTAGGAAAGTTTAGCGCTTGTGGTCCCCGGTTCCTACTGTGATGTCAGAAGTACGCCCAGGCCCCAGCAAGGTAGAATTAGCAGAGAGGGCTTCTGCTGTCCTCTGACAGGCTGGGCGAGAGAGGACCAGTGGAGCACGCGGGGGATGACCCATACCACCCTTAGCCCCGGCTCTGTGTGTCTGCTTTTGTTTGTTGGTTTGGTTGTTGGTCAGATGATAAACAAGATCTCATTCTGTCACCCAGCCTGGAGTGCAGTGGTGCAATCATGGCTGACTGCAGCCTTGAATTCCTGGGCTCAAGCAATCCTCCTGCCTCAGACTCCTTAGTAGATAGGACCACAGGGGCACACCGTTATGCCTGGGTAATTTTTATTTTTATTTTTTATAGAGACAGGCTCTTGCTATGTTGCCACACTAGTCTTGAACTCCTGGTCTCAAGTGATCCCCTGCCTCAGCTTTCCAAAGTGCTAGGATTGCAGGCACGTGCCACGACACCCAGCTAATTTTTGTATTTTTTGGTAGAAACAGAGTCTCACTATGTTGGCCAGGCTAGACTCAAACTGCTGGGCTTAAGCAATCCTCCCATCCTAGCCTCCTGAAGTGCTGAGATTACAGGTGTAGGGTGCTGCACCCATTCAAATGCTGCTTCAGAACTGCTTGGCACATGTGTAGTGATGTGTTGGGGAAGAAATATTGAAGCTCATCGATTATTTAGAGCAAAGGCTAGTTGCAGAATGATTCAAGGAGTATGGTTGCATCTTTAAATATTTTTTAAAACATCAAAACTTACTGAATATATTTGCACATTAGTAAACGTGTATGAATAATCTAGAAAGAGCCACATCAACCTGAGAGTAATGCTTGTTTTTATTACACAGTGCTAACCTAGTGCCAGGCACTGTTCTAAATATTTCACATACATTAACATGCATGTGATGCTCACAGCAATCCTATGGGGCAGGTACCTTCTGAGTTTCATTTTACAGAATGGGGAGTTAAAGCACAGAGAGGTGAAGTCACTTGTCCAAGATCACACAGCACAAAGCAGCAGAATGAGGATTTAACCCCAGCCCTCTGGGCTCTAGAATCCATGCCAAGAATCCTGCAACATGTGCCTCTGCTTCGGACAAGGTTGTACTTAGATGGGATCAAGTTCACAGCAGTGATAAAAGGGAGTTTCAGCCTGAGCTCTGTGTTTCAGCTTTCAGCTAAGATCATCAGCTCTTATTATTTGTGAACTGTATCATGTTATGTTTGCATGAATTATGGAAGCCCAGCCTGAACACCACCGTGTGATGTCAGAGCTGGTGCTTGATTTTATGGTTTGATCAGTTTGGCAAAGTAAGTGCAGTCCCAGTTGTTGCAGACTAATGAGAATTGCTGAGAGAGACTTGCTATGAGTAGGGGATGTGCTCTCTCCAAGGATAGGCTGCCTGGCACACAGCGGCTGGATGTATGAGGGTTCACCGTGCCAGGTGAGGGGATCAGCCCATAGCCCATGCCAAGGCAGGCTGGCCAAAGAGGACACAACACACTGGGTGGGAGTGATTGCCACTCATACACTGTGAGCAACTTTTTACATCATGTATCTTCGAGTGCTATTTCCTTTTTGGCATTGAAATTTTACTTATAAGAGGATGATGCCTGGGGAAGGGGACCTGTCCAGCTTCAGTGGCTCAATTCCCTTCCGCCAGCCAGGGCGCCCCATCAACAGTGTGTCTGCTAATGAGTTTTCTGCATTTACCAGAAGAGAGGCTGGCCCAACCCCGTCTCATCTCATTGCCAAGTCAATGGGGAAACACCTGGCCGTGAGGAGGGAACGATTCACCTCTGCTCACATTCCAAATGCAAAGCCCAGTGCTGGGGACATAATGGGAATTTGTGACACTCGGTGGAGAACTTGGGCCCATAAACCATAGGCAGTATGTAGTCACTCATCTATGACAGACATAATAGGGATAATTGTCACTTAATAAGTAATCCAAGGCTAATTAAATATTACTAATATACATTGCAAAGATTTTTTTCTTTCTTCTCCTACTCTTCAGGATGTCCTGCTTGAAAGGGTGCAGGGGCCACTCCTGCAGGTAGAAAATTAGGAAAACAATGAAAAATTCCATTGCAATGGGGCTGAGAAAAGCCACTCACTCACTTCTTGGGATCCCTTCAGCACCTTGTGAAAGAAAAATATCCTGGGCCCCCAAAATCACTAAGGAAAACTCAAGCTGGAAACTGCTTGGGGTAAACCTGCCTTCCATTCTATTCAAAGTCACCCCTCTGCTCTGTGAGATGGATGCATAACCGATTTACCTCCTTTGGAAGGGTTAATCAGAAACTCAAAAGAATGTAGCCTTTGTGTCTCACCTATCTGTGACCTGGAAGCGCCCTCCCCACTTTCAGTCTTCCTGTCTTTGCTTCAAGTTGTCCTGCCTTTCCAGACTGAGCCACATGTCACCCTAAAATGTGTAAAGCCAGGCTGTGCCCTGACCACCTTGGGCACATGTCATCAGGACTTCCTGAGGCTGTGTCGTGAGCGTGCCCTCAACCTTGGCAAAATAAACTTTCTAAATTAAGTGAGACTTGTCTCAGATTTTCTGGGTTCACAGCCTATAAAGGCAGGTAGGTCCACGGAACTTGGGGAGGGAATGGGGAGGAATGGCCTGGATGTCCCTGAGGATTTGCGGTCAGTGTGGCCAAGGTATAAGCCGTGCCTTGCCCACCTCTCCTCCCACATAACAGTCTCTTCACTGGCAGATGCCATATACCTGATGGATTCACGTGCAGCACGAGGTACTCAGCAATGCATTAGAAATCCTGTTGGAATAAACAAATCCTTTATGCTTGAGATGGGCTGACTCTGAGGGAGAGCTCTGCTTGCTCCAGGATGGAAGGACGTAGCAGCTACACCATGCAGTGGACCCCTTTAGGAACAAGAGATGCATTCCCTGACTTCTGAGAAGGCGGGTCCTTGACAGCTTTCAGCTGAATTCCTCTCTAAGAGTTGACCTCTGCTAGAGAAGGCTGGCTCCCCAAGATCATACCACTCCCTGGCTGCATGACGATTCAACAGAGTACTCCCGTACTTACCTACCTGCCCCCTGCCACTGTACACTGGACTCTGGCGAAGCAGGGCCTGCCCCAGGGATATTTATGAGATGACCTCTGAAGGGCTGTCCTTGGGCAAGGCCTATCAAGAGGTGGCGAGAGAGAGTCAGGCGCTACAAGTGGTATGCACCTGTAGTCCCAGCCCTTTGGGAAGCTGAAGCGGGAGAATCACTTGAGCTCAGGAGTTCGAGGCTGCAGTGAACTATGATCCTGCCACTGAGCTCCAGCCTGGGCAACAGAATGAGACATTGTCTCTAAAAGAAAATACAAATAAAAAAAAGAGATAGAGGGTGCAGGATAGGGCCTGAGAAAGAGCCCAGCAGGACATGGGCTCAGAAAAAGCCTGACCTTGGCTGCGTGGAGAGAGGATTCTGGAACACAGCCTGCAACTGGCAGCAATGGCCTGGCCTTTCATCTCAGCCGGTCACTGGCTGTGGCTACCCTGGGAGGGGGTGACAGGGACATAGCTTCCCAGGCATGGCAGCCCCCATGCAAGAGGCAGTTCCCCAGAGCAGGGGCACCTATGAACCGTGGCCACACTTGCTGCACTTGGAGGAGGAGGCCACTGACTGCCAAGAGCCATCTGGAGGGGACCACACTGTTTGTCCCAATGCCGGAGAGCCAGTGTGTCCCCTATGAACCGTGTCCGCCCGGGCCCACTGACTCATCCTCCCGTTTCCTGTTTCCACCGCAGAATCCACGCCCACGCTTCCCATCACGGATCAGCTTTTAAAGAAAGATAACTGATATCCGCATGGGTTGAAAACCCCTTCTCATCACAATCTTCTTGTTTCCTGAGCACACTGAAGTACGTGGGACTGGCATTGCTATTCCGTTTCACAGCCAGCCAGCACTGAGCCCTAAGAGAGGCAGGGTTTCACATGAAGCCACCCAGTGAGAGGCAGAGCTGAGCTCAAATCCAGCCCTCCAGTGTGTGACCTCTAGCCTGGGTTCTGGAAGGCAGGCAAAGGCTCCCATAATGCTGCCGCCAGGAGAGCTGCCCATGTCATTATTTGTGCGGTGTACAGCCTGCGTAGCCGTCTACTGAAGCCCTGCCCCTGTTCATACTGACTTGAGCTGCGGTCAGACCCCCGTGGTGACCTGGATGATTAATGCTAGCATAAGCCGGCCACATGGCATGGGTCTACTGCACCCTTTCCTGCATCCCACTAGCTTTATTTCCTTCTCACAGTGTCCATTCCTCAAAACTCCAGCTCTCACTGGTTTTTGGCTTGCCAGTGTAGCTCTGCTTCTAACTGGATCTGTCTACCTGAAACTGGCCTGCCACCTGGAAGTCCCCTGCCCTCTGACACTGTTCTTAGATCCCATTCCTGGAAGGACAGTGGTTCAACTCATCTTTTGCTGCGGGGTCAGAGGTCAGTGGCCAGTGTAGGGATTGTAGCAGATGGGCATCATCCCAATGCAATGAAGGGCATGGCCAGGACACAGGTGGGTGTGCCTGGGACAAAAGAGCAGCTGGTGCCCTTCACGAGGTCTGTGCACAGGACAGGCTCCATGCTCCCCGCAGTGCAGAGAGACCAGAGCATCACCTCTCAAGAAGTTTGGGAGAAGATTCTCACACTGATGAGTGATTGAATAAAGGCTTCCCCCATTCTCAATTCTGTGATTCTAGGGTCCAAATTGTAACCCTTTAGAAATAAACAGAACAACAACTCACCATCCAGATAATTGTCCCATTTGGTGAAGTTTTTCCAGCCCAGCCTTCCAAGAAAGAGTCTGCCAACAGGCTGTAGCTAGGATCTTCGCGGGTCCCAGTGATCTACAATGCCGTAAGTGACAGACACACGGTTTTCTATAGGATTGGCATAAACAGTCTGGTACGTGTCACCATCCAGCCCCTGGAGTGAAGTAGGCTTTAGTCTCAGGGTGATTGACCTACCTTGACAGAGAAGAAAGATTTCATTTAAAAAAAAAATGGGGCACTGGACTTGAAGTCAGAAGACTTGCACTGTGGCATTGACCAATTAGGGGGGTCTCTCCGAGCTGCTGTTCTTTCATCTGAAAAAAAATGAGGATGGCTGGGCACAGTGGCTCACATCTGTAATCCCAGCACTTTGGGAGGCTGAGGCAGGCAGATCACAAGGTCAGGAGTTCAAGACCAGCCTGGCCAACATGGTGAAACTCCGTCTCTACTAAAAATACAAAAATTAACCAGGTGTGATGGTGGGCGCCTGTAAGCCTAGCTATTCAGGAGACTGAGGCAGGAGAATTGCTTTAAACCTGCGAGGTGGAGGTTGCAGTGAGCCGAGACTGCGCCACTATACTCCAGCCTGGGTGACAGAGCAAGATTCCGTCTCGGAAAAAAACAGTGGAGGTGGGGGGAGGTGGATGGTGACTCTATCTGGCCTGCCTCCCAGGTGGTTTTAGAAATCAGATGGGTAGATGTTTGTGGAAGCTGAGTATGCCCATGGGCACTCTGCATAGGTGAGCATGTGCCTGACATTGACAACTCTGGGCTTGTACCTGCCCTGACCCTCTCCTGGGCTGGAGCTGAAGGAGGCCCTGATGTCACCTCTATCTGGTTCCCCACTCTTCATGTCCCCCCAAACCCTCTCTCCTGAGGGCAAGCAGGTGTCCTTCCTGATGGAGGGAACCCGACCCACCACCTCTCAGCTCCACCCGCATCCTGAAGGCTTCCTGTAGTCAGTCATGCTCGTTCTGCTTTCTTTTAAGGTTTGCTTCTTTTCAAATCCCTGCACGGAGTAGGGGGGAGCCCTGCATAGCTTCCACCTCTTTTATATACAGTAGCTTGTTTTATGACTTTGTTTTAAAAACTATTGGCTTAGGGTGCAATAACACAGATGTCTTTGCCTCACAAGAGAACCGTGAATTTCCACTTCTCTCTCCTTGGTGACAGCTACATTACCTTCCATGGATAGTCTTTTCTGTGGCCCTGGAATAAGGAGGAGAGAAAAAAAAAAAAAAAACCCTGCTGTTTTTTCCTGCAATTGTCCCTTGCAATAGGGCAATCAGATCGATAGAGCTGGCGCCCACTCTCCTTCATGGGGCCCCCTACCACGTCTTTGGGAGGCAGCCCTGTCAGCAGCCTCCTGGTGGTGGAGGAAGACTTAATGTCCCCATCCCCAAAGGAGTGCTAAAGCCATCCTGGGAGAAATATCTGTTTTCTTGCGTGCGATCTGCAGGCGTTTCCATAAGTGGTGGCAACCCAGTGGCGGGGAAACTTTGTTGGCTGGCTCACTAAATCTTCACCTGCCTGACCCCAGCCTGACAACTTCCTAACACACGCACAGAGCAGTCAATGCTCTGTGCAGAGCCCAAGAGCTCCATCAGCCTCTCGGCAAATGTCGGAGTCCCGGTTGGATGAGAGGAAGGAGCGGGAAGGCAGATTTACACACACATCACGGCCGGGCGCGGCGAGGAGGAGGCAGCCTGTCTTGTGCTCGCATGCAGAACTCTTCCCGCTCCTAACTGTCAGGCTGTCAGGCTGCCTCTTCCCTGTGTGGAAGTGGTAAGGTGTGAGTTTAATTAGCATGGAACAAAATTTCTTACTATCTAATAATAACACCTTGGATTTTCATGTTACCTGCTCTCCAACAAGCTCAAAGCATTCAAAATAAATGTGCATTTTCATGGCGTCTCTTTGCCCTCCATACACGAAGATGGATTGCGTCCCCATTTCACAGAAAGGGAAGTCAAGGCAGAGAGCTATTGGTGGCTCACTAAACCATGGAAGGAACTTAACAGCAGCCTCCTCACTTAATAGTTTTCTTTCAGTTCTGTGCAGAATCTATGGGCTTGTATTTCTTGGAAAGAAGGGTGTTGGAACCCTCATAGGGGTTGCAGCTGCCAAGGCCTTCAGATGATGGGGAGGTGGCCTTCGTGAATGGAGTGTGTCAGATGACACGGAGTGGCAGGATCTGGGCAAACTGGAGAGGGCCAGCCGCCTAAAGGGGAAACCTAGCTCTAGGTAATTACTAACGTGCAAGAATGCAAACCCAGCCTTACCAGGCCTTCCAATATTTAGATATGTACATGTTGACCGAAAAGAAAAGAAGAAGAAGGAGAAGAAGAAACCACCCCTGGGTAGCCCAGTGTTTCCTTATTGGGCACAGCCCCAAGGTCTCCAGTGTATGACTTCTAGACTGAAGCCGGGTTTAAACTAGATGGGCACACTGGCCCTTGCTTGGCAGGTGAGGGTGGGCTGAAGACGCAC
The DNA here is from genome assembly GCF_009761245.1 of Sapajus apella. Taxonomy (NCBI): domain Eukaryota; kingdom Metazoa; phylum Chordata; class Mammalia; order Primates; family Cebidae; genus Sapajus; species Sapajus apella. Next base: position 8,768,379 of record NW_022437008.1, read on the forward strand.
TGGCATGGGAATAGTTGGAGGCAATGCTGCAATGTGAGCGGCAGAGGACAGGTCCCTGAATTGCAGGACTGGCGGTGGTGTGGAGGGAAGGAGGAGGAGCCCAAAGAAGTGGAGGAAAAAGAAATAACGAATATGACCCACTGAAGGAGGGATTAGCTCATGATGGTTCCTGCTGGAGATCCCTGGGTCAAGAGGTTAGAGGACAGATAAGCCCAGAGAGCTGCTTGTGGGATACAGGACCCAGAAAGGTGAATGATAAAGTCTCAGCCTAACACACTCCAGGTAGCAACAGGACCGGCGGGTAGAAATGTCCCATGTTCTGGATGTGTTCAGGCTTCAGGATTCCAGGCACAGTCCACATGTTAAAATGTGACTGTAGGCCAGATGCAGAGGCTCACACCTGTAATCCCAGCACTCTGGGAGGCCGAGGCGGGCGGATCACCTGAGGTCAGGGGTTTGAGACCAGCCTGACCAACATGGAGACACCCCATCTCTATTAAAAATACAAAATTAGCCGAGTGTGGTGGCACATGGCTGTAATTCTAGCTACTTAGGAGGATGAGGCAGGAGAATGGCTTGAACATGGGAAGTGGAGTTTGCGGTGAGCTGAAATCACACCATTGCACTCCAGCCTGGACAACAAGAGAGAAACTTGGTCTCAAAAAAAAATATATGGTTTCTGATTTTGGGGTTACCAACTTTTTATTTGGCAAGGGAGTCCATGAAAATAAATAACTAGCTACCATCTTTATGCTGCCTCAGAATGAAAATGCTCCCCAAATAACAGACAATCCTTTAAAGAAAATATATTTAGCTTTTTAAAAAATTATTGTAATGTAAGTTCTGGGGTATATGTGCAGATAGTGCAGGATTGTTACATAGGTATACACATTTAGCTTTTTATGAAAAACTTACGCCTTGGAAGGCCGGGCATGGTGGCTCATGCCTGTAATCCCAGCACTTTGGGAGACTGAGGTGGGCAGATGGCTTGGGGACAGACATTCAAGACCAGCCTCGGCAACATGGCAAAACCCTATCTCTACAAAAATAAAAATAAAAAATTATCTGGGTGTGGTGGCATGCACCTATAGTCCCAGCTACTTGGGAGGCTGAGGTGGAGGGTCCCTTGAGCCCAGGAAGTCAAGGCTTCAGTGGGCTATGATTGTATCTCTGTACTCCAGGCTGGATGACAGAGCAAGATTCTCTCCCAGAATAGAAAAAAAAGGTTAAGATAATATTTTTTTAAAAACGTATTCCTTGGCCTTTCTTTCTATTTTGTTTAACACAAACGACACAGGTGTGTGAATTGCTGTTTGAGAGCCTCTGCTCTGGCAGCCGAGAAGGAACTGGGGGAAAAAGACCCAGGGTGGAGTCTGGCAGTAGTCACGAGAGGAAAGGTGGGAAATTTGGGAGGACACAGGAGCCCCCCAGCACCATGTAGCCTGGGAAGAGAAACAAAAATCAGGAGGCTGGGTTCCAAGACGTGGAGGATGTTCTCAGCCAAGGCTAGAAGAAGAAAGAGAGCAGGAGACAAAGGGAAAGGGGTGAGTGTCGGGGTCGCAGGGCAGCAAATGGAGTTCAAGAGAAATGCATTTGGAGATGGCCTGTTGGGCTCTACGGGCAACTCAGACTGCCAGCTTGATTCAAAATCACTGGAGCCCTGCCTTTTTCATTTTAGGAGCTCAGACACGGGCTCCTGCATCCCTACTGAGCATAAAAGCACATATCCGAAATTCCAGGAGCAGCCACAGCCACCTCTGGACACCAAGAACAGGCAGGTGAGCTCAGCTGGGCAGCTGTTTGGGGCTGTATCAGCCTCCCTGAGGCCCAGGGACCACCCCAGTGATGGCCCCGTACAATCCATAATCCAAGAAGGCCGTCGAGCAGACGCCTTCCGGGGCCATTGTCTGTCCCTGCACCGGGCCCTTATGTTGACATTGATGAAGCTTCTCCAGACGCCTGGGTAAGAACCTTTTCCTGGGATGAGGATTAACCACAGCTATTAGTGTTTGTGAGAGGGGAAGCCTCGTCTTCCTTCATCAGAAGTGCATGCTTCCTGGGGATTATGAGTTAATGTATCTGGAACGGCGTCCGCCTGTCCAGGTTTTGTGGTCTCCCTGGAAGTCATATTCCAGGGCTCCCATGAGCCACCTGGCTGCGGTTCCACTTGGATCAGGGTTTGCCATTAAATGCAATGAGGAGCTCAGGCCATTTATCACAGTGAATCTGCTGCCCAAATCTGGGAGGAAATGGTTAGTGCTCCAAATTGGAGCTGAGTCCCCCTGCCAGGAACTAGGTAGGGCCAGCAGTGCTGGATTTCTGGGATGCGTTGAGTTGTCTATTTGCAAAAATGGTACCATTCATCTAGTCTCTCCTTTGTGTCTCGTCTGGTTGTGCAATCAAATTCCACGATGGCACAGCCATCCCCTCACTCATGAAATGTTCACTGAACTCTCACTGCGTACCAGGCCTTATTCTAGGTGCTGTCATGAGATGAGGTTCCTGTCTCATATTCCAGGGGAGGAGAGAGGCATAAACACAAGCCTAGGTAACTTCAGAAAGTAATGAGTGCTCAAAAGAAAACTTAAAAGAGGTTACTATGATAGAGAGTGACTGGGCTAGTATAGACGAGTGGTTAGGGAAGGGCCTGCTGGAGGCAGTAGTATCTAAGTGGATCTGAATCCAGTTGGAACCGAGGGTCAGGGAGATTATTCTGGGCAGAGATAACAGTAAGTGCTAGGACTCTGGGACAGGAATGAGCATGGCATATCTGGGAAACAAAGTTTACTGTGGCTGAGACCAAGTAAGCAAGGCAGGACTAGAGGAAGATGAAGCTGGAAGAGAGGCAGAAAAGTAGAGCCTTGTAGGTTGTGATGGGGATTTGGGATTGTACTCTAGTTGCCAGGGAAACCATTAAAGAGTTTAAGCGGAGACGGGCTGTATTGGTCAGGATAGGGGAAGTCGTGCTGCAGTAACAGACTTCACAAATTCATAACTTAGAACAATTTCTCTCTCTTGGCAGGGCAGGGTTGGATGGGGCTGGAAATCTGATCCTCGTGGTTTCATCAGAAATCTCAGATTGAAAGACAATCTGCCTCCTGGAAAGTCCCATAACATGAAGAAGGGCAGGTAGCAAATCAGGTACTCTTCCAAAGGTGTCCACCCTGGGAGCAACATAGGTAGCGTCTGTCCCGTGTTATTGACAGAGCTAGCTATTCATGCTTGCCTTTCTTCAGAGATACTTGTTGCTGGCACTAATGACTATTGCATAGGGCACATGTTGGTAGAAGGAGCGCCCAGGGACCCAGCATTCATGGGCCCATGTCCCACCATTCAACATCATTGCCCCAACAAGGCCAACCCAGCCATGGAGTTTGATTGCGGATGTGGTAGTAGAAACTGCAGTTGTAGCTCTGACCTTTTCCAAAATAACTGGGAAGGAGCTCCAGCAATGCAGCTTTTTGGTAGTGCAAGGGCAATGTTGCAAAGTACAATGACCCCTGGGCTGTTGCTGGCCAAACTCATGCCTGCCCACCCAATGCTGCCCACCTCTGCAGCAGCCTGGGAAAGACAACTGCCTAAGCTGGGCGGCCCTCACCATAAAAGCACCAGATGTTCCCACCTTCACAGAACAGCCTGGGATGGCCCAATGTCCCAGCGAGTCCCCTAAAATTCTCCTTTGCTGTCACTGACTCTAATCTCTGGTGGCTCTGATTCCCGCAGAGCTGTAGCCTCTGTGATCTTTACTGTGTGGACGTCCCCCTTGCTGGGCCTTGCCTCTGTTTCCCTGATGTCTCCTTCTGCAGCCTTGGCTACCTGTAGCGAGTAGCCTCCTTATGAATCACAACCCCCTGACCTCGATAGGTCCTCTGCAGAACTCTGGGTGCTACCAGGGCACCAAGGAATCCCTGTCCTCCAGTGTGACCATTCATTGACTGAACTCCAAAAAGAGTGGCCTTTTCCCAGGCAGGACAGGGGCCCTCCACAGTGACCATCAGACACAATTCTGTCCTTCTCCAATGTGACTTCCCGGCTCACCTCAAGTTTTGCTAAGAGGTACAGGGGTGCCCTGCCTGGACCACCCTGCCAAGGCAATGCCTTAGTCCTGGTGTACCTCTTTCTTGATACCCTTACGTTACTGCCAGGATGGAAAGTCATTCCCAAGCCTCATCCACAACCTCTCTCTCATTTTAGCCCTAACCAGGAACATGCAAGCAGGTGAGCTCTTGGGGCCAGGGAAGAGAGATAGATCTGTGGCGGCTGCTGAGAGTCGAGGGAGCCACAAGGGCCCAACATATTCACAAGGAAAGATCTCTCTGCCCTTCTATTGGAAGGCCCCAAAGGTCTGATCTTGGGACTCGAACTCCAGATAAGATTCCCTAGTGAGCACAGAGTGTGGCTATTCTGTTGCAGACAGCAAGAAGAGGGGCTGGGTGGGGCTTTTACCTGGGGCTCAGTAACCCCACCTTGGCCAGAGCCTCCCAGCTGACCAGTTCAGAGGGTACAAGCAAACCTCAAATCTGTCCTCTTCCCTGGGCCTCCCTGTCTCAGCTGTAAAACATAAGTCTTGATCTCAAAAAGCTTCCTGTTTTTTTTTTTTTAATTGATGTAGAGTCTGTTTCAATAAACGATGCACAGCACACATTGAGTGTCCCTCACCCTGTGTCCAGCACTGGGGATGAACGGGGGCTCCAGTCACAGTCTTCGTCCCTGCGGGGCTTTTGCTGATTTATTCATTTCTCCATTCTCTCGTTCACTCATCAATTCCTCCACGGTTGTATGACACATGTCAGGCTCTGCTCTAGGAGTCAAGGGTACAGTGGTGAGCAAAATGTGCAGCTCCCCACCTTCACATGCTGGTGGAGTGAGGCAGAAAAGTCAGTGAACAAATAAATAAAGTGAAATCCCCGTGTCCTTCCTCCCCCAACCCCAAGAGTCTCTGCGGGAGTTAATGAGGATGCTATCTCTGCACTCCCTAAAGAGGCCAGATGCTTTAATTGGACTTAACTTTCTCTAAAGTTTAATAGGAAAAAATAGTTTGTTTTTAATTATAAAGAGATAATGAATCCTGAATACGCCTCTTCAAAGAATGCTGCCCATCCCCACAGATATTGATCTGTTCTGACCCCTGTTTTAGATTCATTTTGGTAAATGGACAAAAAGGAGTCTGAGCTATCAAGGAGAAACTGAGGCAGCCAGGCAGGGAATTTCCCCACGACTGACATCTTATTGGAAGTGGGGGCTAGGAGGTTATGCTGGTTCGGGCTGATCTCCTCCCTTCCAACACGATGCCTTGTCTACCCCTGGGGAGAGCAGGGACGGGTAGGGCCATGCGTAGGGAATCTTGAAGTGATGTGGTCACTTCAACAAAGTGGGTGGTCTGGGTTGGCCCAGCTGATGAACATTTTTGTCTTGTTTGGTTTCTGTGTGCCTCTGTTTATTTTTGCCTAATAGAACAGGCTGACTTTTGATGCTGTCCAACAACTGACTTTCTCTCTTTTTCCATCCAGCCTCACTTTACCCTGGACGGGAAATCATTTCTGTTTTTCCCTCTGCAGGCTCTAGGGTTTCAGGAACTGCTGGACTGAGCATAATTCTAGCTGAGAGGGTGTCTCCAGAATACTGGGGGTGGGTTCCGACCTGTGCGAGGGACTGTCGCCCTGTGGCACAGCCCAGCTAGGCCTACTGCAGGGCCAAGCATCTGCTAGAAGGTTGAAATCACCAGCTACTTAGATTCACGTGGAAGAAATAACCCTAGGTGCTTGTAAGTTTTTATTTTTTTTATTTTTTATTTTTTATTTATTTATTTTTTTTGAGACGGAGTTTCGCTCTTGTTACCCAGGCTGGAGTGCAATGGCGCGATCTCGGCTCACCGCAGCCTCCGCCTCCTGGGTTCAGGCAATTCTCCTGCCTCAGCCTCCTGAGTAGCTGGGATTACAGGCACGTGCCACCATGCCCAGCTGATTTTTTGTATTTTTAGTAGAGGCGGGGTTTCACCGTGTTGACCAGGATGGTCTCGATCTCTTGACCTCGTGATCCACCCGCCTCGGCCTCCCAAAGTGCTGGGATTACAGGCTTGAGCCACCGCGCCCAGCCTGCTTGTAAGTTTTTATTTGGGGGTATAGAGATACTTTCATTGACCCAGCTGTCTTAGAAAATCAGAAAAATACCGAAAGATGTGTAGATCATAAATTTAATCTCAAACTTTAGAGCCTAAGATGTAGACTGACTTTCTGGCAAGAAAGTGAAAAGGCACCTCCAGGTCTGTCACTGGGGATACTGATGACTAAGGCATCCAACCAACTTGAGCGACACCTCCAGAGAAACTGTTTGGGCAAGGCAAGGTGCTTGGCAGGACTTCAGCCACGAACACAACGCAGTTTCTACCCCGACAGAGTACGGTCTCTTCGGAGTGGGGCCTGATGTGACACAGACATGTAATCGAAGCCACGTGATGTGAGCTACCACGTCCGACTGTCATGCTCGTAACGGAAACCCAGTCCCCAATCTCTGGGTTGGGAGGTTGGGAGGTGGGCACAGACAATAGGGAGGGCTACACAGAGGAAGCAGCCGTGAAACTTAAACCTGAGTAGTAAATGGGTAGACCGTGGTGTTCTAGGTAGAGAAATACCACGGACAAAGGCCTAAGGATAAGAGAAAAATCAGAACTTCAGGGAACTGAATGCATTCAGTGTTTCTGGATCAAAACCTGTGAAGTGGATGGCAAATGAGGACATACCCTAGGCAGAGGTCTCATCATAAAGACCCTTGTAAACCGTGTCAAGGATGAAGGCAGTCTGCAGCAGTGTCTCAGCCTGCAAGAGACAAGGTCAGATTTTGCTTGAGCCCAGGAGTTCAAGACCAGCCTGGGCAACACAGTGAGACCCTGTCTTTACAAAAAATTGAAAAAATTATCCAGGCATAGTGAGGCATACCTGTAGTCTTAGCTACTCCGAAGGCAGAGGTGGGAGAATTGCTTGAGCCTAGGAGGTCAAGCCTGCAGTGAGCCATGATTGCACTACCGCACTCCAGCCTGGACAAGAGAGCAATATCCTCTTTCAAAATAAATAAATAAACAAAATTGCACTGAGCAAAAGGATTCTGGCTGCAGTGTGGAATATGCTGGGTATAGTGAAGGCTGACAAGATGGAAGCTATTGTATTAATCAAATGAGAGAAAGCAGTGATGGTGGAGCAAGAATGGACAGATGGGGGAATCTGTCCTGATATACCACTCTCGAGGGCTGCAGGGAAAGCTTCTTCCTAAAGTGTATCAACAAAACCACAGCATCCGTTATAGCACAACGGGGTCACTGAAGGTATAAGGTGGATTAAAGGAGATTTGTTTATCAAGGAACATGGCTTTCATACAGCAATTTAGAAGGGAGAGGAGCTCAGGGATGCGGTCAGGGAAAGCAGATCCTGCACAACATAGGAACAGAAGATGACTGGAGGCCAAAGACAGCAGGGATGGGACGACAGTGAAGTCAGCCTGTGCTGGAAAGACACCAGTGAATGGAGAAAGAGCGCACTTGCCCTTCAGGGCCAGCCAGCAGGCGGCAGGATTCATTGGTCCATTGGATTCTACCAAGAGTTGGAAACCCTTATTGAATCTGCCCCTATTGTCTTCAGAGGCATCCAACATGATGTGCCCCACTCCTGTGTCCCCCCCCAGACAAGCAGGTATCCATACCTATGGTGGGCCTACCTGGTCCCAGAATTTCAATATTCCCACCCCTGCTTCTTCTGTGAAGCTCCCACTTCATTACTGTGAATCTCAGTCTCTCCTGGAAAACTCATTCCATCTCACATAGGAATAAATGATTTTTTTTCTTAAATTCGGCTTCAGTGGATTAATTGTAAAATGGCTCAGAAACCCTTTCCTGGAGCTTACAAAAAGGATATTAGAGAGAAACTTTCTCAGCGGTGATTTTTATAAGATGTAGCATATTGAACTGTATTTAAATATATTGAACATACATAAATTATCAAACACACAAAAAAGACAATTATTGTATTTCCAAAAGAACAAGACTTCATGGCCCTATTTATTCAAATGGCTAATGTTTAGAAGACTGTTTTGTGTACCTTAGGATGGGGCATCTCAGCTCTCGGGAAAGAGACACCAGCCAGCAGGGCGTACATTCCACGTCCTGAGTGTTGAGAATTGAAAAACAAACAAACAAACAAATAAAACACAGTTTTAAAATTATGACAGCTTTTCTAAAAAGTGTATAATTTTTAAGCACATAGACCCTAATTTATTGAATTTTTGGCTCCTAAACAGGTATCCAGTGCATAATAGTCCTGCCAATGTACTTGATAAACTGAACTAAACTCAATTCTCAAGTAACCAAATTCAAATTCAGAGCAAGAAAGTCATTAGAGTAACTCTTGGGAAAAGGGTGACTTAAGACCAATATGGATACATAGAATAACCCATCTACTGATGGCTATGGTTAAGAATGCAAGGCTTTTCCACTCTTCCTCCATATCCACCAAGGGGGCATCCTGCAGTACCTACAGAGGGCCTGGGTCTGATGATTCTGTTTCTCTAAGGCTGTGATTTTTTCCATGTGCCCTATCTTGGGATAGATAGCATTTCTTACACGGCTTCCATACAGCAATTTAGAAGGCAGAGGAGCTCACGGATGTGGTATTTTCGCCTTATCTTGGGATAGACAACATTTCTTACACTCTCCCTTTGCTCTCTCCCCTTGACCCTCTTATTCATGCGTTGGGCTCATGTCAAGCTGCTGCATGCAAAGTACACTGACAATGGATGGAGGGATGAATGGTTGGTTGGATGGATGGGTGTATGGATGAATGGGTGGATAGATGGGTGGATGGATAGATGTATGGATGGATGAATGTATAGATGGGGGATGGGGGATTGATGAATGGGTGGATGAATGGATGAATGGATGAGTAGATGGATGGTTAAATAAATGGATAGATGGGTGAATGGATAAATGGAGGGATAGATGAATGGGTAGGTGATGGGTGGATGGATGGATGGATGAGTGAATGAATGGATAGATGGGTGGGTGGGTGGATGGATAAATTTGTGGATGGATGAATGGATGAATTGGTGGATGGGTGCATGGATGGATGGATGGATAGGTATTAAATGAAAGAAGAAATTCACCCGCGAAATACTCTCACCACTAGGTTCAACATTAGTCTGTAATATCCAAGAGAAGATGCTGATAGGTCCCTGAGGGACTGTGTCCCAATGTGAAGCCACTACCAACTCTCTACTGGCCTCAGGTTGGAAAGACAAGGGCTTGTTAGTACAATAGGTCCAGGCTGGCAAGGAAGAAGATAACATGGATGCAGAGAACACAGATTTATTTACCACATCTTAGAGTCTAGAACTCAGACCCGCAAGGTGAAGCCACCCCAGTGCTACCAACCTTCCTATGCTCCCTCCTTCTCAGAGTCTATAACTATTGAGTTTAAGACCCACCAATGGTGCCTCTACCAGGCTGAGTGAGAAACAAAGTTCCAGAGCCCATGACTCTGCTTGGTAGTCCTGGCTGCCCCTACAAAGGCATTCAGACAAAGGCTCACACTCCTCAGATGGCCCACAGTGGACAATAAGTCAAGTTGGAAGGGTTGGGAGGATAGGATTCCAGAACCCATGTTTCTTCCCCCCATCTCGTGTGTTTACCTCCCATTGTTCCTCCCATTTTTCTCTCTCCCCTAAATCTCATTTTTTGAAACAGAGTCTCACTCTGTTGCCCAGACTGAAATGCTGTGGCATGATCTTGACTCTGCAACCTTCACCCCCAGGTTCAAGTGATTCTCCCACCTCAGCCTCCCCGGGTATCTGGGACTACAACAGGTGCATGCCAGCATGCCTGGCTAATTTTTGTATTTTTTTTCATAGAGATGGGGTTTCACCATGTTGTCCAGACTGGTCTCGAACTCCTGACCTCAAGCGATCCACCCACCTTGGCCTCCAGATTGCTGTGATTACAGGCATAAGCCACCATACCTGGCCTCCCCTAAACCTCTCACCCAAAAAGGAAAGTGCTTTGGTCTGACCCTGTTGGAATCTCTGATACCTCTCCCTTCCCCTGCCTTCCTTAACACCTCCTCCACCTCCTCCGTCAGCCAGAACTTGTGCAAATGACACTTGGAGTTCCACCTTCCCTGGCACGTCGGATGAGGAAATGACTGGAAACCTGACAGTCTATCACTACCAAGGAGTGACAATTTAAAAAAAAAAGATTCAAGTTATGAGTGTAAGTTTAAAAATGTAACTAAAAGCCTTCATCAAAGTTTAAAGAGCTTCTTGCGCTTTTAGCATTTGCTTATTCTGATTTATTGACAATGACACACCTAGGAACAGTCGTCTCTGCTGAGGCAGTGAAGTAATGGACTGTAGGGGGAGAGAGAAAAAGAGAGAGAGGGGGGAAAAAGGGGGAAAAAAGGGGAAGGTGCAGCTCACAGAAGAGAGGCCGCTGATTACAGCCCACTAATTTGTTATGCACTCCGGCAAATCAGCGGTGATTCATATGACAAATAAGGAGAAAAAATTAACAGCTGTCATGTTGTGATGTGTTAATTTCCTGACAGTCTCTGCACTGAAGCCAATTACTGATTTAAGGGCAGGGAGAGAGAGCCCTGTTCAAGCTTCTAATTAGGCTTCTTCAAGACTAAAAGGATAAAAGCAAAAATAAGAGCAAGAGAATGAGGCAGGTAGCTGGGCTCCAGGAAGCTCACATGCTTTTAAAGCCCCAGTTAAATAGCTTTAAGCTTAAGTGTGTTTAAGATAAGAATTTAGAAACATTTATTCACTTTTATCCCTGACCTGGTGGTTTAGGCTTTTGTGGACTAATTGGGAGCTGAGCAAGACCCAGGGCTCTTGATGCCCTCTTTCTGCACGAGTCCAGCCTCTCAGATGTAATCTACTAATAATACCTTTGTTTAGCCGTGTCAACAACCATTCATCACCGTGGTAGACAAAGTGTGGTGGGCGCTCCACCAGTTTCCTACTCAGGGATCCTGCCGAATGCTGGCCCACCATGCACTAACTCGTCCCGTGGCACTGGCCTCAAGAGAGGGCTGGGGTGAGAGGAAGGTAGCCTCCACGTAGACCCAAGGGAAAGGAGAATTCATATGCTGTTGGCTTGACTTTGGTTTCTTCCAACATACTGTCATGCCTGATCCCAGTTACTTTATCTGTTGTCTCCACTGATCCAGCTATCCAGAGTATGAACGGATCCTTTCTAGAGATGTGAAAGATCTTTTGTGGGGAGAGTTAAGGAGTGCTGGCTGCTGAGAGATTTACTCTTGGCCATTCTAGACACACTGGGGATTCCACAAAGTTATCCATAGCAGGAGCTCCTTTCTGTAGCCATCATCATCAATCAGAAAAATGGGGCTTCAAGAGATTATGTGCCTCTGAGTATGACCAGCTACGCAGGTGGTGGCTCTTGTTTTAATTTGTTTTCCAAAAAAGGCAGTTCCCTTCCCATCTGTGCTCTTCATTCTCTCCTAGCGCTTGTTTAAAGGCTCTTTGTAAATTTATTTGTTAGTACTCAGAAGCCAGTAGCCTCATGGATTGGTGCTGTGGTCACAGGGGCCCTTCCTCCATGGATTCCCGGGAAGGGCTTCTTCTCTAGATGGAAAGAAGCTTATTTCCCAATACTCATTGTTTTTTCCTTATAGGTGGGGGAAATTCATTAGGATTCTTTGATTGCCTGTGACGACAGAGAGAGGGGGTGGGGAAGAAGGAGGAGGAGGAGGAGAAGAAGGAGAAGGAGGGAGAAGAGAGGAAGAAGAAGAAGAGGAAAAAGGAGAAGGAGAAGAGGGAGGAGGAGGATGGAGGAGAGAAGAGGACGAAGATGGAGACAAAACCAAGTCTGAGTGGCCGGAGTGAAGAGGAAACTTCTTGGCTCACAAACTAAAGAATCCAAGATCTTGCTTGGGGGTCAGAACTTCAGGTAGGAACCATGAGGCTTGGAATTACTGCCTTAGCCCCTTATCTCAACTTCCTTGATGTGGGCCACATTTTCAGATGGGCTTTTCACCAGCTAATGGCCAACCAGAAACATACTCTGCAGGTCCATGTCTGATCGGAAAGAGAGAACCAGGGCTTTCTCTGTGAGTCACCCATTAGAAGTCCTGAGCTGACACTGTGGCTGACAGGATGAGATTCATTAGAGAATCAACGACTGACTAACGTAAACCTTGATATCACTGGGATGTTTTGTCGCCTCCACATCTCATGCTGAAATGTGATCCCCAGCGTTGGACATGGGACCTGGTGGGAGATGTTTGGGACATGGTCGTGGATCCCCCATAAATGGCTTGGTGACCTTCCCATCGTACTGAGTGAGTCCTCGCTCTATTAGTTCATGTGGGAGCTGGTTGTTTAAAAGAGCCTAGCATGTCTCTTTCTCCCTCTTGCCCTGTGACACCCTGCTCCCTCTCCACCTTCTGCCATGTGTAAAAGCTTCCAGAGGCCTCTCCAGAAGCAAATCGTGGTGCTGTGCATGTACAGCCTGCAGAGGTATGAGCCAAATAAACCTCTTTTCTCTGTAAACTACCCAGCCTCAGATATTTCTTTGTAGCAATGCAAAACAGACTAATAACAGACCTGAATCCTAGGCCAACCACAAAGCTAAGAGAACAGAGCACTCAGACAGGAGCAGGAGGGAAAGATGAATCTCCAAAGAAAATCCAGGGATGATTCACTAAGAAGAAGAAAATCATAAATGTGCCTCGGAGTGAATCAGTGGACGCAAAAGAGTGTTGCAGAAAGCTTCTGGTCAGTTCTGGTGTTTCTGGGCTCCCTTCAGCTTCTTAATATTTAAATATATTTAAGGTGATGTTAGCTAATTTTTCAAAAATTTGCCGGGGAGGAGGGAAGAGCAAGGGGTAAGGGCAGAAGCTCATCGATGGTCTTTGCAGCCAGCTCCTATTTTTGTAAGTGACCCTAGAATTTAGATATAGAGCAGGGCTCATTTATTGCAGGGCTTTCTTTCAATAGAGATTTATCACATGTCCGGGAGTCACACAGGCCCCTAACCTGGAGGCACTTGCATGGCCCCTGGTGATGCAGCCCTGCTTGGGGACCTGTGCAGCCCCAGCTGAGGTCACGCCAACTCTCTGCCCCAGAGAATTGCTGCCTCTTGCTGCCTGAGAGTCTGGGTCCAGGATAAGCACATCATTACTACAATTAAAGAATCACTCATGCGTTGACCAGTAAGGGGAAAATCGGTCCCTAGAGCCCCAGCCTCCTCTGGATGGCTTCCCTCTTTTAGGCAGGTGGTCTGATTAAAAGGCTTCAATGGTTTATTTCATTAGGAGTCACTGTTGGTATTGCCTGAGACAACAAGAATCCTTCGGCATTGATTTTGTTGGTGACTGCAACTCTAAACTGGAAGGGATGGCTAAAAGGTAATTCACTTGGTAAGCTTTGCTCAGTCCTGACCCATTATCAATTGAGTTGAAATACGTCAGCACGGTGAGATATTGAGTGTATTATCTTTTTTAGGAAGGTTCGCTGAGTGAATAACATACATGCATTTACCTATCTAAGTGCTGTCCAACAGACTTATGATTCATGGATTTATATAGCACCCTTCATCTGCATCAAGACGCTCTCCAAGAGAGTGCCACGGCCCAGGAGAATTCTGTGCTGGCCTTGGGGAGAAGAGGCCACCTTTAGGGTGGGCAGTTTCCACTTTGTCAACCTCTCGGGGCTCAGAGAAATCCTCCCCCTGTCGGGGAGAACTTGCTGGCCAACTGGGGTTCCTTGTGTGGGGTGGAGACCTTGGACTGAGCTGAGTTCTGTCAGAGTGGCAGAAGAAGCAGCCAGCCAGCTGTGGTCTGGGAAGCCATGAAGGTAATTCTGACCTAAAGAAGAAGACAAGGTTGGCCGAGGGCAGTGGCTCACACCTGTAATCCCAGCACTTTGGGAGGCCAAAGCAGGTGGATCACTTGAGGCCAGGAGTTGGAGACCAGCCTGACAAACATGATGAAACCCTGTCTCTACTAAAAATATAAAATTAGCTGAGCATGGTGGCACATGCCTGTAATCCCAACTACTTGGGAGGCTGAGGCATGAGGATTGTTTGAACCGAGGAGGTGGAGGTTGCAGTGAACCAAGATCATGCCTCTGCACCCTAGCCTATGTGATAGGGTGAGACCCAAAAAATAAATAAGTAAATTAATAAATAAAAAGAAGAAAAAGACAGGGTAGACAGATATGGAATTGAAACAGAAAAAGCAGGTGAGACTCACAGGAGGAAGGCAAAGATGCTTGACAAAAAGCCAGTGGGAATTGTGGCTTTGATGAAAGCAAAGCTTTTGCAGGCTGAAAATCTAGGCCTGGCATAGGTAATAAAGATGAAGAGGACAACATGAGAAATTCCAGCATTAGTGATCTGGGGCTCTAAAAACCCGGAAAATGGGTTGAGCCCTCCGTTCCAGTGCTTGTCGTGTTTCACACCTGTTTGACTTCCAGAACTCTTCCAGTGTCTTCGAGGACTTGGAGAGATGGTGTCTCTGTTTCCTCGGCCCTGCCTCTTCTCTCCTTCTGTCTCCAGCTCTCACTCTCTCCACAGGTTTCCCTGTCTGCCTTCATCTTCCTTCCCTCCTCCTCCCTTTCTCGCTGTTTCAGCTCCCTTTTACCGAAACCAATTCTGACTGTTTTAATCTCTGATGGCTTTTAATTACTACTCAAGTGTTGTAGGACATTTGTGGGAGTGAGAGAGAACCCCAAAGGAAACAAACAAAACCCAAACAGACTACATGAGCAGTATGATCGGATGAGCCAGGCAGAAGTCAAGTTTAGAGTGTGCTCACTCCAAAGGCTGACAAGGTCCCTCCTACCCTTTTCCCCCACTTTTCCATGCGCAGTTGTCCTTGCACTGATGTCCACTGGCCAAAGAAGAAGATGCTTTCATCATGGTGGCCTTTGTGACAATCATGGGACTTTGACATAGTCCATGCCTGAAAACCCCATTCTCCTTGGCTTCCTCTTTTTTCCATCCCAAAAAGGTATTTTTTCTCACATCTTCCTCCTCCATAGGTACCTGTAGATATTTTCTGGTGCTTTGGTTCAGCTCCATAGGAAGGTGCTGTTGCATTTAAAAGGCATCATTTTCTGATGCGCATGTGGCCTTATCAGCTCCTTTCTCCCTGCACGGCTGAGTGTTATCAGTGCATGCTGGGAAGCACTTGTGTTAGGGAAGCGGGCCGCAGCTGAGAGGAGCTGTGTTGCTACAAAGCTTTCAGGTGATGGAGTGGCTGGTGCAGAGAGACACATCGAGATAGTGGGAATCCTGAGAATGTTCTCTGTAAGATTAACCAGCAATAACAGGTCAAAGCAGGGGCCCACTGTCTAAACGCGTAGGGAGAGGAGAAATAGTAACATATGCAGTCCTTAGAAATAAAGGAGTCAGAGTCCTCTCATTGACATGGAAGTGCCCAGAAAGGATTCTACATTTTACAGAGGAGCAAACTGAGGTTTCGTGACTTTCTGCCAGGTACCAAGCCTGGCTGGCCTCTTGGTTGGAGGAACTGCCAGGCTTACAGGTGACTTGAAGGAACTGAAAACCAACAAAGGATTAATATCTAGAATCTACAAGGAGCTCAAACAAATCCGCAAGAGAAACACAAATAATCCCTTTATGCAGCGGGCAAACGACATGAGTAGACATTGCTCAAAAGACAATGTCTACTCATGTCGTTTGCCCGCTGCATAATGGGATGACATATAAATGGCAGCAAAGAAGAAAACGTACTCAGCATTGCTAGTCATCAGGGAAATGCAAGTTAGAACCACAATGAAATACTGCTTTACCCCAGTCAGAATGGCTACGTTTTAAAAAGTGAAAAAAAAAAAAGTCGGGGTGGATGTGGTGAAAAGGAACCACTCAGACACTGCTGGTGGGAATGTAAATTTCACAGCTTCTATGGAAAAGCAGTATGGAGATTTCTCAAAGAACTAAAAGTAGAGTTAAGATTTGATCCAGCCATCCCATACCGGGCATCTACGGAAAGGAAAAGCAATCATTAGTTAAATAAGACACCTCCAAGTGTATGTTGATTGCCGCACAATTCACGATGGCAAAGATATGGACCGAACCTAAGTGCTCCGCAATGGATGAATGGCTAAGGAAAACGTGGTGCATCTGCACCATGGAATATACTCAGGTATCAACTCCTCTTCCAAAGAACTGCCGTGGTGGGAGGGAGGCTAGCACTGAGAGAGCCGGAGGGCCTGATGGGGGCTCACAGGCTCATTACTCTCTAAGTCCCCATGGGCTTGGAGAAAAACAGGTCAAATCCCAGCACTAAAAGAAACTCTGCCCCCCCAGGCTCCACTGGAACCCATTTCAAATTCTGAGTCTGGCTAATCTCAGCTGCCAGAAAGAGTTTCTGAAGGAAAGGCAGGGCAGGAGACAGAGCATGTGGTGAGGTTTCAGTTGATTCAGGCTGCGTACTCAGCAAAAGCATCTGATTCCAAGCAGTCATTTGGGAGTTTCTGACCTGGACCACAGAGACTTGTGTGGGTTCAGACATGAGCCCCAGCTAGTCCCAGCAGCTCATAAAATGATAGGCAAATTTGCTAGTGATATGGGAACTAGACACGCCCTGAGGGAAAGGGTTGGGGACATAGATTTCATCCAATTCTCAAAAGACGTGGTGACCCCGAAGAGCTGAAGATGTTTCTTCTCACTGCTTCTGGAGTGGGCTCTAGAGTCAGGGAGACCTGGCTCCAACCTCTGCTCTTGCATGGGAAACGTACACAACCAGAGGTACTTCTTTGTCCTCCATGAGATGCGGTTTCATAAAAGCTATGAAAGAGAGATAACAGTACTGCTACCTCAAGGAACTGCTGTTAGGATCAAAGAAGGCATTGCACATGAAATGATTCCCCAAGCGCCTGGTGCAGGGTAACCTCCGGTTGGCACACGTGTGTGGCAACAGAGCTGGTGGCAGTGGTGGAGGCTGTAGGGCTCTAGCTTACAGCTAGACCAACACTCAAAAGGCCCTTCTTTCAGGATCATTGCCTCATCTGTAAGATGGGTTCAGGAGTCCCAAGCCTGCTGCCTTCCAGGGCTGCTATCATGATCAGAAACAGTGGGTAGAAAAGAGTGTAAGACCAAAGCAATGATACATGCAGCCTTTCCCCACCCCACAGTTTATTGGGGGTGGTTTCCCTGACTCCATTACCAAGCATGGGGGCTGGGCCAGCCTATGCCAGAGGGGGACTGGTGAACTGGCAGAGGGTCTGTAACCCTGACCGCCAGGTGGCTTCCCAGAGCCACAGCTCCAGATCTTCACCTTTTATACAAGCTCAGGGGTAGCTGGGGGTGGGGAGGTTGCCTTTTAATTTAATAGGGAAAATAATTCACGTGCTTATAATGAAATGCGACAAGCAGAACATAACAAGTAAATACAATACAAACTACGTTGCAAGCCTCTAAGGTAACAGAAAATAACTAGTTTTAGTTGCTTTTTTATCTATTATGAGGAATGTCAACCATTTGACAACAGAGTATTTAATAAAAAATACCATAATTTGTGTTTAAGCGATAGCAATAGATATTACATTTATTTTATTTCTATCCAAGGAGACAGGTTTGGGATTTCTTAAAGGAATTAGGAAATACAGAGTGAGAGGTTTAATGGGCCTGAGATGCACAGGCTGTGGGCTGGGGCTCCCTGGGGCTTGCATGTGGGGACATAGCTGGAGGAGGGCCGTGTGACCAGCGCGTGCAGCCTCAATGGAGAGCTAAGGGAGAGATGTGAACGCATATGCCAGGGAAAATACTGAGGGGCCAACTGGGGGCTGTGCTGGGCATCCTCACATGTGGTCCCTAAGGGGCCCACAGAAGGTCTCAGTCCCACTGGGGAGAGAGACCTATGACACATTTAGGGAGTAAATAAAGCTCTAGGCAAGGCCGGGCATGGTGGCTCATGCCTGTAATCCTAGCACTTTCGGAGGCTGAGGCATGTGGATTGCCTGAGTTCAGGGGTTCGAGACCAGCCTCGTCAACATAGTGAAACCCCATCTTTACTAAAGTACATAAAATTAGCTGGGCATGGTGGTGCATGTCTGTAATCTCAACGTCTCAGGAGACTGAGGCCGGAGAATTGCTAGAATCCGGGAGGCAGAGGTTGCAGTGAGCAGAGGTCACACCACTGCACTCCAGCCTGGGCAACAGAGTGAGACTCCATCTCTAAAAAAAAAAAGAAGAGGAAAGAGAAAGAAAAAAACAACAAACCTCTAGGCAAACCTCATTAGCAAACCCCAGAGAAGATGCAGAGGGTTGTTGCAGCTTCATTGGTGATAGTAAAAAATCCACAACAATGCACATACCCATCAAAAGGGGATCAGGGAAACAAAATGGCACATCCCTCAGAGGATGCAATTTGGCCAAGCTGGATTTACAGGAGGGGGTGGGAGTCAACCTCTGTATTAGTTCGTTTTCATGGTGCTAATAAAGACATGCCCAAGACTGGGTAATTTATAAAGGAAAGAGGTTTAATGGATTCACAGTTCCACATGGCTGGGGAGGCCTCGGAAGGCAAAGGAGGAGCAAAGGTACATCTTACATGGTGGCAGACAAGAGATTGTGGGCAGGTGAACTCCCCTTTATAAAGCCATCAGATCTCATGAGACTTATTCACTATCACGAGAAGAGCATGGGAAAAAACACGCTCCCATGACTCAGTTACCTCCCACTGGGTCTCTCCCATGACATGTAGGGATTATGGGAACTACAATTCAAGATGAGATTTGGGTGGGGACACAGCCAAACTATATCAACCTAAAAAATGCAATAGTGATGGAAAAAAGCAGAAGTGATTTAAGTAGATTTAAATGCATGCATGTAATCAAACAACATATGTAATTTACAAACACATGCGTGCGTGTGTGTGTGTGTGTGCATGTGCGTGTGTGTGTGTGTAAACACAAATTAGAAGGATTTGGAGGAAAAGTCACAATAATGCTTCCTTCTGGAAGAAGAGAATGGAAAGGGATCAGGAAGAGGCGTGTAGAGACTTTAAGAGTATAATGAAGCCAGCTTCCTGGATGAGACTCAGAATTCCATGATTTTTTTTACAACATCTGCAACAAATATGGCAAATTTTGATTTTTGGTTAATTCTGAATGTTGGGGATTTTGTTATTTGCCTGTTCTTTGTGTTTTTGGTATTTTTCCCCCAAAAGAGCAAGCAAGGTGAACATTCAGATAGTGACATGATCAGGGTGACTTCTTGGGGCCAGGAGAAGGTCTGGGAATAGGTTTGGTGACATAGAAGGTCAGGCACCCTGTCTCACCTTAATTTCATTACTATAGACAAGAAGGTTGGATTCAGATGTCTCCAGGCTGCTTCTGGCTCTGGCATGCTCATCTGTCTCAACCAGCTGAAAAATCCCTTTGTAGCTTAGGAAGGAGAAGACTGGTAGAGGAGCTGGTGAAATGACCAGAGCTGACTTGAAAGCCAAGAAAGGCTTGGACAGAGAAGGAGAAAGCTGATGGGTAGGACAGGAATGCATGGGTGCCTCAGTCAGATGGGGCAGCAGTAAGACTGGGTTATGGGAGGATTAGAGGTGAACCATTGCATTGAGTCATTGAGCAGAGAGTGAGGATTTGGGTACTCAGTGTCTCAATGTGCGTACTGGCCAAAATGTGTCTCATGAGCCTGTGAGAGCTCAGACCCCTCTGAGTGGCACCATAACTCATAATGCACCCGGTACCACTACAGTGAAATGTCGGCCCAGTGGCCAGATTCCAAGTTTTCAAGAGAAGTCCAAATCCTTTCTTTCTATGAAATCTTTTAATTTTTAGATGTTGGCTCCACTTGTTTTTGTAACTCTATTGGAGCACAGCACACAGGTCTGGGAGCTACATAGGACCTCTAGAGATGGGCATGGGTGCTTGGTCTCGGAGAACTTTCCATCTGTAGGTTTGATAGGAAGAAAGCCCCTAGACAGTCCCAATCCTTCCTGCAACTGAATATTATGGTAGTTGAGCTACTTCCCCGGCACATGAACTCAGCCAAGTCTTTTAAACTCTCAGAGCCTCCATTTCCTCAAGGAGTCAAATGGGAATCACTGGACCCAACTCATGGACTGCTGAAAGATTAAACAGTAGCTCATACACATGGGAATGCATTCAGAACATTGTGAAGTGCTGTACACACACAGAGCATTAATGCTACCATTCATGTCAGGTTTTGTGAGCTTGTATAAGCAAAGGGCCTATGTCAAATCCATTCAGCATTCTTGCGTTTTAATGACAAATGAACAAATGTGCCTAAGAATTTCTCTTGCATGGCTCAATGCAGACAATGATAGCATTTAGACTCTTTTGAGAGGTTGTTTCTGGGTGTGGTCAGACAAGACCCTCAAATAGGTGAGAGTTTCCTTGTGTTTCCTGCCGGATCTGGCGCCCAATCACCACCAGGTAGTGACACTGAGAGCGGAGCTCCCCTCTGCCCCAGGTCTCATCCCCAGGCATCCCACTGGGTACTGCTGCACCTGCAGCTGTTCTGACCTGGCTGGGACAGCACCACAGAAGACAGATCAAGACTGATCTCCCAAGAAGATCACAATGACAGGAGGCCTGCAAAGGCTGCCACTGGAGAGGCACTCTGGAGGATGTTTGAGGAGAACATGCTTCCTGTTCTCAGGTGAACAGAGGGCATCATGTGTGTGGAGGAGACATAGTCTTTGTTTTCCGTATGATCCTGAGGCGGTGAAGTAGGACCCTTGAGTTGTGCAAATCAGAGTTGCATGTGTAAAATGGGTAGTTTTGCAAATGGAGAGCGGCCTCTCATTGGAGGAGCTCCAGACAAGGCTAGTGGCCCTGGAAGAGGTATCAGCTATCATCTGAAGCGTGATCTGACTACACACCCTGGGGAAAGGCTCCTAGTCTAGGCTTCCAAGACACTCCAGCAACCAAGCGTCACAAGCATCCCTGTGGAGCACAGGCTAGGGCCTCTTCTGCAACCCAAGGTGGCTGATCCTCAGAACAGGACAGCCCCAGCCATATCCATGGATGATCCCATAGCCCCCCACCCCAGGGTCTGCCCAGGTAGCCTGTGGCACAGTCAGAGCAATTAATAACTTTGGCACCTGGATGAGGGGCCCTGGCAGGTTTCTCCCATTCTCCATTTCGCTTCCCAGTGCCTGTGAATAAATTAATCCCCTAATACATAATTAACTCGGAGTTGAAAGGTGAAGTCAAACTTAACCAATTTACTGTTCTGGAGCTGGTTTAGTTCGGATCATGTGATTTTAATTCTTTCCGTATGACCAGGTGATGGGGAAGGAGGCAGGGGGAGAGGAAAATGCACAGATTAATTTCATTCCTTAACCTCCCTAATGTGCCTGCTTGCTTGCATCGTGTTGCAGACAGCAGATCATCACATGATTTATGGGACTGACCGCTGCCTGCATCTCTCAGGCTAATGACACACACACTGGAGTCATTGATTTGTATGGGTAGCCCCCACTCTTCATTTATCACAATTTAATGTAAGAGTTTGCAATGCAGAAAAAAAATTCACATGGGAAACATGGACCCATAGGCCCTGCCGCTAACCAGTTATGAATCATTTGCTGCCTTTTAATATATAGACTATTCTATTCTGGAAAATGCCCCGTAAGGTCATACTCTTCTCCTGAACATCCCGACAATTAAAGTCCCCAAGAAGCTGTTTTAAGATGCATGGCCCACCAGCACCTTTGTTAGCTCACGCTCTCTTGTAATGCATGCTATCGATTTGCGTCTGAACTCTCCAGAACCCTTCATAAGCCATAACCCGCAAAAGTTTCTGAGGGCAGCACTCTGCAAGCTGAGTGTGTGAGACCCAGGAGCTCCAGACATGAGCCAGCCAGGCCGCGTGTGGACGTGGGGCTTGGCCCCTTCCCCACAGAAGCACTGGGGCCAGCCTAAGGGGCCTTGTAGCTCTGAGACCCAGGTCAGCTCCTCCAAATTAAGGGCATTTGATTCCTGATTATAAAAAGTGACCAAAAGTTAAGAACTTGGAAGATTACAAAAAGGAGCTAAAGATATGATGAACAACAATACTGGGAGAGCCTGTATTTTCCAAACTGGAGAGAAGACACCCTGAGCTAACACCTTTGGAACACCCAAAGCCTCAGAACAGCCTGGCGCACCTTTCTGGAGGGACACTCTTAGTCCATATATTGGAAGAAAAATATATCAATTTTGTTTAAAATATACATGGTCCTGTTGCATAATAAAATGGAAGACACGTTTTTTTCAAGATGAAACATAAGCCTTCAAACGAATGCGCTTGTGCAGGAGCCTTGACTATTCCCAGCGCTGCTTGACCGTGGAGGGGTGACCTGTGCACTAGGATATTCCGAGGGGAAAGTTGGAAAGCGTGGTTCTTGTAAACCGTGGCCACAGACAAAGAGCGCTAAAGAGCAAAGCAGGCCAGGTGGGGACTGGAGCAGGCAGGACTAGAAGCCCATCTGCTGGGGAGAGTATGGCTCAGCTCTGATTGGAGAACTATAGGCCCAGTGTGGCCCCACTTCTTAATTTTTCAAGGTATGTATAAAATCCTGATTTTTTAAAACATGGGGGAAAAAAACTGTATTTTTAAACCAGATTATGGAAAGAACACAGTTTAGCCCAAACCGAATGCTGGGACCAGTGAGCCAATCACATGCTGTAGTGTGCTTTGCTCATCACACGCTTGTGAATGCACGGTCCGCCAAGACCCATCCTTTCCCTCAGGAAGTACCTCTCATACCACAGCCAGGAGGGGGCTTCTTGCAAACTGCAGAGCTCTTTGGAAAGCAGTATTATTACCTCCAGCAGCAATAGAAAGAGCATTTTTGGAGCAGGGCGTAGTGGCTTACACTTGTAATCCCAGCACTTTCAGAGGCCGAGGCAGGAAGATCACTTGAGGTCAGGAGTTCAAGACCAGCCTAGCCAACATGATGAAACCCCATCTTTACTAAAAATACAAAAATTAGCCTGGAGTGGTGATGTGTGCATGTAATCCCAGCTATTCTGGAGGCTGAGGCAGGAGAATGACTTGAACCCAAGAGGCCGAGGTTGCAGTGAGCCTAGATCACGCCACTTGCACTCCAGCCTGGGTTATAGACTGAGACTCTGCCTCAAAGCAAAAACAAAAAAAATCAAACAAACAAACAAAAAAGAGCATTTTTGGGATCCCAGCATAGATTAGAGGTCAGGTTCAATTCCAAGGTTGAGAACCCTAACTTAGAAGCTCTGGGTTGGAGTAAGGAGAAAATAGTTGTCTATTCACCATATTTGCTATACACCATAGTGCCTATGGTCAACAATATTGTCTGCACCTCCCACAGAGGGCTAGGGAAGCCCTGGACACCCAGGTGCGCTCAGTGAACAGCTATGAATTGACTCATTGATTGATTCATTGTAAACCGTCATAAGAGGCCATGGGGGGAAGCCAGCCTTCTACACATTCTGTTTGCTCATTAGAAGCTAGTGACTGTGAGGGTACTTTTGCCTTTAACTGATTAATGTACATCCACCGCTCTGGACTGACAGCCTCATGAGGGCAGGGTCTCTTCCCAGTCCCAGTATACAGCAGAGGCTCAGTAAATACTGAAGCATGAATACCACTGCTTTTAAAGAGGATTTCTTCTTTCTGCTATGTCTTATGTGGACTCTGATTTGTAGGAGCTCCTGCCCTGATGGCCAGGCCCTGGTGCCTGGCAGATGGCTGGGCATGTGAAATGCCTCCATGTTCATAGCAAAGCTCTGGACAGCTTAAATCACTGCAAAAAATTGAGACCTTGGTTGTGTGTCCTGATTGTGTTATTATCACTGTCAAGTCACATTGTGAAATGAGGAGCTCATTGAATCTGCACAAATTCAGCAAAATGCAGTTGTAGAGGGGGAAGGGCAGAGAGAAATTTTCTCATCCCACCCTCCCTTCTCTGATGGCATCTCTTTGCTAAACTGTGCGCCCTTCATCTGGTCCTTGGAGGTTTGTCCATGCAGGTGACCGGCAAGGAGGTTTCAGTCCTGCCCACAAGCTCCATCAACCTTGGCATTCTGAACTCGTGGATGTGGAGGGGCCAATCTGTGGGCCCTGCCTCATCCTGGGCTTCCCTCTGACCTGCAGGCTGTGTGCATGGACACATCACCCAGCCAGTGTAACTCAGAGTCTGGCCCAGGCAATGGGGCCCTGTCTCCTCTCACTTTCCTTCTGCAGCCATTGGAGGATCCCACAAAACCAGTTGGGGCTGTGCTGCCTCTTTGTACTTGGCCTGGAAACAGACCTCTCACACTTCTGGTTTCCCTTCCTTCACTTTTTCTGCCTTTAACTCAGGCTTGTTTCCAAGCTGGCAGAGCACACTCCTGACCCTTTGTGATCTCTCTCTCTCCCGAATCTGTCCTCTGAGACTTGTCCCAACCTTATGGCCTAGGCTTCTGGGAATCTACAGTCAGAAATGACTCCTTTCTCTGCCAGCTTTCTCTGCTATATTCTACCTAGTACCTAAGAGATAGAAACAAAATGAACTGAGGCATAAATGAAAGAGAGAAAGAGAAAGGAAGATTGGTTAATACGTTAGAATATTGTCCCAGTCCTCTTCTAAGCTAAAATGTATTATCTCACTAAGTTTCATTTTTGCTCTCATTTTATAGATTAGGAAACTGAGGGTTGGGGGTGCCAGGTGGCTTCCACAGGGTTATGATTAGTGAATTAGGGGCCATGATTTACACCCAGGTGTGTCTAAACCCAGAACTTACCTCACAAGTGCATTAGCCTATCCATCCTTCCAGAAGAAAGCTAGCAGCTCAGGAGACCAGGCAGCCAGCTGGAACAGGAAGTAGGAAAATAAGGTAGCCCTGGAGCCCCTAATCTCCAGCAGACATCCTAGCTGGTGTCTGCAGACAAAACCACTCCCTACTTAAGCTCAACACTTGAAGTGTGCAGAAGCAACTTTTCTTAGTAACCTAGTCTTTGTGATTTTGGGATCGCTCACAAAGTACAACTGATTTTTATTTTAATTTCCTTCTTGGAAAAGGATCGGTTATGTCTGTTGGTGTTGACACAGATGGGCATCCTTGGTTTGCTGTTGTGGTTCATTTTGGCATCTGCTATTGTTTCCTGGTGTCACAGAGGGCCAGACTATGAGTAGCAAGCTATGAGTATGCTCAGAGCTGGGAAACTGTTCACTTCTAGCCTTCCACTCCTGACAACCTTTTTCTGGTGTTTAGCCTACAAGGAAGACCGTATCCCCTTGCTTCATGTGTGCCAGCTATGGTGTGGCATGCATATCACACCTTATTTTACTTATTTCTCACATCATTTTACAGACAACTTTACCATGACACTTAGGAATAGATATGTAAAGTGATTTGCCTAAGATTACATAGTGAGTAAGTAAGAAAGCCAGGATTTGATCCTGTTATCTATGATTACAGGCCATTTTCTTAGTTGGGAACTTCACATTAAAAGTTAATTATGTAAGTAATTAAACATATAAGAGTAATAGAAAGAAGTAAGGAAGAAATGCTAGTATACTGCTCTAAGATTTTTAAAAGTATGTTAAGTGGCATGATATTATTTGAAAGTAAATTGGTAAGTTAAAAAATGTGTGCTGTAAACTTTGAAAACTAAAAAACAAAATGGTAGAAATAAAATGTAGTTTTAAAAACAAAACTAATGCAAAAGAAGATAGAAAAAAAGAACAAATGGAAAAATTAGAAAACAAACAGCAAGGTGACAAATTTAATCATATTAAACATTACACTAAATGTAAATGTTCTAAATATTTTGATAAAAAACAAGAATGCCAGCTTGTAATCATGGATCAGAGGAGACTAAGGAGACACGATAACTAAATACAAATGGGAAAATCCAAATAAAGAATATGCTTTAATTCACAATAATGCATCAGTGTTAATTTCTTAATGTTTACAAATGTGCCATAATTGTTTAGAATGTTGACATTAGGGAGAGATGGATGGCAGTTATGCAGGAAATCTCAGTACTATTTTTGCAGTCTTCTGTAAATTATAAATTCAAAATTATTCAAAAAATTTTAAATAAAAAGATGAAAAAATCTATACCATATAAACACTAATCAAAAGTAAGCTGGGGGTAACTATATTAGTACCAGAGATATATATCTTTTAAAAAGGAAGTTTAGGAAATTTACCAGTGATAAAGAAGTACCTTTCATAATGACAAATGGATCAATTTATCAAGAAGTTATAACACACCTAAATGCTAGACGCATATACACTTAATAAAGTTTTAAATTACGTTAAAACAAAGACTGAAAGAACTGAAAAGAGAAATGGAAAAATCAGCAATCATTGTTTGAGATCACAACATTCATCTCTCAGTAACTGAGAGAATATACAGACAAAAAGCAACAAAGAGGCAGAAGATTTGAATACCACAATCACAGTGGTGTGCTAGAACCACTTTGCACTGGTTAGTGAAAGCAATTTGTATGCTTCTCTTCCCAGCTCCACGTTTGGAGACAGCACATTGGCAGCTTAAAATCAGCCATGATAAGAGTGCATATACCACAGAAGGTATCAAATACTACATATCAGGACTTTTTCTCTCCAGATATTCAGTTACCAAAACTGCAGTGACATTTATAGACGTTTAGAGAAAATCCTAAAACAGTAGAAGGCAAATGCTTTCAAGTCTGTATGGCTAATTCACTAAGGTAGCTCATATTCTAGATCACAAAACAAGTTGAAATAAACTTTATAACATTAAAAAAAATGAGAATTCTATTCTCTGACCATAGTGGAAATAACCTAGAAATCAGTAACAGAGAGGTATCTGGAAAATCCACGAACATTTGAAAATTAATAACATACTTCTAAAATTCCATGAGTAAAAAAAGAAATAACAGGAAAAATAAAACAGCATTATGGCCTGGAAATAATATGAACTGAATTTAAAAAAATCAAAATGAATGGATTACAGCTAAAGTGATAATTAAGCTAATTTGTTATATTTATAGTTATTATTAGAAAAGAAAAAACTCAATTGAATTTCACTTGAAGAAATTGGAAAAAGAAGAGCAACTGAAACCCAAAGTGAGCAGAAAGAAAGAACGTAATAATGATTGGACATCAGTGAAATAGAAAACAGAGAATGGAGTAAATTTATGAAAACAAAATTTGATTCTTCAAAGTATTAATAAATTAAGACATTTTTAGAAAGACTATTCAATAAAAAAGAAGGGGAGAAAGGACCACAGCAATTACCAATATTAGGAGTTAAAGAAGAGACATCACTACATATCCCACAGATATTTAAAGGATAAGAAGGAGACATGAGAAATAACTTTGTGTTAGCAAATTCAATAACTTGTAGAAAATTGTCAAATTTCTTGAGAGATACAAATGATCAAAGAACACTTAAGGAGTAAATAACCTGAATAGCCTTTTATCTACTAACGAAATTAAATTAATCATTTGAAAACATTTGAAAAAGAAAAACTCAGGCCTAGTTTACTTGAATGATGAATTCTACTATCTATTTACAGAATAAACAATGTCATTTCTACACAAACATTCCAGAAATTACACAGAATAAATATATCCTCAATCATTTTATATAGCCAGTATTAACCTGATATTAAAATAACACAAAGACATTACTATAAAACAGAACCACACATTAACATGCCTTATGAATATTCATCCAAAAACGCTTAACAAATTTTAACAAATAGAGAAAAATACAAATATATTTATTTGTATCATAATATAATAATATATTATGATTAAATGGGCTTACCCAAGGAACGGCGGACTAGTTTAACATTAGAAAGTCCCCTTATTAGTAAACTAAAAAACACATTTACAATCAGTTCTTCTGTAAGACTTGTTTTGAAATGTGAATTTGTTTCAATGCAATTGACATGTTAAGAAAAATCTGAGTGTTCTGTTTGCTTATGTACAATTCTGCCAGCAAGAAAAACTGGATGAATGCAAAAAACTGCACCCAGTTGAAATCAGCTATGTAATAATTTGCGGGAAACAGTAGTACCATTTTTATTAGGTTCTCATATTTTCTTGCGTGTCACTGATAAAGCTTTTCAGTGCGGTGTCTGTCACCCCAATTTTTCCATAAGCATTGAGGTTTTTCTTGCAAGATTTTAAATAGCACAGCAGAAACTAATTGCAATCATATAGACTAAAAAGGCACTGGACAAAATTGAGCAGCAATTCATGAATTAAAAACTATTAGCAAACTAAGAATATAGGGAACTTCTTCAACTAGATTAAGGGCATCTATGGAAAAACCTACAGCTAAGTTCATATTTAATGATAAAAGATTAAATGCTTCCCCTAAGAATGGAAAAAACTGGAGCATTGATAAAGCACTGTGTGGTATACCCTTACGGTGGAATACTACCCTGCAATATAAAGAAAAACACACAGCAAATCAAACACACTACAAAATCAAACTAATCAAAATCAAACTAATCAAACACAACAAAATGTCTAACTCTCAAAGCATCATGCCAAGTAAAGGAAGCCAAACCTAGGAAAGAAGCCAGTACATATTATATAACTCCACTTAGACGAAATTCTAAAAAAAGAAAAACTACAGTGGCTGAAAGATCAATACTCACTAGGGCCGGGCACAGTGGCTCACACCTGTAATCCCAGCACTTTGGGAGGCCGAGGCAGGTGGATCACGAGGTCAAGAGATCGAGACCATCCTGGTCAACATGGTGAAACCCCGTCTCTACTAAAAATACAAAAAATTAGCTGGGCATGGTGGTGCGTGCCTGTAATCCCAGCTACTCAGGAGGCTGAGGCAGGAGAATTGCCTGAACCCAGGAGGCGGAGGTTGCGGTGAGCCGAGATCGCGCCATTGCACTCCAGCCTGGGTAACGTGAGTGAAACTCCGTCTCAAAAAAAAAAAAAAAATACTCACTAGGAGCTGTAGGAGATGGAAAGCAAGGGGCCGAGGCATGAAGACACTTTCTGGAGTGACGCATTCTAAATCCTGATTATGGTCGTAGTTCCGAGATAGGAGGTGGGACTCGATTCCAGAGGTGGGGCTTGAATACCTGACCAAATTGAGGACTAGCTAAAACAGAGGCGGGATGGAAAGTAGATCTCCTTGAGACATGCCTGCCAATGTGCCATGGCAACACTCCATGGCAACACCCTGCCCCTTTCCTTGGCAATGATCCAGTGACCTGGAAGTTACCACCCTGGTCCTAGAAGTTTCTGCATAATCTGCCTCTCGGTTTGCATATCATTAGAAGTGGGTATAAATGTGTCTGCAGAGGTGCCTCTGAGCTGCTCCTCCAGGAACATAGCCCGTGGATGGCCCTGCTCTGCACGGAGCAGTCCCTCTGCTGCTGCTGTGTACGGCCACTTCAATAGCAGCTGTTGTGTAACACCGCTGGCTCCCCCTGGGATTCTTTCCTGGGCAAAAACCAAGAAACTTCCCAGGCTAAGCCCTAGTTTTGGGGGTCTCCTGCCCTGCATCATTTCCACAATGGTACACATTTTCCAAAACTTAACAAATAATTGGTGCACTTAAAACAGATTCCCTATATTGCATGTAAATTATACTTCAATAGAAATAACTTTTAAACATGGATGATGGGTGTTAGGGAAGCCTTGGGACAAGAAAGTGGACTTGGGCCAAGGACCTCCTGGAACATCTGTCTAAACAGATGTTTTCTGTGAAGGGTAATGAGGATCCTCTTTAAGGAGAGCTGTCTGGGAGGAGAGGTCTGGGTTTTTCCAGATGAGCTGGGTTTAACCCCAGCTCCTCTCTTAGAAAAGACACAAGGGTGGGCAAACTCCTTGTCTTCCCTGAGCCTTGTGTTTTGTGTCCCAGGCTGTATAGTGGGTATTGAGACCACCCTGCTCTGCTCACAGACGGCTGTGCTCATCATGTAAGTTGAGATGGGTTGAAAAAGCTCTACAAACTTCAGAATTCTGTGCACACGTGAAAGGAGACACGGGGAAGGTAGGGTCGAAAATGGCAGGATGAGTTTTAGGTTCTAAAATTGTATGAGTGTGCATAATTTTAAAATCGCTGTTTGCATTGGGCAAGAAGGGAAAAGAGAGGCTCCTTTCTTTCCACTGGGGATTCTGACCACTTATCTCGAGGCGTCAGTGGGTTTGTTTAGATTTAAAGATATGTTGCCTGCGACCCTCCAGATCAAAGAGAACAAAGCTCCTACGTATGGAGGCCCTTACCGGCCAAACTAGATAATGTCATTATCCTATAAACAGGTGATAACGGCAGAGCCAGGCTCATCTCAAACTAATCCAGTTCTAATCCCTTCAAGGGTCTGGAAAGACGTCAGAGAATAAAAGGCCACTGCCACTTAGCAAGCTGTATCTTGTGAGTGGATTTGTCACCCTTCAGGCCCGAGCATCTGTCTGGTTGTCTAGACATGACAGGCGTGGTGAGCTGCAGGAGAGGGTGGGAGCCACTCTCTTTTCACATGGCTGAGGCTGGAGAAGTCCTGTGCTCCCTCCCCCTCCTGGGTGCCGGGATTCCAAGAAAGATAACTGCTGGTAGCTCCTTAACTACAAAGACTACAGCAATAAAAATTACTCACAGGAGAACAGCACAACCAGCTCCAGCCCAGGGAGTCTGATCCTGGGGCTTCTGCAACCACTGTGTCTCAGAAAGTGGAGACCTCCCCTGCCCGCTTCCCTGTTCCAGGCTCCTGCAGGCCGTGGGGCACTGGGCGGCTCATTTCTCTGAGCTTCAGTTCCCTGACCCTAAATGACGGTAAATAGGGTGGGAGGAGATTAAGTGGAATAATGGATGTCAAGCACCTCGGAAAGTATGTGGCCCTCACTAAATCACTCAAACAAGTCAGATTCCATTTTCTTTCCTAAATACCTTTAGCAAGCACTTCTCCAGCCCTGGGGACAGGCAACGAGTCTGGGTCTCTGAAAATGTTTAGGCAAAGATCATGAAGTGGAACTGCCCTCCTTGCTGGGAGGCATGGCCAAGGCCACTGCCCATGGAGCTCGTGGAAATGACAGTGGGTCTCCACCCTGGGGGTGGAGAGGACCTCACTCTGCCCCGGCTGCGATCTCCGTGTGGACAGGGCCTAGCCATTGATGGGGATGGAAGTCCCATCTGTATTCCCATTGACTGTCTACAGCATGGAGGCTGGCAAGCCGCCTAAGCCTGGGAAAAAGAGGAGCCTGCTCTCAGCTCCGGCTTGCAGGTCCCTGAATGACACCCTTCAGGCTGCAGTCAGTCCTCAAAGCCGGCGATTATGGAGGGATCTTCCTGGTGGGCTCTGCAGCGGCAGCTCAGGAGCGCTCCTGGGATAAAATGGAAGCTTGCTTTATCCTCTCTTGACAGTTTCATCGGCAGTGCTCAGAAGAGAGATGGACTGACCAGGGCTCTGGGTGGATGCCGTGGTCTGGTCGGGAGGGGGGAGCAGCAGGTCCTCCCACCCCAGCCCAGAGCCTCTGGCCACAGCCAGGCCCCCCGCTTGGTTCCACCCCACTAACCACCAATTCCACGGTCTGCAGTTATGTTCAGTAACTACAAGATGAACACCATCTCAATTAACAGAGTACCTTCAGGGCGTCTCTACGCCAACTATTCCCGCACGATTGTCCACACTGTCATCAGGGCCTAATCAACTAATGATGGCTGAAAATGAGGGAGGCCAATCCCAATAAATTCGAAGGAAAGTCATTTTTCTCTTTTAATGCCCCTCTCCCTCCTTCTTCCTTCTTCCCACGGCAGAATGCAGTAAATTAATGTCACGGTGGTTATTACAGGACCGCTGCTATGGCAAGTATTCAAGCGACGATCCTGGAATATTTTACCTCAGCATTTATTTGTCCATAAAATAAAATAGGATTTATGGCATGACTCTCCAGTTTGAGGGTTGCATGGACAGCAGCTGGGGCACATCCTTATCTCCTCCACAGGTAAAGATATAGGAGCAGAGGAAAGGAGTCCGTCAGTGCCTGAGGCTGAGAAGGGTGTGTCCCCCGTGGGGGACCTACTGGCTGCTCCAGCCAGAAAAGGCTTTAGTTCTAAGGGCTTTGTGGCTTTGAGATGGAGGATTTGGGTGCACCAGAAGGGAGCTAGATTGTTTTAGACAAACAGCCTGGTCCCCTACTTTTGACACACCCTGATACTCTTCCTACAGGCACCCAGAAAGACAGGGCTGCGACCCCAAGTGTGCCCATCAGGTACTTGCCTCCTGGTGGTCCCCAGGACACTGCGATTGTTTCTGTTGTCCCCTGCAATCTGTTTACGGGGATGGAGCGCTGACGAAGGCTGCAGCATCGGGGTGGGGGGGAAGCAAGGTTCTGCCAAACAAATTACGGAAGTACAGTTCATTAAAACATGTCTGCTCGCACAAAACTCTTCCTGGGAAGGGAGAGAGGCTCCACCTTGGAGGATACGCTGTGAAATTATAATTCATTGATTCGGAAGCCAATCATTTCGTATTTTGACTACTGGCTTAGGAATATTCATATTTTCCACCGCATTTAAATTTCCCTGTGCCATTAAAATCTCCGAGCTCTATAATTAGGCCTCTCCTGATAGATATGGATGAGGTCTCTGTTCCGGGGAGAGCGAGCAGGAGCCTCTGGGAAGCAGGGCTTTGCAGAGTGGGCTTCCCCTATAGGCACTCATCCTTTCTCCTCTCTAGCGGGAACCCTTCCAGGCTGCCCACCCTCTGCAGGGACCCTGACCCAGGGATCTCTGCAAACAGCCTGCACCCACTGCCTGCTGCTCTATCCCCTCCTAAGCTGGGGGGTTTTGGGGGGGGCACACAGTCTCTGCAATGTTTACTCACTTAAACATAATTTGCATTCCAAAAGCTGTATTCTCGACTCGGATGATATTTATGAAATAAAATCCTGCTGCTTGTGCAACCAAAACAGATGTGGCTTGCTACACCGCGACGTGTATACAAAACTGTGCTCCTGCTCACAACTAAATAAATAAATAAAGAGGCGTCATAGCCAGAGGTAAATACTGTTTTGCAAAATGAAATATAGCGCCGAAGCCATTCCTGTCCTGTCCTTTCCAACACGGCCCTGGATCTGGAGTTTTGGAGCTGGCCTATTCGAGTCCCAGACACTGATGCCTGTGACCAGATGCACTCTGCGCATCTCCAAAGTCACCAAGGCCACCGTCCTGGCTGCCATTTGTACATCAGTCAGGTTTCTGCTGAGATGGACCAAATATTGGGTAATGAAGATGGAAAACCGATACAGAATGGGGGAAAATAAAGAATTGCTTAGAGTGAATTCTGCACGTAATTACTTGCGTTTTTGCTAACTACTGTATAAACAACACTTTTAACAAGGCAAATTGGAATCTTGAAGACAATTCTGCTTAGGGATATAGCTTCAATTTATTATACGAGGATAACTAAAAACTTTGTTTCTGCTGCGTTGCAGTCAATTTCCACGGTGCGCACATTTTGAATGTGTGATTAATCATATGAGTGCCCCAGTTGCCAATAAATACCAAAACTCTAAAACTCTTAACAACTTGCTCATTTTTTGTGGTCATTCCAAATAGCTAAACAGCCTGAGCCTGTCAATGTGCAACAGGATCAATGCACTGGGGTCTCTGCAAAAGATTGATTTTGCTCTCAGAGGATTTCATCTTGCTCATCAACAAAAATACTCGGCTCCCTAAATAATCGGATCCTGGGCCTGCCTCCGGCATAGTGTCCTACCTGTGGCCACCACCATTTCCTGAGCTGACAGCCAGCGAGCCATAAAGTGCTTAGTGTATGCTAGAATCTCACCACTTCTTGACCAAAAATAGGACACTTTCAGTCAAGTTTGGCCACTCCAAAAAAAAAAAAAAAAAAA